>NC_083723.1:92786676-93103343 GCF_028564815.1 Eubalaena glacialis | reverse complement strand
GGCGACAACAGTCTTCTTTTTTGACTACTGCCACCTCATCTATTGTCTACCTCTTTCACTCTAGAAGTATTGTTGAGAGGGATGTTTCAGCAAACAGGTAACAAATGTAAACAAGGGAACCACTCACCGGTGGCCCTAATGTAGCCAGGACATCTTTTCCAAAGGCAGTAGTAATCTTTTTTCTCAAGAAAACACATGCTATCTGTTATTCCAATGTGAACTCTGCTAGCACATCTGCAGTGATCAGTCTCACCTGCACTGCCATAGTTTACACAGCCAATGGTAGAAAAAATAATGTTTCACCATGTAAAGCAAAAAAATGGAAATATTTATTGAGCAACTACTACATCTAGGCATATAACAAATGTTTTATATGCATTATCTCATCCTTGCACCCAGCTTGAAAAGTAGATAATAATATTCCCCTTTTTCACAAATTGAGGAAACTGGGACTCATATAGGTTAAGTTGCTCAAGGTCAAATACTATTTAATCCAGTCTTCAAATACAAGTTTGTTCATTTGTTTGTTTGTTTTTACTCACATGCTTGTATTCTTTCTGTTATGCCTCAATGTCTCCTTAACAACTGTTTTACAGACCATCTGCTATGTACAGAGTACCATGTTAGGTGTTGTGGGGAAGTAGGAGAGGAATTCATAGTAAAACACAATCTAGTCTCTGCCTCAGAAACTTCCAATTAATTAATATAGATAAGATATGGATCTTATCTAGCTCATGTGGAATACAAGTCAGAATGTGATAAGCACATTAAGAGTGTACAAATGCCATTAGGTGTTAAGTTCTGAACTCGGAAAGATCATTGTGAGAGATCAAGGAAGCCTATATGGAGGATGTCTCAGAATTGGAACTGGTCCCCCAAATGAATAAGCAGGACTTCTGTAATAGAAAATTTCTGGAGAATGCTCCAGACAAAGAAATGCAAAACTAAAAACATAATGATGAACCATATCCTGAGACAGGCATATGGTTCAGATTGACTGGAGCATACTCAATTCAAGTTGGTGAGTACTGGAATATATAAGGGTAAGTTAGATTTGACACTGGAGGAACTGGAGCATCAAAAGGAGGAGTATGAACTGTATTCCATAGGCAATAGGGAGTATCAAAATTGTTATCAAAGCTGGAGAGTGATAAGATTAGAGGTGTTTTGGGAAAGTTAACTGACCAGTATATAAAAGAAACTTATGAAGAAGTGGAAACTGGAGAAGGAAAAACATCAATTAGAAAACAATCCTAATAATAACTCTATGATGCAAGTATTACTATCCTATTTTACAGAGGGGACAACTGAGGCAGAGGAAAATGAAGTAACCTGCCAGGACAACACAGCCAGTTAACAATTAGTATGGGAAAATCAAGAGAGTTAAAATATTCAGTTAAAATATTCATATGAAGAAAAAAGGGAAAAGAATCAATAAAGATGTACTGAGTTTATTCTTCACTGAAAGTAACTCATTTTAAAAAAAATGTCTTTAAAGATGCGATGAAACTATTTTTGTCTTATGGACCATGCAGGAAGATTATCACACAAAAATGAGATTGTAAAATATCTATCGCTAAGCCCTCCTTGAGGGCTCTCTTAGCATTGTATATACTCCATGCCGGGATCTGAGTTAAGTAAGAAGTAATATCACTAAGCGTGTGGAGAAAGGATCCAATTTGTATTAATGACAAAATCCAGAGAGGAATATAGATATCTAACAAAACTATGTAGTTTATTAAACAACTTTTAGACACTTAATTGCTATTACAATCCACTTAAAGTAATATTATTTCCCAAAAAAAAATGTCTAAAAAGTGTTGACCCAAACTTAAGTTAATGGTCAAAATTTTCCAGTGTTAAGTACCAAAAGTGCTAAATCAATGGTATTTAAGCAAGTAAGAGATAACTTTCCTCTAACTAAACGGCTCAATTTTACATTTAAAGTATTGTTTCATTAATGAGAAATGATAGAACTCTATAGGATCACAGCAAAAGAAAAACCAAAGGTTACCAATATGTCAATGAAAAAGTAACAAGTACTAACGTAGGCCATGCAAAATGAAGGTTTGCTTTCTTCTTGCCACTTTGAATTTGTAATTAACCAGTGCTTTTCCTAAAATACAGGATCACCAATGACATGAAAAAATAAGACACACCATCAGTATATTCCTTAGTGTGAGGTCACAAACTTGAACACTGTTATCTATTATTTGCAAGATATGAATTAGAAGATTGGCATGTTTTACACTTGGAGATTTTCAAAAATTATAGCATTTATCTATTACATAAATTTGGACTTAGAAATAATCAAGGACAAAAAATAAGGATTAAAATTTTTAATTTAAATTGTTAGTAGCCCAACCTGCTAATCAAGCTATGTTATGACGTATTTATTATGTTTCTGATGTCTTTTTACGACAAAAAAAGGAAAAATAAAAATTTGATGCCAAATGTGAATACCAAAATTCATACATAAAACAAGTATGTAGATAAAGCATTTCAATCACCATTATGATTGTTTTTAAACAATCGTTTACATTTTTATAAGGAATAAAACAGAAAAATAGTGCTATAATACTTGAGAATTAAAACATTTTTGTATATCTTTTTAAGCACATTGTAAAAATGTGTTAGAGTTAAAATAGCACATGGGAAAGCTATGTCTGTGATGAAAATGGAATAAGATACAAGAGAATAAAAAAACATGTTTTTACTGAATGATGCCACAATGTTGTCTTAAGGGATCCCCTATCATTACCAGATATTAAGCATTTCCTAGATAAAGTTATAAATCCCTAAACTTGCATGACATTTTCTGCAGACTATCATAAATAAATACACAGGTCAAAAAATAAACTGTTTAAACATTCTCATGGAAATAAAATATATAAGAACTTATATTTTAGAAAAACACTGTTTGCTCATAAATATAATTCTTTTTTTCTTGTTGGATGCTGAGGGAAAAGTATTAACATATGGTTATTCATATTGTTAGAAAGAACGATGAAATATTTGCAATTCAGCACTTCTCACTATGTAAAGCATCCTTCTTATCCCTTTAGTGAAAACTATTTCCAGCACTTTTAGGTGAAGAACCTCAGATGATAAAGGCCACAGTGCAGACTGCTGTTAGCACCCCATTTTGTCACTGTGGCTTATGTTATGAAACTGGCAGAAACTTTCACATAGGAAAACCATTTGCTATATTTCAGTATAGAAATTGCATTGCTATTTTCTGTGCTCCTAAAATACCTTCATGGTGGTCTGATACTTGATCGTTCTATTACTAAAGCAAGTTAAATTGTAATTCCAACTATTTACCTTTCAGACATCACTAAACCTTCCAGGAATATTTTATTTACTATTTATTCATTTCTTTTGCAGATTGTGAAAGCTATTTCAAGAATGCAAATATCAATTTCTCACACATTTAGACAGTTTTCACACTTTACCTTCCTTTGATACACAAAATTTGCATACAATGTAATCTGATTTATTTCTGCTTCACGTGCTGTCAGCTTTAGCTTTTCTATCTTATTCTCTTTCCTAATTCTTTCTCATTTTCTTCCTGTCCTTCCTTTCTTTCTCCCTCCCTTGTTCTCTCTCTGCAAGTTAATAAAACAAGATGAAATAAAAATTCTGAAAAATAATATATAAATGCTTCCAATTTTACTTAGCCAGAATTTCATGGCAATGTTCATGTAAGTTAACCCAGGAAAAGATACCCGACAGAGTTAAAGATAGAGACGGAGACTGGGGAGGGAGGGAAGGAGGAGAGAACAAGAATGAGGAAAAAAGAGGAAGAAAGAGAATCAAACTTTTTAGAGTATATTTATGCCTTGAAAGAGACAATATGGGCTATACTTTTCCTCCCTCTAGAAAGCAAAGCAAGTATTGGATATTGAAAAACACTTTCTCTTTTTCTTCAATTTACTTTTGACTCAATTCTTTTTCAGAATGGAAACTGCATTATGTAAGTGAGAAAGTTATACATAATAAAAGAGCAGTTTCCTCATTTTGTAACAACTACCTTTATGGTGTATGGTGTTTTAATAAGTCTTCTATAATGGATATCTGAAAATAAAGCTAAAATGTGTACAATATGGACTGAAATCAGAATAATAAAGTCACCCCATTTAATTAAGTCTATAATGTCATGCCCATACAAATACCACACAACAAATATTAAACTAACCGTGGTTATAAAATTAAAGCTTCACCTACAGATGAATTAATGTGAAAAGTAACTTTAATTTCTCTTCCAGACTACAAACAAAATTAATTTATTGGAAAATAAACTAAAATATATGAGAAAGTAACTCTAAAAATGTTTATTTCTAACAGAAAATTCTGAACTTATTTTAAGAGGAGCATGGGAAAAATAAACCCTACATATAGGTACACCTGATTTTTAATTTGCTAAAACTTTGACACCAGTGCTTTAGAAGCAGTTGAATTTTCATTTTTCCAATTAGACTTACGATACGTCGATTGCCATATATATAAATCATACTTCTTCCTATGAACACATGATCTCACTGGACTATCTAAATATCCAGCTGTCTTTTACTAAAATTGACAATTGTCTTTCATAGGCAAGGTCTAATTTTTTAACTAACCATATCTTGAAAATGCTAACTATAAAAATTTTAAAAGTCAAGGTTTTGAAAGAAGGGCCACACATAAGACGTTTAAACTATACAGGCATCATATAAATACAAAGAGAGAATCAAGAGAGGAAGTGCACTATTTAAATACATTCTCCAAATATAAAAAATTGGCAGTCTCATACCAGAAATTTTACTCTCATAAAAACTTTGTTAATACTAATGATATGAATATTTTGGGTCATAGTTATAAATAATAGCAAACCTAGGTAACTGTGTAAATCACTTGCATTTTGGTTAACTACACCTATTTTTACTTACCCTTCAAACACTACTACTTCTTACCAGTAGGCAGCACTATAACATCTTTTACCTGTTACCAATGTTAATGTCACACAATGCCATCTGTAACTTATTACACATTATCTGACCTTTGCTTGCATTTTAGTGTCATTATTTTGGTTCCATGCTATTTATCTCACAGATACTCTTTTCTTCCTAAAAACAAAATTAAAACTTACAATAAAATATCAGCAATGTCAGGTATAGTATACACAAACATCAACTAGCAAGTGTGTAATTAATGAAAGCTACTATTTCATTACTAGTTAATAGTCTATTCCTTATTGTAATTTAAAGGAAACTGAAATTAAGTGTAGTATGACACTGGTCAAATGAGTTTAGCATTAAAGACTTTTAGTTTCTGATGTTATATATTCACTAAACTGCTGCTTTTATAAGAATTACAAGGACCTTGATATTAAAGCATTTATGTTTATCTATAGATCTGTTTTTTCAGAAAAAGAATCAAAGTAAAGTATAATAAATTATTTAGAAACCCAAACACATAATTTTATAAGGGAAAGTATATCACAACACTTGTAAACAATTTATATTCTACAACTTAATAGTAGACCACATATTCACCTGACAGATTCCACCTTACTTCAACCAAAATGATTATTTTCTACTTCATCAAAAAGTACTTAAATGTAAAACAGGCCAACATCAAAATATACTAAGAGAAATTCTTCGGTTCCTTCACTAACTAATCAGAGATACACAGAAAAGGACCCTTTAAGTTTAATGATACCTGCTCATTAAATGATGCTAAACACTAAAATACCACGAACAGCAGGGAATTTCAGTTTACATTAGAGAAAAAAAATAAAAGGGTAAAAATGACTGAAGTTGGTCAGTTCAAGCTGATAGGGCACTTCAAATGAATAACAGAAGAATAAAAGAGACACTCTAGGTTAAATTAGGTTCTCCTATTCCTTTTCTTGAAAGTGCTTAACTTCACAAATTTTATTTGAATTAGCTAAACTGCCAAAATCAAAGCAGATATAAAGTTAAACAGGCAAGTACACTTAATAGTAGTTTACCTCTTATACAACAGATAAAACCTTAATTTTAAAAAGGTGATTTTGAGTTTTAAATGGGTATATTCCTCTTCTTCACTGAAGCAAGTGAAATATTTCATTTCTAAGAAAACATTGCTGCACAGATTAAAGCATATACAAAGCTTCAGGTGAATAGGTTTGTTTACACAATTTTGTTCCTTCATATATAAATGAAGAATTTCTCCTTTTGAAAACCAATATCTGATAATACTTAATAAAGTGTTATGTAGCCAATTAGAATTTACTGTACAATATTTCACATACTTTTTAAAAAGTAGGACATTTTCCTTTAGTTTATAACTTTTGACTTTGAATTTTCACTTACTAAAAGCATATAATTTTTCCTTGCTCGAATCTTATTTCCAAGTTCTTATTTACATTTGCCAAACAGTGGCATTTCACTAGGAAAACTGGACTAAATCTTGACAAAATTTGTAAAGTAGTAATTATTGGCACCCCTCTCTCCATTCATCACTCCTTTCCCCTACTCAACTCAGTTTTATTCTTACCTGTACTATTTCCTCTTTTTATGAATGGTTCCACCATGCATAAAGCTTAATACAGTACTAGTGAATATACATGGTCCTCCAAGCTGAATGAATGTCCATCTTATAGGAGGGCAAAGGAAAGAGAGTCCTTCTTAACCCAAAGAACACGTTGCTGATTAATAAACAGTATTGTCTAGTAAGAAGTATTTTGATCCCAGGGGAATTCCCCTGTAAACTTCAAATCATACCATTTATGCTTTTTGCTTCTTTTTGCATGTATAGCTGTTGTTATAGTCTGAATGTTTGTGTTCCCCCCAGAAAAAAATCCGTAAATTGAAATCCTAACCCCCCAACGTGATGGTATTTGGAAATGGGGCCTTTGGGGGATTAGACCATGAAGGTGGAGCTGTCATAATGGGATTAATGCCCTTATAAAAGAGGCCCCAGAGAGCTTCCTCAACCCTTCAGCCATGTGAGGTTACAGTGAGAAGATGGGAATCATTGAGGAAGCAAGACCTCACCAGATACCTAATGTGTCAGTGCCCTGATCTCGGACTTCCTGGCCTCCAGAACCATGAGAAATAAATTTCTATTGTTTATAAGCCACCCAGTTTATGGTATACTGTTATAACACC
Source organism: Eubalaena glacialis (assembly GCF_028564815.1). Classification (NCBI taxonomy): domain Eukaryota; kingdom Metazoa; phylum Chordata; class Mammalia; order Artiodactyla; family Balaenidae; genus Eubalaena; species Eubalaena glacialis. Next base: position 93,096,207 of record NC_083723.1, on the reverse strand, counting down.
TGAATGAACTAAGACAGCTGTAAAAGGAGAGGCTCTAGAGAGGGCTCCCTTCTATCAGGCTCTTTCATAAAAGGCAGATAATTTCCCTGTCACTTAGGAACAATTTACCAGTATTTTCTGGGGGTTTATATCTGTGCTTAATTTAGGCCGTATAATCAATCGTGAATTTAAAAATGCAAAGAACACTGCTATATTTAAAATGCATAACCAACAAGGACCTACTTTATAACACAGGGAACTCTGCTCAATATTATGTAATAACCTAAATGGGAAAAGAATTTGAAAAAGAATAGATACATGTATATGTATAACATTCACTTTGCTGTACATCCGAAACCATCACAACATTGTTAATCAACTATACTCCAATATAAAATAAAAAGTTTAAAAAATTTAAAAAAAAATGCAAAAACAAACAAGGGTAAGGGTAAACTGGTCTCCTGGTAACACTAGCATAGCATTTCTCACACTATTCCACAGAACACGAGTTTCCCCAGATAGTATTCAATGAATAGGTTCCACAGTAAAAAAATTTGAGTCTCTTATAGATGCACAGAGACTTTTAACTCATAAAAGGCTATAAGAACTGTAAAGGGCAGTGATTCCCCTTTCTCATTAGATAACTATTAAATCTCATACACATTAGGGTTTAGGGAACATATTTTGCAAGTCTGAATGATATCATTTGCCTGCAACACATGTTGCAGGGGTTCTGTAATGGCATTAAACTTGAAAACACTTTAACAAATTATATGGTCTGAGTCAGCTTGTTTACACCAGCATACATAGTGCCAGGCACACAGTAGGTCCTCAATAAATATTTGTTTACTGGATTAGTTGACTGATGAAGTCTAATGCTGAGTTCAGTATATATTTGTGTAAACAGTTTAATATAGGTGGATATGTGTTCTTTATGCAAATATCTCTAGGGGTAACGACCCTAGAGCTTCTCTTGAAAGCATCCTGACAATATCAGGGTGTATTCAAATACTTCTACTTTAATTTTAATTTTTGTCTCCCTGTTAATTTATGACCAGAGACAACATATATTAGAACCATCATCTTTAAAAATAGTTTTCAGTATTTCCATTTATTCTCTAAGTTTGATTAGTCCATTGTATTTAAGTCTTTCCTCTAGAAATCATATGATAGAGATGACAATCATCTCTCTTTCACTTTTTTCTCTCTTCATTTTCTCTGTATCCTTTTTAGCACGCTTTTATTTTATAGTAAAAACCTAAGCTGTACACAGTATTTTTTAAAGTGTGCTATAAATAGCATTCAATTCACTTTGATTTCATTTCAAATGCTAAACTGAAAGTTTGCACTGCTGTCCCTTTAGTCACAGGTGAGAGATAAGCACAGGAAAGAGAAGGGCAAGGGCTGCGGAATCTGACAGACCTGACCTTGACCTTCAGCTCCACCTTAAAATAAATCACTGAACTGCAAGATGATTATCATCCTGAGACTCAGTTTTCTCCACTGTTAACCTATGAATGATAATACTGACCCAGCAGCACTGTTTGGGGGCTTAAATTAGGTTAATATGTGAAAGGTGTCTGGTAGAAAATAAGTTATTACTAAATGGTGTGGTGGGGTAGGGACAAATAATTGGGAGGACTAAAAATCACAAAGTTTTATGGCTCTAATCTCTGCAACTCAATCAAATAAACTACTGCTTTTAAAAAGCAAAAGTTTTAGTGCAAACTTTCTAGAAGTATACTCATCACAATGTTAATGGTGGTTTTCTCTGGGTAATAATACTATTAAAAATTTGTATTGTTTTCTTAATATTCCTCCACATTATTGGAATATACTGTGATAGGTGTGTAGTACTTCTGAAATTAGAAAAACTTGAATTCAATTGTGTTTTTAGGAAAAATGTGTTTTAATATTTAAAGAGCTTCATTTATGTGGAAAATTAATTCATGAGGAGCTTCTCAGTCCTCAAAAATTCTAGAGAAATGAGAATTTTACTTTTACTATAAATGACAAATTATAAGAAATGAGAGGAGTTTTACAAATCCATTCAAATTTTATTCTCTTGCATAACACCCCATGCCTTCCCCTCACCCCAAAAATTCCATAACTACAAGTGTTCATTTAAGATATCAGTATCTTTTAAAATAATTGCTAAGAAAGCAATGGTATACCTGTGGTGTGTGTAATTTCCTTTAAAAAATTACTAATACGTTCAAACTTTTTCTTCATTTTCATTGGTCATTTGCATATTTTCTTTTGAAAGCCGTTCACAGCTTTTCCCCAATTTTTCCATTTTGGTCTATTTCAAGAATCTTAAAGTGTGTTTTATAAACAATGAAGGACACTAAGGCTTTGATATATTTTTTGCAAATATCTTTTTATTTCATTTTTTTATAATCTGACCCCTTTTTCTCTTTGTGGTTCCTTTTATTTCTTGCCTGTTTAAAAAGCATTTTCCTAATCCAAGATTATATTAATATTTGCACAATTTTTGGTTAGATATTACATAACTATAATTTTACATTTAATGAAATATACTAAGAATTTGACATGATACTTTTGAAAAATATAACTTTTTAATGCAAGTAGCCAATTTACTCAAGACTTTTATTGAAAATCTATCTCTTTGCTGTTCATTTAAAATGTTTTCCTTATTACGTATTAATTTTAAATAAAAGGTCTATATTTAGGAACACCTGTTGTAACTTCTCCTCTCCCAGTCTTCTCTCTTGGTTAGCGTAATCACTCTCTACCCAATTCCTCAAAAAAAAAAAAGAAAAGGAAAACTAAGCTTCATCTTTGAATTTTCTCTTCTCATTTCTTACATATAAACTACTTGAAAATCATTTCAGTTCAACTTCCAAGATATCTAATTTAATCACTTGGAGCTCCACTCGGCCACCCTTGTTTAAGCCACCATTATCTATAGTCTGGTCTACTCAGTTACCTCCTATTTGCTAGTCCTGCTATGCTCTTCTTCTTTAAAATATAAATAAAATGAAGTCTCCTCTCTCCTGCTAAAAACCCTCCAATGGCCTTCCACTGCACCAAGAACCCGTGATCTGGTCCATGCATAACTCTCCAGCCACAGCTCATGACCACTCTTTGTTTATCTTGCTTCCTGCTTTGGCCGTATTTGTCTTCTTACTCTACCATCTCAGGGCATTTTCTTCTCTCTGCTTGCAGTGCTCCTTCATAGGAAAGGAGTCTTTCTTACACTCCAGATCACTTAAATTTCACTTCCTCCATAAAGCCTTCCTTGAAAACCTAACATATAAAGTATCTCCTTCATCACTCCCCTTTAGGTATTTATGTTTTTTTTTCTGTCATATGAAAATATGAAATGTTATTACCTGATTTTTTCTAGTGTATTATCGGATGCTTTCTCTCATGTTTCATGAAAGCAGGAAGTGTATCTGTCTTGTTGAAGGCTCTACTCCTCATTCCTAGAATAATGACTGGTATGGGACAGACACTCAATAAATGTTGACTGAATAAATAAATAAATAAATGGGTACGTTCCCATTTAGTGCTCTTCTTTTTTCAGAAAGAAAAATCTCTCATAAGCTTTAAAACAGCATTTAATAAACCTCCATCCAAAATTTCTTAGCTATTCCTAATTATTTTATGCTTTTAATAACTCTTGCTGGCCCATTTTATCTTCGTGCCAGTATACAGAAAAACTACAATTTAAGTATTTGACATTTTACTGTATTTTTATTTAGTCATTGAAAGAGTTCATAGTTGTCTTCAGGTTATCTAATTATAGAATTATAAATTCTCCTCTCCAAATCTATACCTCATTTCTTTGTCATATCCAATTACACTGGCAAAAACCTATTTTACTAATCTAATTGACTTCTTAAATTCATATAAAAATATTCTGATATGAGGCTCTCTTACCCACAAAAATTTATTGTTTCTTTTTCTGGCATTTAAAGCTCCATTTATTTCCTTTTAAAGCATACTTCTCTTTTCCCCTATAGAAACATTCATGCTTGCACCAATTTTTAACCTTCAATACTAACCAAAACGACTGTGTTTCTGCTCCTGTCTTTATCCTCTTCTGGAATGCCCTAACTTCTCTTCCCACTTATAGCTATCTGTTTCAATATGCCTCCTTAGCATCATTTTAATTGTACCCATCAGAAATGACTTTTCTCTCCTTCTGCACTACTATATCTTCTGGGTTGTCCCACTCAAGTGATGGTTAGCATTTTTTATTTTGTGGGTGTCTGGCCATTTCTCATAGATTATAAATATTCACTAAAATGCTCTGAATGAATGGCTATTTTGCCTACCATCAATTTCAGTTCTCACAGAAAACCTGGGAAAATGCTGCCATAATCACAAACTTAGAGAAAAGTTGCAAGTATGGGACAGAAATTTTTTTCCTGAGCTGTTAGAGAGTAAGTTATCAACCTAATGCCACAATCACCTCCAAATACTTTAGTGTATATTTCTTACAAACAAGAAATTTTCCCTACATAACCACAGGATCATCAAAATCAGGAAACTGACAGATATATTATTGTACCATCTAATGCAGTACTCAAGTCTCCTTTCGAGTTTAGTCACTTGTCCTAATAATGCCCTCTGTAGCAAAAGGATCCAGTTCAGATTCACACATTGCATTAAGTTTTCAAGTCTCTTTAGTGTGCTCCACTCTTGAACAGTTCCTTTCGTTTATTTTCATGACCTTGACACATTTGAAGATTATAGGCCAGTTATTTCGTAGATCCCTTAATTTTGGTTTGTCTGTGTTTCCTGATGATTAGTTTCAGGTTATGCACCTTTGGCAGACAATACAGAAGTGATGCTCCTTTTTTCTCATTATATTCAATCAGGTGGTACATGATTTCAGTGTATCTCTTTACTGTGCTTACTTTGATCACTTGATTAAAGTGGTATCTGTATCCGCCAGGCTTCTCCACTGTGAAGTTACTCTTCTTCTTTGTAACTAATATACATTTTGTTGGCAGTTATTTTGAAAATATATCAATATCCCATTATTCCATTCCTTATCAAACTTTCAGCATATATGTATGTGTGTGTATACACATATATATATATTCATATTTCCCTTTTTATTCAATGGTTTGTAAATATTTACCTTATAATTAATTTTATTTATAATTATGCATTATTTATTTTGATGCTCCAATTTTCTCCAATTTGACTGGTGGAAGCCTCTTCAAGTTGGTTTCTATATCCTTGTGGCAGGTCTCCACCATTCTTTAAGTGTTTCCTTCTTTTCTGGCACAAGATGCTTCAGGCTTATTTTCTAATTTCCTGCCCCAGTTTTATAGTGAGGCATTTTGCAAAGGAGCCCAGTCTCCTTTTAAGGAAACTGGCATTTAGAAAGGAAGATTTGGGTCCTGGGTGTGTTCAATGTTTTTGAGGTATTGTTGTTTCCAGGACCTCCCAGTGGGACAGATCTAGAGAATACATATACATATACACACCCCCCTCCACAATAATTTCTATATCTATATCCGTAAGTACGTCTATATCCATAGAAAAGTAGGAGTTCACACCAATACCTGTAATTTCAACCCAACACCATAGGGTTCATACAAGTTTTCTCCCTTTCCATATTTGTACCTTGGACAATGAGAAACCTGGCTTCCATATCCTTAATATATTTATATTTTTAATTGTTTGGTCAATCCCCTGCATACAACTCATTTCTCTTCTTCACCTCCATTGTTCTTCTGCTTAGATGCCCTCTTCTCCCAGCTTGGGCTCCAAACCATGCCAGGCTGTTCTTCCACAGGGATATCCCCTTCACACTGCTGATGCTCTGATACCCAGTACCTTTGGTAGATAGGCCCTCACCATTCTTCTATGGCTTTGACTCCCCACACCAGGCCATTCACCCATCTGGATACCCTTCTCAGTCCACTCAGCCTCAGATACCCCATGCCAGACTGCCCTTCGATGTGGATGCCTTCCTCTCTGCAGTCAGGCTCTGACACCCTGAGCAGGACATCTCTCCTTTGCAGATACTTTCCCCACCCTTTGGATACCCTGAACTGGGTTACTAGGGCTCCATCACCTTTCTAACACAGATACTTTTTTTTATCCCACCTAATGGCTTTAAGACGAAATTGTTCAAGAAGGGAAAAGAAAAAAAAAAGGAAGGGAAGGAAAAGGAAAAGGGGAAAAGGAAGAGCTATTATTATCATTTTAAGTAGAAAGTTTAAGTTTCTTAAACACACAGAGCGAAAAATATTTGGACTGCTTCTGGCTTAGGGAGTATGAAAAATTATATAAACAGCTTCTCCAGAACTGTTTAATTGCACAGCACCTTGATAGTCTATGTATATTTTGCTATGTTCCGACTACTACAACTATAATGACTATGCTGAGCTCTTTATATACTGGACATTTATTGGTTTCCTCACCAGAATCCATTCTATATTTCCTTCTTCCTGAGTACCCTAACTTCTCAGCCACTTGGTTTGGACTGAGTCCACACCAACCTCCACACGTAGGCACTGATTCTCTTAATTAGTCAGTTTACCTTGTCCTCCAGGCATCTGTAATTAGTTAGAAATGGGCCTGGAAGCTGGCCTCAGCCAATCAGCACATACCATTCAACTGTCCACAATGACTGGTTCAAGGGCAGGCACTTGATAAACAGGTCCAGAGTGACTTCTGGTAACTCTAGGTTACAAATTCTGTCTTCTCTTCTGGGCTGGTGACGTGAACATGCAGGGCTTGAGAATACTGTAAGAAGAGAGCCTGAAGATGTACGGGGATCATTGTATGGACAGAGGTGGAAAGAAGCCCAGAAAAATGAGCCAAAGGAAAGAATTATATTGTTTGCATTCTATCAGAAAATCTTCACTGCCGAGAGGCAATTCAAATTGTTTTCCTCATCTTCCCAGTTGATGTGACAAGTGTTCATGGACTCTGCCTTCACAGAGTTACTCACTGTTTATTCCAAAAGGTCTTTCTGCTGCTATCCATGCATCATGATCTATTTACTTCCTAAAAGCAAGTTGGATATGTGAAAGATTGTTCTTGATAGTACTTTAAAGACTTCCTCATTTACTCTCAGTTGTATCTGCATCACTCTGGTTCCTAGGTTTCTGTCCTACAAGTTCATGTTAATTGTGACTTCTGGACCCTTCTGTCTGGCATTCCTCCAATCTCCCATTTTGGCTTATTGGACTTTGGCTTTCCAAATGGATCTCAACACTATTTTTGATCTTCCATGTTGGACCAAATCCTCTTCCCCACTATAGCTGTTGAAAAACTCTCTGCTTCAGTGTTCCACCTGGCAGAATCTCACTCTCTGAGCATCCCCCTTCCTTTTTGGACACTGTGAGATTCTGGCACACTGAACAAATGATGGAATGCTTGCTCTGTATCAGGTACTGTATTAGAGATCTTGACAACATATTTTCCTTTGACATAAATAAGTTATAAATAATATATTCATAATTAATGCAGTTAAAATATTTATTTCATTTTAAAATCACTACATATATCAGTTCTGTTGGCATTCCTTTAGTCTAATGACCTAGTGTTCTCTTTACAGTCCACAGTCAAGCTCAAACTAGAATAGGAATGATTTCATTTTGATACCTTACATTCCAAAACTACCAGATTCATGTGGATATTTGAGGACCAAATATTTGCTCGGCTTATAACAAGGTCAGTTGACAATTCTTAAAACACCTGGTTAACTATGGACAAAAGCCTACTTTTTATGGCTAATGTATTAACTTCTAAAATGAGGCATATTTTAAACAGAAATATGTTTAATTAGTATCTGTGGACAGTTCTATTACTATCTTTAGTCATAGAAACATTTATCAATCCCTTGGAACAAGCCAGGCACTGTGCCAGGTTCTGCAGATCCCATGGTGAGTAACAGGCTGTGCTCTGTGCCCTTGTAGGGCTTTCCTAAATTGTGAAAGACACCAAAGTGTCACTCAGAAAACATACAATCACAGCGCCCTCTGCATTTGAATCTTTCCCTCGTATTCATATAGGCATGATCTCTTGAGTAAAATACTTAGAAAAATATCTGAACCAGGAGTCTTAATCCAAATGCTCACACAGGCTAAGCAGATGTTTAAGCCATTGAAGAAGCAAGGTGGGAAATATGGCAAACTGGCAGATGCATGCCCAGGCTAAAGGGACATGCTGCCACTTGGAAATGTGGGCTCAGTGTTGCCAGAGCTTCACATGTTTTCTAGAGAAGCCAGACTCTAAAATGTTGAAAAGCAATTTAAAAATTATGAGGCCAAACAAAAGTGTATGAGGATTTGGCCTGTAAGCCACCAGCTTGCAATATATAACAAATGGCAAAGCCTAGGTTTATGATGACCTGATTTAATACTGTCAATTCAAATCTTAGGTAATTTCTTATAAGCAAATTCAGGGACCGCTCCTGAGCACCACCTCTCTGTGGAATGTATAACCTACCCAACAGGTGGTGTTTGACAGTGACATTCTAGGAGTGCTAATCTTCATAAATTCTGTTACATTTCATTTTCATATGATAATGACCATTATTCTCTGCCTCTTCCAATTGTGATAAACTCTACTGTTCAAGCTAACTATACTACATGCTTTCTTCTACTTTTAAATTCAAATTTTTTGTATATATCTTGTAATCATGTTGTTTTGTAATATTTAGGCCACAGAAAACACTTTGTCACTAACTCTTCTTTGAACTTCTAGTGCATTTTTCTTGCCATAAATGAAGAAGTTATTCATGGTTTAAATCTCATTTGATATTCTATGGTCTGCTTTGAAATTTCTTCAAGCTAAAATCATCATTGTCCTGCCATACAGTATTTGGACACAATGGGGGACTGATCAGCAATTTGTTCACATGCCCTTTCTTAAGAAAGTAGTTTCCTGTGAAAAATCCTATTCTTCCATATAGGTACTCTTTTTTGGAGAAGAAAAGGAGAGATTCTTAGTTAGCACTTTCTGTAATTTTTACAAAAGGCTATCAACCTTAAAGTCTGCCCTATTTTTTTTTTTTTTTTTTTTTTTTTTTTTAAACATCTTTATTGAAGTATAATTGCTTTACAATGGTGTGCTAGCTTCTGCTTTACAACAAAGTGAATCAGTTACACATATACATATGTTGCCATATCTCTTCCCTCTTGCATCTCCCTCCCTCCCACCCTCCCTATCCCACCCCTCTAGGTGGTCACAAAGCACCGAGCTGATCTCCCTGTGCTATGCGGCTGCTTCCCACTAGTTATCTATTTTACATTTGGTAGTGTATATATGTCCATGACACTCTCTCACCCTGTCACATCTCACCCCTCCCCCTCCCCATATCCTCAAGTCCATTCTCTAGTAGGTCTGTGTCTTTATTCCCATCTTGCCACTAGGTTCTTCATGACCTCTTTTTTTTTTTTTTTTCCCTTAGATTCCATATATATGTGTTAGCATACTGTATTTGTTTTTCTCTTTCTGACTTACTTCACTCTGTATGACAGACTCTAACTCCATCCACCTCATTACAAACACCTCCATTTCATTTCTTTTTATGGCTGAGTAATATTCCATTGTATATATGTGCCACATTTTCTTTATCCATTCATCCGATGATGGACACCTAGGTTGCTTCCATGTCCTGGCTATTGTAAACAGAGCTGCAATGAGTATTTTGGTACATGACTCTTTCTGAATTATGGTTTTCTCAGGGTATATGCCCAGTAGTGGGATTGCTGGGTCATATGGTAGTTCTATTTTTAGTTTTTTAAGGAACCTCCATACTGTTCTCCATAGTGGCTGTATCAATTTACATTCCCACCAACAGTGCAAGAGTGTTCCCTTTTCTCCACACCCTCTCCAGCATTTATTGTTTCTAGATTTTTTGATGATGGCCATTCTGACCGGTGTGAGATGATACCTCATTGTAGTTTTGATTTGCATTTCTCTAATGATTAATGATGTTGAGCATTCTTTCATGTGTCTGTTGGCAATCTGTATCTCTTCTTTGGAGAAATGTCTATTTAGGTCTTCTGCCCATTTTTGGATTGGGTTGTTTGTTTTTTTGTTATTGAGCTGCATGAGCTGCTTGTAAATCTTGGAGATTAATCCTTTGTCCGTTGCTTCATTTGCAAATATTTTCTCCCATTCTGAGGGTTGTCTTTTGGTCTTGTTTATGGTTTCCTTTGCTGTGCAAAAGCTTTTAAGTTTCATTAGGTCCCATTTGTTTATTTGTGTTTTTATTTCCATTTCTCTAGGACCTGGGTCAAAAAGGATCTTGCTGTGACTTATGTCATACAGTGTTCTGCCTATGTTTTCCTCTAAGAGTTTGATAGTGTCTGGCCTTACACTTAGGTCTTTAATCCATTTTGAGTTTATTTTTGTGTATGGTGTCAGGGAGTGTTCTAATTTCATACTTTTACATGTACCTGTCCAATTTTCCCAGCACCACTTATTGAAGAGGCTGTCTTTTCTCCACTGTATATGCTTGCCTCCTTTATCAAAGATAAGGTGACCATATGTGCGTGGGCTTATCTCTGGGCTTTCTATCCTGTTCCATTGATCTATATTTCTGTTTTTGTGCCAGTACCAAACTGTCTTGATTACTGTAGCTTTGTAATATAGTCTGAAGTCAGGGAGCCTGATTCCTCCAGCTCCATTTTTCGTTCTCAAGATTGCTTTGGCTATTCGGGGTCTTTTGTGTTTCCATACAAATTATGAAATTTTTTGTTCTAGTTCTGTGAAAAATGCCAGTGGTAGTTTGATAGGGATTGCATTGAATCTGTAGATTGCTTTGGGTAGCAGAGTCATTTTCACAATGTTGATTCTTCCAATCCAAGAACATGGTATATCTCTCCATCTGTTTGTATCATCTTTAATTTCTTTCATCAGTGTCCTATAATTTTCTGCATACAGGTCTTTTGTCTCCTTAGGTAGGTTTATTCCTAGGTATTTTATTCTTTTTGTTGCAATGGTAAACGGGAGTGTTTTCTTAATTTCACTTTCAGATTTTTCATCATTAGTATACAGGAATGCAAGAGATTTCTGTGCATTAATTTTGTATCCTGCTACTTTACCAAATTCATTGATTAGCTCTAGTAGTTTTCTGGTAGCATCTTTTGGATTCTCTATGTATAGTATCATGTCATCTGCAAACACTGACAGCTTTACTTCTTCTTTTCCGATTTGGATTCCTTTTATTTCTTTTTCGTCTCTGATTGCTGTGGCTAACACTTCCAAAACTATGTTGAATAATAGTGGTGAGAGTGGGCAACCTTGTCTTGTTCCTGATCTTAGTGGAAATGGTTTCAGTTTTTCACCATTGAGGACAATGTTGGCTGTGGGTTTGTCATATACGGCCTTTATTATGTTGAGGAAAGTTCCCTCTATGCCTACTTTCTGCAGGACTTTTATCATAAATGGGTGTTGAATTTTGTCGAAAGCTTTCTCTGCATCTATTGAGATGATCATATGGTTTTTCTCCTTCAATTTGTTAATATGATGTATCACGTTGATTGATTTGCGTATATTGAAGAATCCTTGCATTCCTGGAATAAACCCCACTTGATCATGGTGTATGATCCTTTTAATGTGCTGTTGGATTCTGTTTGCTAGTATTTTGTTGAGGATTTTTGCATCTATGTTCATCAGTGATATTGGCCTGTAGTTTTCTTTCTTTGTGACATCTTTGCCTGGTTTTGGTATCAGGGTGATGGTGGCCTCGTAGAATGAGTTGGGGAGTGTTCCTCCCTCTGCAATATTTTGGAAGAGTTTGAGAAGGATAGGTGTTAGCTCTTCTCTAAATGTTTGATAGAATTCGCCTGTGAAGCCATCTGGTCCTGGGCTTTTGTGTGTTGGAAGATTTTTAATCACAGTTTCAATTTCAGTGCTTGTGATTGGTCTGTTCATATTTTCTATTTCTTCCTGGTTCAGTCTCGGCAGGTTGTGCATTTCTAAGAATCTGTCCATTTCTTCCAGGTTGTCCATTTTATTAGCATAGAGTTGCTTGTAGTAATCTCTTATGATCGTTTGTATTTCTGCAGTGTCAGTGGTTACTTCTCCTTTTTCATTTCTAATTCTATTAATTTGAGTCTTCTCCTTTTTTCTCTTGATGAGTCTGGCTAATGGTTTATCAATTTTGTTTATCTTCTCAAAGAACCAGCTTTTAGTTTCATTGATTTTTGCTATTGTTTCCTTCATTTCTTTTTCATTTATTTCTGATCTGATCTTTATGATTTCTTTCCTTCTGCTAGCTTTGGGGTTTTTTTGTTCTTCTTTCTCTAATTGCTTTAGGTGCAAGGTTAGGTTGTTTATTCGAGATGTTTCCTGTTTCTTGATGTAGGCTTGTATTGCTATAAACTTCCCTCTTAGAACTGCTTTTGCTGCATCCCATAGGTTTTGGATCGTCGTGTCTCCATTGTCATTTGTTTCTAGGTATTTTTTGATTTCCCCTTTGATTTCTTCAGTGATCACTTCGTTATTAAGTAGTGTATTGTGTAGCCTCCATGTGTTTGTATTTTTTACAGATCTTTTCCTGTAATTGATATCTAGTCTCATAGCGTTGTGGTCGGAAAAGATACTTGATACGATTTCAATTTTTTTAAATTTACCAAGGCTTGATTTGTGACCCAAGATATGATCTATCCTGGAGAATGTTCCATGAGCACTTGAGAAAAATGTGTATTCTGTTGTTTTTGGGTGGAATGTCCTATAAATATCAATTAAGTCCATCTTGTTTAATGTATCATTTAAAGCTTGTGTTTCCTTATTTATTTTCATTTTGGATGATCTGTCCATTGGTGAAAGTGGGGTGTTAAAGTCCCCTACTATGATTGTGTTACTGTCGATTTCCCCTTTTATGGCTGTTAGTATTTGCCTTATGTATTGAGGTGCTCCTATGTTGGGTGCATAAATATTTACAATTGTTATACCTTCCTCTTGGATCGATCCCTTGATCATTATATAGTGTCCGTCTTTGTCTCTTGTAATTGTCTTTATTTTAAAGTCTATTTTGTCTGATATGAGAATTGCTACTCCAGCTTTCTTTTGATTTCCATTTGCATGGAATATCTTTTTCCATCCCCTCACTTTCAGTCTGTATGTGTCTCTAGGTCTGAAGTGGGTCTCTTGTAGACAGCATATATATGGGTCTTGTTTTTGTATCCATTCAGCCAGTCTGTGTCTTTTGGTGGGAGCATTTAATCCATTTACATTTAAGGTAATTATCGATATGTATGTTCCTATTCCCATTTTCTTAAATGTTTTGGGTTTGTTATTGTAGGTGTTTTCCTTCTCTTGTGTTTCTTGCCTAGAGAAGTTCCTTTAGCATTTGTTGTAAAGCTGGTTTGGTGGTGCTGAACTCTCTCAGCTTTTGCTTGTCTGTAAAGGTTTTAATTTCTCCATCAAATCTGAATGAGATCCTTGCTGGGTAGAGTAATCTTGGTTGTAGGTTTTTCTCCTTCATCACTTTAAGTATATCCTGCCACTCCCTTCTGGCTTGCAGCGTTTCTGCTGAAAGATCAGCTGTTAACCTTATGGGGATGCCCTTGTGTGTTATCTGTTGTTTTTCCCTTGCTGCTTTTAATATGTTTTCTTTATATTTAATTTTTGATAGTTTGATTAATATGTGTCTTGGTGTGTTTCTCCTTGGATTTATCCTGTATGGGACTCTCTGTGCTTCCAGGACTTGATTAACTATTTCCTTTCCCATATTAGGGAAGTTTTCAACTATAATCTCTTCAAATATTTTCTCAGTCCCTTTCTTTTTCTCTTCTTCTTCTGGGACCCCTATAATTCGAATGTTGGTGCGTTTAATGTTGTCCCAGAGGTCTCTGAGACTGTCCTCAGTTCTTTTCATTCTTTTTTCTTTATTCTGGTCTGCAGTAGTTATTTCCACCATTTTATCTTCCAGGTCACTTATCCGTTCTTCTGCCTCAGTTATTCTGCTATTGATCCCATCTAGAGTATTTTTAATTTCATTTATTGTGCTTGTCATCGTTTCTTGATTCCTCTTTAGTTCTTCTACGTCCTTGTTAAATGTTTCTTGCATTTTGTCTATTCTATTTCCAAGACTTTGGATCATCCTTACTATCATTATTCTGAATTCTTTTTCAGGTAGACTACCTATTTCCTCTTCATTTGTTAGGTCTGGTGTGTTTTGACCCTGCTCCTTCATCTGCTGTGTGTTTTTCTGTCTTCTCATTTTGCTTATCTTACTGTGTTTGGGGTCTCCTTTTCACAGGCTGCAGGTTCGTAGTTCCCGTTGTTTTTGGTATCTGTCCCCAGTGGCTAAGGTTGGTTCAGTGGGTTGTGTAGGTTTCCTGGTGGAGGGAACTAGTGCCTGTGTTCTGGTGGATGAGGCTGGATGTTGTCTTTCTGGTGGGTTCGTCCACGTCTGGTGGTGTGTTTTGGGGTGTCTGTGGCCTTATTATTATTTTAGGCAGCCTCTCTGTTAATGGATGGGGCTGTGTTCCTCTCTTGCTAGTTGTTTGGCATAGGGTGTCCAGCACTGTAGCTTGCTGGTCGTTGAGTGAAGCTGGGTCTTGATGTTGAGATGGAGATCTGTGAGAGATTTTCGCCGTTTGGTATTACGTGGAGCTGGGAGGTCTCTTGTGGACCAGTGTCCTGAAGTTGGCTCTCCCACCTCAGAGGCACAGCCCTGATGCCTGGCTGGAGCACCAAGAGCCTTTCATCCACACGGCTCAGAATAAAAGGGAGAAAAAATGGAAAGAAAGAAAAAAAGAGGATAAAATAAAATAAAATAAAGCAATTATAATAAAAAATAAGAAAAAAAATTATTAAGAGTAAATTTATTAAGAAAAAAAAATTTTTAATTTTTAAAAATAGATTTATTAATTTTTTATACTAAAAATAAGAAAAAAATTATTTAGAAAAAATTTTTTTAATTTTTTAAAATAAAAAATATGAAAAAACTTATTAAAAAATTTTTTAAAAATAGAAAATAAGGAAAAAATTATTAAGAAAACATTTATTAGGGAAAAAAAATTTTTTTAAGCCAAAAAAAAAAAAACAAAAAAAAAAAACAAAAAACGGACGGACCTAACCCTAGGACTAACGGTGAGAGCAAAGCTATACAGACAAAATCTCACCCAGAAGCATACACATCTACACTCACAAAAAAAAGGAAAAGGGGAAAAGTTAATATATCCTGCTCCCAAAGTCCATCTCCTAAATTTGGGATGATTCGTTGTCTATTCAGGTATTCAACAGATGCAGGCACATCAAGTTGTTTGTGGAGCTTTAATCCGCTGCTTCTGAGGCTGCTGGGAGAGATTTCCCTTTCTCTTCTTTGTTCGTACAGCTCCCGGGGTTCAGCTTTGGATTTGGACCCGCCTCTGCATGTAGGTCCCCTGAGGGCGTCTGTTCCCCGCCCAGACAGAACGGGGTTAAAGGAGCAGCTGATTCGGGGGCTCTGGCTCAGTCAGGCCGGGGGGAGGGAGCGGTACGGAGGAGGTGGGGCGAGCCTGCGGCGGCAGAAGCCGGCGTGACGTTGCAGCAGCCCGAGGCGCGCCGTGCGCTCTCTCGGGGAAGTTGTCGCCGGATTACAGGAGCCTGGCCGTGGCGGGCTGCACAGGCTCCCGGGAGGGGCGGTGTGGAGAATGACCTGTGCTCGCCCACAGGCTGTTTGGTGGCGGCAGCAGCAGCCTTAGCGTCTCATGCCCGTCTCTGGGGTCCGCGCTGATAGCCGCGGCTCGCGCCCGTCTCTGGAGTTCGTTTAAGTGGCGCTCTGAATCCCCTCTCCTTGCACGCCGCGAAACAAAGAGGCAAGAAAAAGTCTCTTGCCTCTTCGGCAGCTGCAGACTTTTTCTCGTGCACCCTCCCGGCTAGTTGTGGTGCGCTAGACCCTTCAGGCTGTGTTCACGCAGCCAACCCCAGTCCTCTCCCTGGGATCCGACCGAAGCCCGCGCCTCAGCTCCCAGCCCCCGCCCGCCCCGGCGGGTGAGCAGACAAGCCTCTCGGGCTGGTGAGTGCTGCTCGGCGCCGAGCCTCTGTGCGGGAATCTCTCCGTTTTTCCCTCTGCGTCCCTGTTGCTGTGGGATCCGCGCTGATAGCCGCGGCTCGCGCCCGTCTCTGGAGCTCGTTTAGGCGGCGCTCTGAATCCCCTCTCCTTGCGCGCCGCGAAACAAAGAGGCAAGAAAAATTCTCTTGCCTCTTTGGCAGCTGCAGTCTTTTTCCCGGACTCCCTCCCGGCTAGCACCGAAGCCCGAGCCCCAGCTCCCAGGCCCCGCCCGCCCCGGCGGCTGAGCAGACAAGCCTCTCGGGCTGGTGAGTGCTGGTCGGCACCGCTCCTCTGTGCGGGAATCTCCGCTTTGCCCTCCGCACCAATGTGGGTGCGCTCTCCTCCGTGGCTCCGAAGCTTCCCCCCTCTGCTACCCACAGTCTCTGCCCACGAAGGGGCTTCCTAGTGTGTGGAAACCTTTCCTCCTTCACAGCTCCCTCCCACTGGTGCAGGTCCCGTCCCTATTCTTTTGTCTCTGTTATTTCTTTTTTCTTTTGCCCTACCCAAGTACGTGGGGATTTTCTTGCCTTTTGGGAGGTCTGACGTCTTCTGCCAGCGTTCAGTGGGTGTTCTGTAGGAGCAGTTCCACGTGTAGATGTATTTCTCATGTATCTGTGGGGAGGAAGGTGATCTCCGCGTCTTACTCTTCCGCCATCTTGCCCCTCCCTAAAGTCTGCCCTATTTGAACTCTAAGGCACAGGATCTATATTCAGTCACTACTCAGCATGACAGTTCATTAGGCCCTAGTAAGTTCATATGTCTGGGGGTCAACTCTCATCTAGAACCTCGTTGAGAGAAACGATCTATTCATTCCTCCAGAAATTCTAAGGCTGTTTCTTAGAAAACTGCATAAATGGGCCATGTTGTCTTGGTCTGCCATAAAATTATTTTGGAACAATATCTCTATTCTATCAGGATGTACTAAAATGAAGAGCTTTACGTAAGTACTATCATATTCACTGTAGCTGTTATGAGGTAGAAAGTGTCTCTTATATTACGCAGAAAAAGCTGGTCATAGGTAAAGAGGTTATAGTAAATTTAAGACAAAGTTGCAGCAAAAATTTAATAATTATTGAGGCACTCGATTCTTTTTTTTAATTGATCTTCACCCTCTACTCTCATTTATAATATTCAAGGTTCTAACTTTTTTATTTTGCAGTCTGTTTTACTGATTCTTCTTGAGTGTAGTCCTCCAGGCTCTGTGGCAGAATTTGTTCTTAAAGATTACAAGCAATTAAACTTAATACAAACACTGACAATTTCCATCTATTTTTCTTTGATGAATCTAGTACTTTATAACTTCCAATACATGCTTTCTTACTACTTTTTCCCTAGGCTATAAGTTTTCTAAATCTAAATATTAGCTTGTTAAGAAGCTTGGAAAGGAGAAAAATAACAAGGTATTGCCTATGGATGAAATCAAGAAATGTCATGATGATCTCCCTCTCTTCTCTCTCTAACACTGTGTTTTTACCAAATTTGTGAAATCCACAAATAATAAGTTCTGGAAAGTGACTATCAGAATTCCTTCCAGTAACAATAAGTCTACACTTTTTTTAAAACAGCAAGAAAGATATACTGGGAAAACTCCACAGTAGTGTCAAGGAGACATTAGGGTCATTCACTTTTAACCTCCCAGAAGTTTCACATTTCAATAACCCTACTTCCTAAGAAGGCCTGTGATTTTAAAGTGCAAAACTCTTAAGGAGAAAAAATAATAGTAAGAGAGGTGGCTTCCTTGTCAATTAAATAGTAAACTGTCAGATGGCACAAACTGCCATTTTAAACCACTTCAACAGAAATATAACAGGATTGAAATGTGTGGTCAAAACTAGCCTAATGGTGAGGCTCATTTTATAATTCAGCATTGGGTAATGCAGGCCACCTGCCAAATCTGGTGAGAGTGTGAGAAGGACACTTGCCTTAATAGGTAAAGGAAAACCCTTCAAGGAAGTTAAAGTGAAATGAATATGACCTAGGAGATTTGAATAACCGGTTGGCCAAACTTAAACCTTTTGTCAAGTCTTGTTTTAACTGACTTTGTATATTAATGGCATTAATCTTACACCTTTGCCTGTCAAGTTATATATGAAAATATGAGCATTTAATATTGGGAAGTCTATGATTGAAACCTTAAGGTGAATTTTTAAAATATAGTTGAAATAGAATGTTGGCAGGAAGCAATTCTGTTGTGACAGGTGTTTCTGAATTTCAAAATATTTTATTGTTCTGATAGCGCTCTAATTCTCTTTCTCTGAGTCTGTCTCTGTCTCTGTTTCTCTATCTATTTTTTCAATAGCACTATGCCAACAAATAAATTTTAAATTAATTAGTTTACTTCGTCTGCTACCCAGGAAACCATGCCAGGATTTTATTAAGAAATGGTGCATTTTATAGTAATTTACAAGAACTTTTTTTTTTACTGTGAATATTTTCATGCACTGTAAAAAGTTTATAACCTTTTTCTATTCACCCAGTAAAAGTGTTTTGTGTTTCTGTTGAGTTTGCTAACTTTTCTTGCACACTTACATCTTAGCCAAAATCTTGTTGTTCAACATGTAGCGAAAAATACACTTTTATTAGTCAAAATCTCCCCAGTCCCTATTAAAAAAAATTAAACAAAAGGTTAAATTTGACTTCTAACCATTTCCCAACAGCAATAATGTGTATTCTATTGAGATAAGAAGGAAACTCTTAGCAACTAAGAATTGACTCATGTACTAAAGTCCTGCTTACAGTGAAATTACATCAGCATTGTACTGTGTGGTATGTCAGGGTGGAAATGGAACATAATTTCCTCAAGAGAAGAGAATACTTTTTAACCAAACGTCCAATGGTCTAATGAAAAGTTTGAAGATTAACATACTTTTTGCATGAAATAACTCTATTCCCCAAATTGCAGGTGTTTTCAAAGCCCACGTGAACAATATCTTTTATAAGATAAATAAGCAAGAGATTGATTAAGTGAATAAATGGATGAACAGAATTTAGGAGTAATCACTTATGTTAGAGGATATCTGAGGCTTTAAGATATTTATTTTTCTCATCTATGTTTATATAGCATTTAACTTTTGGAACTAAATTCACATAAAATTAACTGCCTGTGAAAATAAATACTTCTGTAACATGTTACAGAAGACTAGTAAAATTGCCCCTCAGAATAATTTTTCTGATAAGATTAAGTTGTCCACAATCTACTTTAATCATGTTAAATGTAAAATCAAAAAGCACATTTGGAAGAAGAGATGGGAGAGATAATTATGTATGATTAATATTTTCATTATTATATTTTCTGCATTTTCAAGTATCTCAACAGTACATATATACTTTTGCTGTATGAAAAAAATGAAAGAACTTTAAATATTACTGAATAATTAAAATAGGAAGAGTCCCTGATATATAAATACTCAGAAATAAGCCTGAGGCCCCTGACCCCCAAATAGTTCTGGAAATTATCTTTCTTTCCTTTTTCTTCTTGTGTCTGTCAATTGACTGCTACCTGGGACCAGCATTCTTTGCGAGTATTTCCCCTATTTATGAACCATTAATTTGGTTCAGCATGTCATCCTTAAAGGTAAAATCAGTGAAAATGAAAGAGGGAAGACCAAACAGTTGCTTCTACCCTTTGCCTCGATGGGAATGCTCCCTGTCTCCCTACACAACAGTGTGTGTCCAGCTGAAGCCCTTCTGAAGTAGTTTTTAGGACCTGTATGACTTAGAGTAGCCGGCATCTATTTTTCCTCTGTTCTGGAACATTCTGCCTTGGGTAAACAAATCCCACTATTAGTATGTTTTTGTGCTTTTGCTCTTCAATATAAAGTATAAAAAAAAAAAGTTTAAAAAGCTTAAACAGAAAGTAGGAGGTGTAGGAGAGAGTCAATTTACCTCCTGTAACTTCTCCCTTTGCTGTTTGTAGTAAAACCTTTAAGAAACCTTAAAAACTATATATTATACTGTGTGTTCTGTTCAGGGAAAGTGGCATAAAGGAGAAACTGTAAGAAGTAATTATTTTGCACTTGATTTGGGATGTTAGAAACACTTATCTAAGTAAGAAGACATTGGTTAAAAAAGAAAAAGAAATCAAAAGGAAACAAGCAATGCCTTGTAAACACCTACTCTAAACAAGGTGCTCTTGCAGGTACCAGAGATACAGCAGAGACCTGTGGTTATCCCTTTCTTCTAATTTTGGGCGAATAAGTTCCATTCTGAGAGAATGAGTAGGAAGCCTATTCAGGGTCTCCTATCAGGCTGAATTCTCTAATCAGGATTTAGCAACAATAAAGCTGTTGTTTTGACACTCTGTCTGACCCCCTGTCTACTTCTCAACCTGTTCTATGTTGCAGGTAGAGGCAGAAGGGATCAAGCCCCACCAGTAGATAAGACAGACTTTTTCTCTGCGGTAGAGAAGCTTCAGCTTTTGTTGTAGTGAAGAAAAGAGTCATCAAACAATTGTCTGCACAAGCCAAACTTTACTCAAATTAGGATAAATGCTATAAAGATCCTACGGGAGCATCTACCAAGAGGACCCGACCGGGTCTGGCAGGTCAGGGAAGGCTTTCTTGAGGATGGGAGCTTTGAGCTGAGCTCTAAAAGATGAGTTGTCAGGCTACCCACGTAAAGAGAGAGAGGGGCGTGAGCGTGCTGGGCAAAGGGAAGAACTTGGACAGAAGCAGCATGGCGCAGTCATGGATTACAGAGGTCCGGCTGGATGATGTGTGAAAGCAAGTAAGTAGATGACAGTGAGGTAGGCAGGGGCTTTCTTCCTCACCCCTGGAACGATGGGAAAATGTTAAGTGATTTTAAGCCGGAATCAGATCTTTGTTTTTGAAACTAATCAGTAAGGCTGCAGTGAGGTGAATGTTTCAAAAGGGTGCAAGAATAGATGTGAACAAAGTTTCTAGGAAATCATTACAGCAGCCAAGACCCTGTGACTCTCTCACCCCTCACCAAAAAGCTGGAACTCCAGGAGTCCTCACCCGACTGTCTAGTCAGAGGGAAAGGATATGTCCTGATTCCAGCTGCATCGTGGAGATGCGCCCTTGGTATATCTGGCAGGGAATATGTCCGCGTATTTCCAGTAGAACTAATGCCAACTGGTTCTTCTCATGCTAACAGCATTGTTGTATGCCCCCAATACACAATAGCTAAAATGGACACTTGAAGGCTAGTCAAAGAAAGCATCACCTTTTTCACAGTTTTCTTGGACCTATTTTCTATTGACTCTCCAGGACGACCGTACTCACTCCTGTTCGAAGAGGGAGTTACCATTATTTGGCAATTCTTTATTTCTAACTCTGACCCTTCCTCTTTATCCTAGATAAATACTTTCAACTGACCCCTCATAACTAATGTTCACTGGATATTTTGAAGGTATCTCAAACTCAGTATTTCTAATACCATACTTGTTTTCCAATCTACTTTGAATTCCATATCTCATTAATGGCTGGAAATCTCAAGTATTGTCACCATCTATCACTCTTTTAAACATTAACCAAGTTCACCTTAGAACTATTGATACCTTAAATTTGGTTCTTCCTCCTCTAATAATAATAATAAATAATAATAATAATGGCAACAATAACAACAATAGCTAATGCTTATTGGGAGCTTAATATGTGTCTGGCAACTGTACTGAGCACTTTATATTATCACTTAATCCTCACAATGATCATGCTATTACCATCTCACTATTCAGAGGAAATTGAGACTTCAGAGAGGTTATTTTATGTTACGTCCGAACTCAGGGGTATCAAATATAAGGTCCTTCACAATTTGACCCTACCTTACCTCTTCAGGCTCATCTCTCACAATCCATCCAGCTTCTATGATTCAGTGATAATCGACCTCTTGACTATTTTCTAAATATGCCGCACTCTTTATTGCCTCTGAAACAAGTTATTTCTGACTCAGTTTTCATGGTCAACCTTAAATGTTAGCTCCTTTATGAAATCTCTAACTTTCCTGCACCACTCCTATCCATCTCCATGGTTCATGAACTAAGTTTCTATCCTTCCACTCAACTCAGGCTGCAATTATTTGTTAGTAAGTATGTCTTCCTCAGGAGAGTTTTAGTTCTCCAGGTATGGAAAAATATCTTACGCTTAAGAGTCCAGAGCAGTGCCTGGAAGGTGGCAGGAGTTCTGTGACTCTTTACTGAAAGAATGGTGATACCTAACATGTATCCCCAGAACTGTGCTAAGTTCTCACACATATTGTTCATTTAATTCTCACAACAGCCTTACTAAGAAAGTACACTTACTTATCCCCATTTCACACAAAAAGAAATTGAGAGTCAAAGAGGTTAAATAACTGTCATGGGGATTAAAAACTGTCTCCCAATATCTGTTCTCCAATTTTCTCTCATGGAAATAGAATCTACAATTTTTAGGTGATCTTATGGCCATCCAGAACCAAGACTTTATTTCCTTTAAGGCTCCTAACTAGGTAGCCCTTGTGAGTAAGATCTGAATCTCTGCCATGCTATTAAAAGGAAGAAGGTACCCATCTACCCCTTCTGTTTTTCTCCTTTTCTTTTGGCTGAAATGAGAAAACAGTGGTGAGTCACCTTGGACGACACAGAGGGGGACAGCACTCTAGAGATGGCAGAGCAACATGCAAAGCAATTTGAGCTCCTGGAGACCTCAGAGCAGATCCATTTTGATAGATTATTTCCAAAGATGGCCCCAGTCTGCAGATGCAGAAAGGTCTCCTCCCATTCTGCAAGTACTTTTGCAGTGTAATTTTGCCATCCTATCATCAAGAGGTAATTTCCCTCCGTTTAAATCTGGGCTGACCCTGTGACTTGTGTCAGCCAATAGAATGCAGCAGAAATGAGACCGTGACCTTCAGACCTAGATCCGAAGAAGCCTTGCAGCCTCTGCGTTCATCCTCTTGAAAGCCAGCAGCCATGTCAAGAAGTTCATGATAGACTACCAAATGACGAGAGACTACATAAGGAGAGACAGGTCACATGCAGGAGAACCAAGTGGTTACAACTGCAGCCAGCACAAAGGCACTAGGCATACGACTTAGGACATCTTGGATGTTTGAGACCCACTCACGTCAAGTAAGCTGACAGGATGTGAAGCATAGATGAGTCTTTCTCACTGAGCCCTGCCCAAATTCTCAACTCTCATATTAATGCCTCTCTCTAAGCCCCAAAGTTTTGAGGCAGTTATATGGCAGAGAGTAATAGAACTAAAACAAACACTGTGCCAGCTATACTTTTATGAAAAGAAACTTTTATACTGCCATAAGCCACTGTCATTTTGTGTCTCTGGGACATGAGTGGAGCCTATATTCTAGCTACTCCAGTAACTTAACCAAGTTCCCACAGTAAGTGGCTGAAAGAGGATTTGAAGCAAGGCAGTCTAGTTCCAGATCCCAGGCTTTAAACCACAGAATTATTCCTTCTGGAAGGGAAGGAGGGAGAGGAGAGGAAAAGATACATTTGTTTATGGGAACGCGTTTTGTTTCAAATAACCAATGAAATATTCCCTATCATAAGGTAAAGATTGCTTTGATGTTTATTAATAATATATAAACTGACATAGACTTCCTATTTGGCTAATATGTAACACCTATACTCTAATTTCAACCTTTATTAATATTTTTCTACAAAAATTCCTTAATTTCACTTGAGAGAAGA
Organism: Eubalaena glacialis; assembly: GCF_028564815.1. Lineage (NCBI taxonomy): Eukaryota > Metazoa > Chordata > Mammalia > Artiodactyla > Balaenidae > Eubalaena > Eubalaena glacialis. Next base: position 93,072,586 of record NC_083723.1, on the reverse strand, counting down.
ATCATGTATGTCTTTTCCCTTCCTATTAAATTATAAACTTCTTGAAAGCACAAACCTTATCATATGTTTTGAGTCCTTCACAACCTCTAGCAGACCATTTTGCCCATTATGAATATTCAATAACTATTAAAGTATTTTCTTGATTCATTTAAGGAACACAAACAATGAACACTTAGAAAATGGTAATTGCCTTAAATCTTACTTTGAATACCTGAGGAAAAAATTAATGAAGTTTTACTTTATTGAGCCTAGAAAGATGTCAACAAATTAAACAATATTAAAACAAACTCCAGGAGACTGTCTTAATACTTTTATTTTATCAGAACTTTGTGTGACATATGAAGCTTAAATAAATAATCCATTACCTTAAATTTATAAACTGTTCTGCAATTATTATTTTAACAGTGTTTGCTGTCATCAGAATTTGCCTGGCATACAAAAGGACTATATACTACGTATAATTATATTTTCTAGGCTAATTATTCTGTTGAGAATTATGAAATATCAAAAGAAAGTTATATCACTGATTTAATTGTTGCCTAAGTCTAAAATGTGTACAAGGAAATGTAGATGAAACGGAGAAACTTAGGAAAATGGGCAGATCAGTGGATGAGGCAATAATGTACCATCTATGAGGCAATGGGAGAAAAACATGCTTTTGCAGTTCTGAGTTTGAGCTCTGCTACTTTCAATCTATGCTCTTTTGCTACTTAAACTTCTCTAACTTCAGTTTTCTCAAATGTAATGGATAGAAGGCTAGCTATCTTATACAGATATTGTAAAGCATAAAAGAGCAATGTATGAAAAGCACCTAACCCCGTGTCTCACATATAGTAGGCATGCAAATAGCTATAAATTTTATTCTTATTTAGGGTACTCTGACAAATCTAATATCTTGATGGCCCACTTATATTCTTCTAAAAGAAAAAGGTATTATTGACTTTGATTAGAGCACATCAGTGTTTTGATATCAACAACTTCTAATTTTCTAAAGAAGAAGACCAAGAAGGAGAAGGAGGAAGAAAGAGAAGAAGAAAAAAAAAACTGGAACAATACTAGGTTGCCCACTTTATATTTTTCCATGTAAGGAAGTAATGATTGAAAGAGCATTCCCTTTGGACTTTCTGTTAGTTTGGTTTTTGTGACAAGCCACTTCGTCATGGTTGGCATTTGTCTACAGGTTGTGTTTGGGGAACCACTGGATTAAATGCTGTTCTGTTGCCCAGTTTCTTTTGCAACTTGAAAATTGTTTGATTCTATGAGTCTATGCCTGTGTGATTATACAGATGTACACAGATAGATTCTTGCATGTCAATTAAAAATAAAATTTACTTATAACTGAGATATAAAAGAAAAGAGCATGGAAAGATGTTCAAGATCTACACAGTTAATTTAAACATGTTGATCAATCTAGATATCTAGTTCCTTCCTTTAAAACTTTAACAATTATTTAAAACTTGACAATTGTTTGCTTTTTTGAAAACATATTAACCTTATTTTATTTATATACAGGAAAAATGCTAATAGTGGAGTGATTTGGGGCTTTGGAATTGGACAGAATTGCCTACAAACCCGTGGCTCATCAGTCACTAATTTTGTGAGAAGCTGCCCAAGCACTTCACTTCTCAGAGCATCTGTATTCTTTGGGGGAAATTGATCACAAATATCTCAAGGGCAGTTGTGAGAAGTAAGGTAAAAAGCCTGCAAAGAGTAGTACTTGGTCAGTGCTTGGTAAATAACATTTATTTTAAAAGGCATATCTTTCCACCCTTTTTCTTTTCCCAGTTTGTTTCTTTTCCCATTTTCTTTTTCCCAGGAGATGCTCTGTATACATATGTTGTCCCAGCCTAATTATTAACAGCGCCCCTTTTCACATTTGTAAGTGTACAAATTTGGATGAAAATCAATATGGTGGCCCTACTTAAGAAAGAATCCTCCCCATTAAATGTCTTTTGGGACTTAACCTTCGTTCTTAGGCCAAAGCTTTTCAAACAGTTGTCTAAAAAATATAAGGATTTAGTGAATACCTAGCATTTGTAAGAGTGAAGAGTAGAACAGTATAGTTCACTTGCCTGGGGAATCATATTCTTCACCTACAATTTACATCCTTCATCTACTATTTACTAGCTATATTACAAGGTCAAGCTGTTTAATCTTTCCAAGTATTTGTTTTTCATCCCTCATCTAAATTGGTGACATGAAGATTAAAGGAGGTAATAAAGCACCTAGTAGAATATATGATACTCAGTAAATGTTCAATATGTGACTGTCATTATACTCTTATGTTAACACAAAAGTTCATACACTAATGGAAGAAGTGTGCATTCATACATTTCTGAGGGCACACATGTTTGCATATAAAGTACTTAAAATATGAATATTTTTTAAGCCCCCCCAAAAAACTCTTCAAGAATTCTACTGAGGAAAAAATCATGGGTTTACATATAAGAACATTCATCTCAGAGTAGTTTAAAAACATTTTTTATAGCTTTGCTTAGGTATAATTTATGCCTACTGAACAACACATAAAGTTTACAGTTTGTTGAGTTTTGACTATATGTGTGTGTGTGTATATATATATATATATATATATATGTATATATACAGTTGAAACTATCAACACAATCAAGATAATAAATATCCATCACCCTTAAAAGTTTCCACTTGTCTACTGTAGTCCATTTTCTCCCCTTCCTATCTGTAGACAAGCCTCAATATAGTTTTTAATAGTAAAAGAACGGACAAACTAAAAGTCAAAATGGAGAACTAGATAAGTTAATTTATATTAGTACTGGGCGGTAATACACTATGGTGGTTAAAGGCATGGACTTTGGCGTTGGGCAGCTCCGATTTAAATCTCCCCTCTGTTTCTTAGTATCTGTTTCACCTTGGTAAGTACTAGTCTCTCTGAGCCTCAATTTCTTTATCACTAAAACAGAAATAATGCCTACCTCAGAGAATAAAGGGCCTAAAGTATTTATAGGACACAGCAGAGAATTCATTTTGGCTCCTAGTTAATAAGAAAATTGGGTGCAGGATATTTAATTAGTAGGGAAATGTTCATAAAAAAGTGACAAAAGCAAGTTATTAATTATTTAGAGACCCGCCATATTATAATTTTTAAAAACTATACATGTATAGATTCAAAGAGAAGAACATGGTTGTAGATATACCAGTATGTTAACAGTAAATATTACTAATGATTTCTATTTTCTTCATTTTTTCTCAGTACTGTCTATGTTCCACAATAAATATATTCTCATTTTGGCAATCAGATAAAAATACAGAAACTTTATATATTTTAAAAAAATGTAAGTGTGAATCTCACTCATTCATTTAGTATTCAAACATTTATTTAGTACTTACTACATAGTAGACACTGTGGGACACTGGGGTTAGAAAATAAAAATGACAAAATATTTACTCTCAAGGGAGAAAATGGCACTAATCACACTATAGTAATTTTAAGTAATTTTCATTTTATTAACAGAATAATTTGACTAAGAGGAATTAAGTGTCAGGTTGTGGGTCATAAAAAGTAGAACTGTACTAGATGCAGGGTTTATTTTTCCACTTCTAAAAATACATATCCTTTACATCAAGTATAACTTATCTGCATATGTTTATTTTATTTCTTAAAGTAGTTTTCTTTCTTTTTATTCTATATTTATGGTAGTAAATGTTACAACATCCCTGTCTGTGTCACCTACCTTAAATTAGAAGCACTAAGTGAATAAGAACTATGTCTATTTAACTGTTTTGTTTTGCATTATAAACAGCTGGTAAACTAATGATACATCATGAGAACAAATCTGGAACAGAGGATTTCAAGCTTGTATTTCAGACTGGCTATAAAGTAACCCAGGATTCTTCTCAAGCAATGTAAGATGGTTAATTCACACTAAATTCTTTCACTAAAATTAAAACTATCTCCAAATATGTTATTTTTTTGGCTTAAAAACCTGTTCTTTTTTAAAACAATTACAATTAGTCATAGGTACCAACAAACATGTACACTGACTAAACATGAAAGCAATGAAAATGAAATTAATGAAATGTGAAGGAACTTAAAAATATTTAAAAGAACCCCATATTTATAGTATTGTTATTAACAAAACATATCTTCTCTGTTATAGAAAAACAGTCTAACACAAATCTAAACTTGTTATTAACTATTTCAAACACACAGGAACTCTAAGAGTTACTGAATTTGAGCCTCCTGTGCTACCATCTTGATTTTTGCCATCAATCCAGTTAAAATGTCAGGTTCTCTTGCTTTCTATGTTATGGTAAATTGCTAATGTCTGACAACAAGCAGCACTTTGCCAGGCTCAGACATTATGTTGATATGCTAATGATCCAAAATGAGGCCACCAGACATCAATTACATAAATGAGACTAGGAACAGGGCCAACACAGGTACACTCTACTAATTTGTTCATCTCTGTTGGCCAAAAGCCAACTGCATGACAAGTGAATGCCCCTAAAGACATTGGGGCATGGCTCCTTCGCTTCAGAGAAGGATTGTACTCTTCAAACCTGTGTGATCTCTATCTGCCTAAGGACACTTTAATGAACCATACAATGACCTAACGAGAATACATCTGAAGGGTCGGTAAATTCACATACTGGGAAGAGTACAAGGCACTAAAAAAAAGTGAAAAGTAGAAAAAAAAACATCCGAGACCGACATAAAACTGAATGAAGTTTCTAAAGCACAACGCAGGAACAATACAAAAGACAACATCATTCTTTTCCAATATTTTGAATTTTGAACAAGTACAACTCAGTATCATGAATAGATTTAGTGTAATTGGGTTTAATCAGAAGATTAAACACTTTTTCTTTGCTCTCATAATGTATTTTTATGTGTGATATACTAACAACCTCAAGCCAAAATGTTTTCCATTAGAATACACCTTTGAATTTTTAATAGAAATAAGCAGAGAAATATAACTCCTTGAATATCATTTTTTGACAAACATAGAGGCAATTAATGAATGGTATCTACATATAGAAGAGAAGCAATTAACAGTGTAGTAAAATAAATACATAATAAATACAATAAACTTTAATGTGTTATACAGTGTCTTAGAAATCAGTTGATAGGGGTTTAAATAAAAGGATACCAAATTTCTACCATCATATGGGGGAAATCATATGGGGGAAAACTCTATTCTGATAAGTTTTTGATATAATATAGAAACTGTTATCATAGTTTACTGGTTATTTTTGGCTACTAGGGCAGTCATTAAGGAGAGTGACACTACGTGCAGAGTCAAGCCATTTATTAGGGCCTTCATGTCCTTTCTTCAGCAGTGCCCAAGCCAGACCAGATTACTCTTAGCAGGAAGAGGGAAACAAGAAACTGCAGGTGCTGGCAGGCATGGTTTCAGTTGTCAATGCTGCAGAAACGTTTGGTCTACAGGCAAACTGCAGCATCGGAGGGGCCTAACAATCACAGATTTCAGACCAGATAAGCATCAGGATGGAAGTCCTAGATGGGGACAGGCTTCACAAGAGGCAGGGATTAGGAGAGGACAAGAGTCAAAGTTGCGAAGTCAACAGAGCTTCTCACCTCACTAATAGTTCTTTGGTTTGTATTCCTGCTTCAGTCTTCAGACCCAACTCTTGTGAACATTTTCCTGACTCCAGCCTCAGCCTTCCCAACTATGATTCAGATACGTTTTGACTCGCCTGTTGATAAGCATCCTTCATCAGCTCCCAACACAAGCCTCTAGCATCCTGGGACCTCCTTCTTCAAGACATAGTGTATTTGTTTTCCATTTGTAAGCTGTGCCCGCTCTCAACACAGAACTCCATCTTTACGGCATTTCTATGTCTCTAATGCTTTCAAAAGACAATTATTTTAGAGAAACTCTTAGTTATCAGACTTCTGTATTCAAGTAAGTCATTTCACAGGTGGCTTTTAGATGAAGCAGAGTAAGTAGTATTTTCATAGACTGGTTGTCAAAAGAGGGAGACAGAGGGGCCATCTCACATGAGATTATATTATACAGTGGTTAAGAGTATGAACTGTGGCATGAAGACAATCTGCATTCGAGCCTTGGGTTTACCACTTACTAGTTTATGAACCTTACTAACTTAACCTCTCTGTGTCTCAGATAATATCATCATCCACCTACAAGGACTGTTGTGAAAATGTAATTTAAAAAATGCCTATAAAGCATTTAGTGTATTATCTGACCATAGTACATGCTACCTGTATGTTAGAGGTTGGTGGCAGAAGTGGTGGTATTTACAGTCAGGAAGCTTGCTCCCAGTGGACTCAGCAGAACTCTTGGCATATGAACGTCCCTTCTACCCAGGAAATGCTGCAATTCACCCCCTTTGCTGTGGTAGATTAAAAATGGCAACAAATTCTTGGCCACTCCTGCCACTGTGAGATGGAGTCTAATCCTCTTTCTTTTAAAAATGGACTGGCCTTACTGACTTGTTAGACAAACAGAGGGAGATAGAAGCGATGTTCTTCGACTTTCAAGGCTGCATCAGAGCCTTGTAGTTTCCACCTGGGAACATTCTACGGAACTCTTGTCGCCAAGCTGTGAGGAAGCCCACGCAGCCCACATTAAGAGGAACCAAAGCACTCTGCTGACAGCCCTGGCTGAATTCCGAGCCAGCAGCCAGAACCAACTTGCCAGGCTTGTGAGTGAGCTATCTGAAGGGGCTCCATCCTACAGGCTCAGTCTATAGCAACCCCAACTGAAGCCATGCAGAACAGAGACAAACTTTCCAGCTGAGCCCTGCCAAAACTTTAGATTTGTGTGAGCAAGATAAATTATTATTATTATTTTGGGCTATTAAGTTTTGGGGTGGTTTATTACAGGGCAACAGGTAACTGAAATGTTTGTCAGAGCAGTCTAGTCAGCAACAACGTCACAGTTCTGTTTATTGCCACATAATTTATTTTGGTACAATGCTACAATTACAGCAGTAGCTGTTGATGTTATGCATGTGCCTGTTCACGAGCCACCAGGCTGGACCTTCCACTAGGTCTTCTCAGTCCTCCTTATGAGTCCCCTTAGAGACTAGAGACCTTTTCAAAACGGCAGAGGGATTTACACCCACTGTTCTGCCACCCTTCCTCAAAAACACACATGGTGGAGGCTCTATGATCAGCATGGTCTCCAAAACTGGACCTACACAATCACTATTAAAATTGTTGTAATGCTATTCTTCACAGTAATCATAAATGATCTAGAATCATCTATATTCTCAAAATGGCACTCTCTTTCAAACAATGAATTTTAAGCAGAAGTTTGTTTAGTTTTAAACATAAAGCCACGTATATCAATCAGCAGATTTTAAATAGCATCCCCAGTTTGTGTTCTCTGTGATCTGTATGAAATACCCAATCTTGAATTTGTCTTCAAATTCTATATATGCCATGGAGTACAATCTGATGTGTATAATTTAGTTCAATTAGAAATTTATACTGTAAATAACACAGGTTTCAAAAGTCACTTTAGACTAGTGAGGGTATCGTTGCAACTAAAAATAATAATTAAAAATTAAAGAAAATAATTAACATGCCTTTCAGCTTTTAAAATCAGACAGATGTTTTACTAACAGTTATAAAAACTGGAATAGTACTTGCCCTTAGGCCCAAACAAATGTGTCTGTTTCACTAATTTCAGTGTGATAGGTAATTTTTTAGAAAAACAGATATTTTTCAATGTACAAAGCCAGATCAAAAACTGTAACTTTTACAGTTTATGTATACAATTGCACATATATAACATGTGTATTCATGTAATTGCCAATCGTATTCCAGGGCTTGTTTAGTCATCTTACATAGATACTCTTGTCTTCACTACAATGGGGCGATGTTCTACAATTTTAGAAGGGAAATGCTGGCTTGAAAGCAATGGAATTATATTATTACTAATATATTAATTGACACAATTACAAAGTAGTATTAGCACATCAGTGAGGATCAAAGAATAGTTGATAGGTGTGTCTGTTGTAGGGATAGAAACTTTTGTACTCAGGGTTCAGCAGAAACAGCTTTCAAGGATGTAAAGACCTACAAAGGTGCAGCGATGTAACTGTGTGTATTCTAAAGCACTAATTTTAAGATTAATTTTGTTTTATAGGTCACAGCTCTATTATTCAGAGTAGAATATTTAGTAACCAACTAATTCTTACGCTGACAAATCCTGATATACTCCTGAAAGCAAGGACGTCAGATTGGAGGAGCCACAACGGTGATTCCTCCATGGCAGAGGATCCCTAGCTGAGGATGTAGAAAAAAGCTGGGAGTTTTGGAAGTCTCAGCTGGTGTCCTGAAGACCAAATCCAGTCAGTCAAAGTGTTTTCCTTGATAATGACAGAACACAGGGTATTTTAAAACAATTGGATTTGAATACCCTTAGCAGGGGCCTGTAATCTCCAGTTTTGTCTTTCTCCATCACTTCCTAATTTATTGACAAAAGCCTATTTACTCATTTGTGGCCTTTCCTTAGCTCCCAAAGGCATACGAGTTTAAAACTCCTGAACTATACTTGTAAATCGTATTATCTAAAAGCATTTGTTTAGATTTGATATAAAACACACACACACAGGCACACACATATACTGTAAGTTAGCCTGCACACAAAGTACATGCTTCTACATAGTCGAAGAGAAGAAAAAAAATTCAAAATAGTTAAGTGGAATTTGTTTCCCTATTAAAATAAAGGACCTGGCCATTTGAATTCCTTAATATCCAATCTTAACAAACTGCTAATAATGCTTTAAAGGCAGTAGTATAATTCCCCTGAATCAACTAAACTCTAATTTTACTAAAAAAATAATCTAATAGGAATGAGAGGTAATAATATGTATAACATATCTTATAAATGGCATCTAAGACAAAACAAAATTACAATTATCTTCATTTCATGACGCAATAATTGTTGCCAGGAAAAGAAAATAAGGATGTGACAGCTTAAAAGTCTATCAAATGAAAATGTGCAATGATTGCTGCTGAGAAATTTCATAACACATATTCCATTCACTTTCCCAAACAAACAACAGACTGCATTTCGAATGTGTTGCAAAACTATTAGAGAATTATTCTCTTTTGTTTTGATTTGTTTAAATCCAGTGGAGTTCAGTGACAAACATTCATCTTCTCTTTCTATAATTTCTGTAATTCAATATAATATCAGTGCAGGCTTTTTAGTTAAAAACAAACCAAAAAAAACAAAAAGGAAAAGAAAACAAACTCATATTTGTTAGGTTTAGGTGAACTAATTATGTATTGCAAAATAAAAACAGAGGCAATATGTGCCTTTTTAGTACATTAATTATGATCTATCATTTACTCTATGTTTAGAACATACAGGGAAAAACAACATTTGTACCCATAGGTATTCTAATGAGATCAGACATGAAGCTTTTGAAATAAACCTCAAACAGCTATTACCAAGCCTTATTACTGTTTAGTAGCTTCGCTCACACAGTCATTTAGTCACAAATCTGTGGCTATAGACCAAATCCATACAGACTTCTAAAAGGACACAAACACCTCAAGGGACAAAAAAAGATGCCTGGAAAACCTTCCTTGAGCGGGAGTTCAACTACTTCCCGTGGCAGTTTGCACACGTTTTCCAGCATGAATTTCACTTATTTAAACAGGTGAAAGTAATTAGATTTTTAAATGATTGTATTGTCAGTGGGTCTGCACTCTGACAGAAGAATTCGTACTGACTGTAAAAACTCTAAAACTCATAAAAATAGGAATTTCGGGAAAAATGATTAGTAGCACATTCCTAAGTTTACACACACACACACACACACACACACACACTGAAAAATTAAATATATTCCTTTTGTGTGTGTGGCATATCAAATAACCACAGAATGCAAGTATAGAATTGTTTTTTCAGAAATAAGGTATGAGAAGTACCAAGCACTTTCTATAGGGAAATTTTGATACTACGTTAAGAATAAGAAACCTACACGACAGTTGCTATCAATTGTACTGTGCTATAGCTTATTGTAAAAATTAGACTGAAACAACTTAAAATCTCAGTAAAGAGCTATTGTCAGATCCTAGTGGTCTGAAAATGGTCTTTTAGAGATCTAAAGAAATTAATCTTCTCTAAACACAGAAGTCATTTCAATGTAAAAAATTATACAGTGAAAACCACAGAGGTTTAATTTTTGAAAAGCCCAGATAATTATATATTCCATGGCTCTCAGACTTCCTTACCAATAGTGGTACTCAGTTTTAACATTTATATTTTACAACTTGTATTAGAATTGAAACTCTGGACAGGTTTAAAAGAGCCATTTTGAGCCTAACAGGAATTCACTGTGTACATTCTATAAACTACTTGTTCTAAAACTAAGGTTTTGATATATGATGATTAACTAGGCTGAAAGAATAAAATAGGTTTTGGCTGTATTAAATTAAACTCACCATTTTTAAAACAGAATGCATACAATTATACTAAAGTTGCCTCTTATGCAATGTCTGAGATGACCAAATGAAATGTACACTGCTTTTAAAGGAAAAGTTAGACTTGGTTTGTTAAATTTTAATTTTTAAATATATGTAATGCTATTTTGTATGACAGCCTGCGGAAAGAAAAAAATTAAAAGTGGATCCTAGCTATGTTCATATTAATTACATGATACAGCATGATTAGATGGGAGTAATTAGTGTATGCTGAAGTAAACTGAGTTTGAAAGCTTACTCAACATTATTAAGCACCCTTTTTGAAAGTAGTGAATAGCTTAATTTAATTTGTGCTGGTTAAAGCACACAGACCTCCAAATACCAAGACAGTACTAAATTTACTCTTTTACCCAAATCATACTAATAAATGCAGAGGAAGAGATGTCTGAATGGTACTAGCCAAAGATTATGTGCTTGATTAAACATTTTTTCACAACTGATATTCAGCACAGACTGTCTTAGTCTCATCAAAACCATCAATGCTCATGTGATTTTTGCCCATGGTCTTAAAAACTAAACAAGACTGTTGCAAATCCAGAATGTCCTAAAAAGCTACGAAATTTTACACATAAAAGAATGATATTGTGTGAAAACAAAATGTGAAATATCTGTCAAATATAGTTATAAAATTTTAATCCAAAAGAATTAAAGCAGGAAGGCATTTTATCTATTAAATGTAAGTGAGATTTTCTGTAAGTAAGATTAATGACAAACTATATATCTACAGTTCAACTGAATATAAACAACCATGTGTTGTCCATTAGGGAGACATTCGCTCAGGGTTATTTTCCTAGCTATGGTGATGAATTTGCACCAATCCATCTACACAGTCTCACCCAGTTCTCCTTGTCACCAACTGCACACATTTGCCAGCCAGCTGGCTGGGGTGAGGGGTGTATCCTCTGCCACATAACAAAGAGGAGCTTGCTGGCCTGCACCAGGATGAAACCCATGCCTTCGCCTTCATTAACAACACGGGTAGCCCAGTGAGCTAACTGGTCACTGATTAAAATAAATGTATACCTTGCAGACCAGAAACACTAGCACCAAACTTCAATATATTGATATGAGAAACAATTTTTTTTGCTTTCTCAAGTACACTTTCTTAAACAAATCGGTTATGAGAAACAAATTTCATGAAATTAAACGCTACCGTGATTACAGCGAAACTACTATAAAATTGAAGGGGAAAATGAGCTTCAAAAAGACATTAAGTACTTAAGGCTAATTCAACTGAGGTGAATTCCACTGGTTAAAAGTCAACTTTGAATCGAAATGTCTCTTAAGAGGAAGGACCCGAATTAAATAAACTTCTAACAAAATAATTTTAATGAAAATGACTGAAGACATACAAGTAAGTATCCCTTATAAACAGGAATAATAAATCTATCCCTTAGCAATCACAAGTTTGCTCCTTTCTCTTATCATTGGCGTAAATTTTACTTTTGAAACACACACATACACATACACACACATCAGCAACAGGGGAAGGGATATGAAAGAAGGCAACTTCTAACCTAGAGGATGAATTATGATTAGATTATAAGCATCATTAATGAATAACCTTAAAAAAGATCGAGTAAGAATAAAAAATGTAACATGGAAAAATTGGACAGTCATAGTTTAGTCAACTGTTAAGCTTTTTTCCTTATTAACACTAGAGATAGTTTATTTAGTTGGCATCTCCTCTTGGATCTACATATCTGTGTTTGTCTTCTTTCACTTCTAATCACATCCGTTTGAAAGGTGAGCACAGAACAGGATACAACAGTTTCTATTTACTTTGTTTAAACATTATACTTTTAATGCATTTACATTTTAAGGCACTGACATTATGTCACTGACACATTTTTTCCCCTCATAATGTTAAACTAAGCATGCCTACTATTTTGTAATTCATCCAAAAACCTGTATCTAGTATTTCCCACTCAATCCATTATTTATTCACAAACCTATGCTTCCATAACAAATGTATGTACTTATAATATAGCAAGGCTTATATTTAATCACAATTATTTCTTAAAATGTCTTCTCTTCTATACTTCTAAAACAGGGACATGTCTTATTCATCTTTGCCTCTTTAGCAACAAGCTAAGGGCTTTACGTATAAAAGGCACTTAGGGCTTCCCTGGTGGCGCAGTGGTTGAGAATCTGCTTGCTAATGCAGGGGACACAGGTTCGAGCCCTGATCTGGGAGGATCCCACATGCCGCGGAGCAACTAGGCCCGTGAGCCACAATTACTGAGCCTGCGCGTCTGGAGCCTGTGCTCCGCAACAAGAGAGGCTGCGATAATGAGAGGCCCGCGCACCGCGATGAAGAGTGGCCCCCACTTGCCGCAACTGGAGAAAGCCCTCGCACAGAAACAAAGACCCAACACAGCCATAAATAAATAAATATTTATTTTAAAAAAAAGGCACTTAATAAGTGAACACTGAATAGAAAAAATAATGAATGAATCCTTATTAAATTCTACTTTCTTTGTTTTGGTCTATGATCCTATTGAGACCTGCTTGAATAAGGATTATATTAACTCTGCCATCCACCTTATATCGTCCTTAAATTTGATAGTGAGGTCTCCTACATTTTTCTCAAAGTCAATGATAAGAGTTGGAAATGATAGGGTCTCTGGCACGTCAGTCATGGACCTCTCTTCTAGTTGTCATCCATCCATTAACAAGCAAACCTTGAGTATGATCATCCAGTATGGAGGCAGTTATACTCCATTTAATTCTACAATCTATTTTTCTCTAACTTGTCCACACAAATATTTTCAAAGACTTTGTCAAAAGGCTTGCTATAATCAGGATTAATTATATCCACAGCTTTCACTAAGTATTCTATCAAAAAAGAAAACAAGTTTGATTTTATGTAGCATACCCTTAGTGAAAAATACATGGTTTTTAGTAATACCAACAATTCTAAACGCTCACACACCTTCAACTTAATTATCAAAAATCACAAGACCAATATGAACAGTTCTACTAATATCCAGCTTTTCTACTTCTAAAAATTTGTCCCTTGAGCTCACCTCAATTAGTCTAAATTCTTCCTGTTTTTGATATCTCAAGCATCACCCACTTTGGTCTTGTGATAAGCATAAGTTGTTTCAGTGCTTGCATTCTGTATGACCCTAGACACTAAAGTAGCTAAGTATTCTCTCTCACTTAGCTTAGAATTCCTCTGCAATCTGTTTTTTCTACCCATTGCAAATCACTCTCCTTAATAAAAAAGAAGCAAAGTAGGACTTGCGTTCTACTATCTTAGCATAATCTTTTAACATCTCACCATTTATTCTAAGCAATAAATCTATGCATTGTTCTTTCTATTTGAACATGGCTCAAAAAAGACCTGCTTACAATTTTAATTTCCTTGCCATTTTTGTAAGCCTTACACCAATCTCAAGTTTATCTTCCCTGATGTTTTCTCATGGTTATGCATTCTAATTTTCTATTAACCATTTACTCTAAGTTCACAGATTTTTTTCTACTTGCCTTTTTTCCCCTTATATTCTGCCCCATCCCACCCCACAGGTCATCATAGTTTCATCATATCAACACTGTTAGAATTTTAAGGCTTCCTTTTAGGATTTTGGGCTATGGACTCACTTAGATCTTCAGATATTCTTACTAAAGTAGATTTTAGTCACTAAAAAAAATAATAAATGACATAAATATTATTTGCATGACTCAGCCCATTCTAGGTTACCTTTCAATCTTCATCAAGAACTAGCAATCTAGTCTTGGAAAAAATGCATTCCATAAGCAACTCAGTTGCTTATTTTGAGTGGGCTTTTACTTTTTCATAACACTTTGCAAAATTTTTTAATAATGTTTAAGATATTTTGAATTAATGACAATGTTAAAGGAATAAGAGAAGATCCTTAGATGTCACGAAATGTTACATTTGCTGAATTGTGTGAATGCACACGTACTGCTATTTAAAAAACTGTTACTAAAATGTCTATGGAAAAAACAAATTGTGGTCAACTCTGTTGCTCCTAAAAGTTTTTTTTCATTGAAATAATTATTTTATAATTTGAGCATTATTAGGTATAGAACTATCATTATTATGGCTGAACATATTATATTTGAAGTCTACTCTCCCTAAGGCATACAGTCTGCTTCCGACCATAACGAGGATTTTCTTCATTGGCCATTTCAAACTCTAATTTAATATGGCACCTATCTTGAACATTGTCTTTCCTTTTACATTGTCAACCATTCTTTTATATTGGTTACAAAGAATGCAGTCCATTGAGGCATTTCCCTGTATGTTTTTCTCTATGTTCGTACAAGAGACTGAAATCAATTCTTAATTATCCTAGGCAAATTGTGCTTTCAAGTTCTTATTGACATTTAACACGAAATATAATTCGTTATATAGTTTGATCATCATTTGAGTACTGTCCCTAATGTTTATTCATATTTCCCTAACATTTCTCTGATGGGAGATCATTTGAAGCCAAAGCACTGTTCTATTCAGAGGAAGAGAGAAGCCTCTGAAGAGAGAGGAAGGGCAGATCTATCTTAGCTGACAAGGATGGTGCCCTACTCCAACAAGATGTGCCTGCCATTACGAGACTAAACAAATTAGAAAATTACCAGCACTTCCTAAAAGAGCTGAAGTATATCTTCACTGCTCAGTTTTAAGAGCACAAAGCATATCGAATCCTTTGTGCATAGAACACCAACTATTACCCAAAGCCAAACTAAAATGATTTTTGAATGTTTTGCAAAGTTAAATTACACATTATTCTCCTTGTCTTTATTAGCTTGGAAAATTAAGAGTTGATTATATTCTTCATATCGTAATCTGTACAGTAAATATTGTGGTAACGTTAAAACATCGATTTTCATTTTCCTGATAACTGATATTTTGGCCTAAAAATTGCATTACTTAGAATATTTTTGGCTATGAGCATTAGAAAACCTAATTTTCTGGCTTAAGGAAGAAGGAATTTTATTTTCATATAATAGGAAACTCAGAAGTAGTTGGGTGGGTTTGATTTAGTGACTCAACAATGTCATGAAGGCGTCACAGCATTGGATTTATCCTATAGATGGTTATCCTCACAGTCAAAAGATGGCTACCAGGAGAAATAAAGGCAACATGTTTCTTTCCTTTTTTTCCACTGAAAGGGGTAGGAGGGAAAGAGAAAGGGAGAGAAGGTAGGAGTGAAACAGAGGAACGTGGGGGTGGAGGCACATTTCTTGTCACTCTGTCTTAAGAGAAAGGAAGAACATTCCTAGTCGCCTCCAGCCAACCTTTCCTCATTTATCAATGACAAAAATTGGGACAAATGACAATTTCTTAACTAGCTGTAAGCAAGAAGTTAATTAAACGTTAATTATCCAAACTGCATTGCTGCTACTCAGAATATTCGGTGGAATAAATATTGAAAAAAAGTATGTTCAGGGTCGATATGTAAGTACCCATAGATATAGACCCTATGAAATCAGTGTATTTGTAAACTAATTCCTGTGGGTGCCATATGACCCAGTTCTGCTCACTGAGACTGGAGAAGGCATTTACTGAAGACCTCTAAGACAGAAGCTCTCTAGTTTCTGAAAGAGCTATAGAAACCACTCCTTATTTCTCTTCTAAGACATGGCTAGAGAACCTTGTAGTCCTTTGAGTAGTGGGCAGCCATCTTGCAACCACAAAAGGGAGACAGCTTAAGATAAGCCTTAGGATAAGGCTGATATTGTGAAGAGAAAGTAGATGTGGTAGACAAAGTAGACAGATGCTTAATGACATCACTGAACCAATAAAGAAAACCAATCTTGAAACCCAAACTAATTTCTGATTTCCAGTTCATTGAACTAATCAATCCAGGTTTCTGTTTTTGCCATCTGAAGTGGATTTCCTATCACTCTGAAATTTATCCCAGGTGATAGCAGTCTGCAATTATTTAACTTAGGAGCAGTACGTTTTCAAGACATGATGCTACTTTGTACTACTTAAGCACACCAAATATATGCAATTATATGTATTATTATAATAAGTTCCCAGCATAAGAGAATCTAGCCTTACAGTCTTTTAAGGGTTTTCAAACAGCCAAGAAGAAACCTGAAAGTTAATCAAGTTATTATAAAAAAAGGGCAATAACCTAGATAGTAATCTGTACTTCTTCCAAGAAATTCTGTGAGCTAAGACTGGGGGCTTCTCAATTCTGATTCTTCTCTTACTGGCAAATGGTTGAAATATGCTCTTCACTGGCAAAAATTAACCCCTCCCCACATCATACAGATAAATATCAGAGACCTTCAGCTGAGGAAAATGTCTGAGTGACTACTATGGACTAGCCCCATTTCCCTTTGTTTTTAGATGGGTAATCATTCATTCAATCATGAATATAATTTAATAAGTCTATGTCTATATTATGCCAAAAAGTGTCCTGTCATTGTTT
The DNA here is from genome assembly GCF_028564815.1 of Eubalaena glacialis. Taxonomy (NCBI): domain Eukaryota; kingdom Metazoa; phylum Chordata; class Mammalia; order Artiodactyla; family Balaenidae; genus Eubalaena; species Eubalaena glacialis. The sequence continues at coordinate 93,055,708 of NC_083723.1, read as the reverse complement.
TGAATCACAACTATCATTATTCGGCTTTGACAAAAATATTAGAAGGATGCATCTGTTTTATTAGTTGAATTGATAAAAAATGTTTCTCTACTGCTCTCACTGACACCATTTAAGAAATCTGCAATAACATGTGGTACTCACAAAGCTTTCCTTGATTTTGAACCCAAGCTTCCAAGCTTGCCAATATTTACACATATGATGCTTGCATTAACAGCAACCGGCAATCATTCCTCACTCTCTGAGTAGGTGTTATTTCCTGGAAGTATTTCCTAGAGGTGCTATTTCCTGGAGTCCTCATTTAATTTCTCAATTGTACATTTTCAAGTTTAGCCACATAGAGGCCACTTTCTTGCCTTACCTTCTGGCCTGACCCTGAATTAACAGAATGCCCTTTATATCGTGTAGCTTAAACAAGATGATTAGTCATTTCATGAAATTATTTTCCAGATTAATCACTCAGCCAACCTGTGTAGCACACAAAGTTGACAGTATGCAGATATGTGGTAAGATTAAAATCAGTTACTTAACTGAAACTGGAAGCTGCTCCAAGTGCTAGAAGATACATTTTATTGATTTCTTTACAGATTAATTAATTTATTGCTATGAGAGAGGAAGGCTACTTTTTATGGTTTGGGGCTTCTTAAACAGGAAAAGTCATTTAGTTCTGTAAAATTCACTGGAGGCACTTGGTTAGGTAATGACAGTGATAAAGATAACAATGGCATCAACTGACTAATTAAAAATGATAGCAAGAAAAAAGTCAGAAATTCATCAAATGAGGACAGAAGTGGTTTTAACAGAGTTAAAATATCACTTGAAGATTTTGGCATCTGAAGTACCAAAATGTAAACAAAATGATTATCCATGTTAAAAGTTAATCGCCAAATGAGAGAAGCAGAGGGTCCAGGACAGTAGGAGAAGAGAGCTTTAAAGGGCATTTTTTTTAAGGGTACAGAGGTACTTTTCTCATAGGTGTAAGAAACAATGCTATTCACCCGTTTCCTCAACCAGCCCTGGCCATCCCCTTCAACAGGCTATAGCATTTGCTCCATAAAGACACACAAAGTCTAGTTTGTCTCCCAGCTGATACACAAGATCAAAGGTTAGTTATTTTTTAAAATGACATAAATGACTTGCTACAGATAAAAATCAGCTCTGTGGCATGTTTCAGTTCACTGAAAGACAGGCCCAAAATGCAGTCTTCATTACATTCCAAAAGAATCTCATCTGAGCCACAGAAAACAGGAAAAGTCTTCAGAGAAATAACTCTGACCTAAGTGTATTATTAAAAATATGAATTCTTTATTTCCGTTCCTGCAGAACAAAGGTAAACACCACACATATGGTTACTGGATATTCTGGTACCTTTATAGAAAAGGCCCTAAGCCTAAAAGCCCAAAGTAGCTCCAGCCTCCCCATGGGACAGGTAAATCAAAGTAGAGTCAAGTTTGATCTCATTCCAGACTTGAACCACCTATGGAGGCCAAACTAACCTGGTACTTGTGGACTCCACAGAGGGGCCCACACAGGTCAGGCTAGATGCTCAGTTCCCCAGTAGTTTGGCTTGTTTCTGAAAGAGTGCCTATTATTTTTATTTCCCTAAATCCTAGAAGGGGAGGGAGGGCTGCTTCTGAGGACAAAAGAGTATTTTTTACCAGTGTTAATACTCAAAAACACAGAGAACAAAAGTTAGAAGGTTAGTTACAGATATGTCATGTCTTATAATTATAGATGGATGACTTATTCATTTCCCCAAAGAATAAAATTCAGAATTGTAAACAGTGGTAGGAAAAGCAATAACAATGTTCATTTATTTACATATATGAAAATAATTTTAATTGCCATTAAATGTAAACATCAAAGCTGCAATTATACACACTCTCTCCACAACATATGCCATTTAAAAATATCCCATACATTAAAAAAATAACTATGAGATGTCATTTGGATATTTTTCATGAATATGCAATTTCAGAACTTTTAATGGATTAAAAATAACTGAGCAGGTATTCAGAGAGATTCTTAACTCCTTTAACAAACTTATATGATATAGTGGGGAAAAAAGAACAAACAAAGCATTTAGAAACTTGGATTTGAAGGGAATAAAAGAGAACTGGGATATCATCTATAGGATCCAGGGAGACCCTTGTTTTGTTAGTTTGTTTGTTTGTTTTAACATCTTTATTGGCGTATAATTGCTTTACAATGGTGTGTTAGTTTCTGTTTTATAACAAAGTGAATCAGCTATACATACACATATATCCCCATATCTCCTCCCTCTTGTGTCTCCCTCCCTCCTACCCTCCCTATCCCACCCCTCTAGGTGGTCACAAAGCACTGAGCTGATCTCCCCGTGCTATGCGGCTGCTTCCCACTAGCTATTGGTTTTACATTTGGTAGTGTATATATGTCCATGCCACTCTCTCACTTTGTCCCAGCTTACCCTTCCCCCACCCCGTGTCCTCAAGTCCATTCTCTAGTAGGTCTGCATCTTTATTCCCATCCTGCCCCTAGGTTCTTCATGACCTTTTTTTTTTTTTAGATTCCATATATATGTGTTAGCATACGGTATTTGTTTTTCTCTTTCTGACTTACTTCACTCTGTATGACAGACTCTAGGTCCATCCACCTCACTACAAATAACTCAATTTCGTTGCTTTTTATGGCTGAGTAATATTCCATTGTATATATGTGCCACATCTTCTTTATCTATTCATCTGTCAGTGGACACTTAGGTTGCTTCCATGTCCTGGCTATTGTAAACAGAGCTGCAATGAACATTGTGGTACATGACTCTTTTTGAATTATGGTTTTCTCAGGGTATATGCCCAGTAGTGGGATTGCTGGGTCGCATGGTAGTTCTATTTTTAGTTTTTTAAGGGACCTCTATACTGTTCTCCATAGTGGCTGTATCAATTTACATTCCCATCAACAATGCAAGAGGGTTCCCTTTTCATAGATCACAGCAAGATCCTTTTCGACCCACCTCCTAGAGAAATGGAAATAAAAACAAAAATAAACAAATGGGATGTAATGAAACTTAAAAGCTTTTGCACAGCAAAGGAAACCATAAACACGACGAAAGGACAACCCTCAGAATGGGAGAAAATATTTGCAAATGAAGCAACTGACAAAGGATTAATCTCCAAAGTTTACAAGCAGCTCATGCAGCTCAATATCAAAAAAACAAATAACCCAATCCAAAAATGGGCAGAAAACCTAAATAGACATTTCTCCAAAGCAGATATACAGATTGCCAACAAACACATGAAAGAATGCTCAACATCACTAATCATTAGAGAAATGCAAATGAAAAGTACAATGAGATACCATCTCACACCAGTCAGAATGGCCATCATCAAAAAATCTACAAACAATAAATGCTGGAGACCCTTGTTTTTAAGACAAGAGCAATTTAAGCTCATTTGTTCCCCTTGACAGTCTGAGAGGGGGAATGCAGAGAAAGCACAGTCTTGGTAGATGTAGCTTCAGTGTTGTTGGCGTTTTGCCAATCAAGTATAGCAGAAGGGTGAATGAAATGTTAATATGAAAAAAGGAGAAAGGCTGAGAGAAATTCATGGCCAGTGAATATATAGTGGGGGTAAGGAAGTAAAAGATTTGGTGAGATACAGTAATGGCTAGAGAGTGAAATACTGGATTTTTGATTTGGAGAGTGAAGCTGTTTCAGATAATGACAAAGTTCAAGATGTGACAATAGGAGTGGGTTGCTAAAGTAGAGCAGAAATAAAGACCATGTGGACTAGTCAAGAGACTGTAAAACTACTGTATGAGGTGGGTCATACATATCAGCTCAAAAATCACCAAGTGTAATACTGTAAATCAACTGTACTTCAATTGAAAAAATAATAGTTAAAAAAATCACCAAGTATGATGATGAGATATGGAATGGGGAGGAAGACTCTGAGTTCTGTGCCAAGTTATTCACTGAATGTGAGAAGTGACGTCGAGATCAGTAGATGGCAATGGAGAGGAGAGGTAGAAGGTGACACAGTTGAATGACCCAAGCCTTAAAGGAGGAGTGGCTTTCATAAAAGTAGTTATCTCTTTAAAACAAAGTTTCAGAAGTAGTCTGATCATTTGTGAGGCCTACAGGGAGTAAAGTGTTACTAAAGAAAGTGTCAAAGCTTTCTGATTTTTTTTTTTTATATTGGAGTGTAGTTGATTTATAATGTTGTGTTACTTTCAGGTATATAGCAAAGTGATTCAGTTATACATATACATGTATCTATTCTTTTTCAAATTCTTTTCCCATTTAGGTTATTACAGAATATTGAGTGGAGTTCCCTGTGCCATACAGTAGGTTCTTGTTGATTATCTATTTTATATATAGTAGTGTGTACTTGTTAATCCCAAACTTCTAATTTATCCCTCTCCCTCCACCTTTCCCCTTTGATAACCGTTAAGTTTACTAGTTACCAAATTTATTATTAAAAGAAACTGGAATGGATTGAATGTTGTTTCATTCCATAATGACACCACTCTCATGTAAATTCCAATATGCTTTCATAATGGAAAAGAGGTTGGCATTACAGCTAGTATGTTCAGAATTGTGCTTGGAAGTGTGTGAATATCATCTTTCATTGAGCAATGATTTAAAAAGTGAGAGCTGGCTTGGGAACCTAGGATGACAGTAAATCTTCCTCCAAACTCTGTGATAGATAGAGCTTCTGATAAAGCAAAGGCTCCTCTACAGATTAACAAATGGCAAAAGAAAAGACGATATCTGAGGAAAGGTTTGTGAAAGATGGAAATTCTGGAGGAGAAGATCATCTATACATAAATAAGGAAATAAGACTTCAGATAATAAGAAGGACTTGTCTTTGGCAACGTTATAAGATTTCTGTCATATCAGGATAGGATGAGATCTGTGGGTTTTTTGGCGTAGGGCTAAAGAACTCTCTTAACGACAGTTGGTGAGAAGCTGATGCAGAGTCTCTAAAGAGATCCTAGCCCATGTGATACGGATTAGTTACTTCTCCAAAGCCTAACCTCCTTGCAAATACCGTAACAAAGCCTCTTCTTCCTCTATATCTAGTAGGTTAAAGGATTCAGGAATATAGTTTCCTGGTCATTCAAGTTAGACTTTGTGACTTCCAGTTTGAAAATCTGTCAAGAACACTGTAAATACAAATTTGGAACTATTAGAATAAAGGACCATTATCATGGGCTGAATTGTGTCCCCCTCAAAATTCATATGTTCAAGTCCTAACCCCTTGTGCCTCACAATGTGACTGTATTTGGAGATAGGATCTTTATAGAGGTAATTAAGTTAGAATGAGGTCATAAGGGTGGGCCCTAATCCAAAATATAACTATGTCCTTTGAAAAAGAGGAAATGTGGACACAGACATGTACAAAGGAAAGACAACGTGAAAGTGTGGGGAGAAGACAGACATCTTCACGCCAAGGAAAGAGGCCTGGAACAAATCCTTCCTTCTCAGCCCTCAGAAGGAACCAACCTTGCCTACAACTTAATCTCAGACTTCTGGCCTCCAAAATTGTGAGACAATACAGTCTGCTGTTTAAGCCATCCAATCTGTAGTACTTTGTTACAGAAGCCCTAGAAAACTAATACAGAAATTTATGACATTGTTCTATGCTACTGATGCTGCCTTCTGGATTAATCACGAGTAAAATTCTAAAACAAGGCTGAAGCAAAAACTGTGTTAAGATCCTAAGGCCTAAAGTGCAGCAAATATGGCCCTTCTCATCTTCTAACTCAATGGACTTGAAATTTCACCCTGTTCAGACATGGTAATAACATCTGACATCTAATGAGTGAATGCTATACAATAGTTTCCTATATCCGATACTATAGTTAACATAGTGCTACAATGAAACAACTTGATCAACTTTTTTTAAAAACGTAGTTTTTATTTTTTGCCATATTGCTATTTGATACTTCTGATTATGATATTAATTTCAAGCAACTCCATAACAGTGAACGAAAAGGTATTAAAAGTACTCATACAGAAATCTCCCATCTGTGCCATTACCGTTTATTATATACTGTAAGATAAGATAATATAAAATATGTTATCTGTCTTAATGAGCCAGTTTTACGTTTTATATTGTGACATTTGGGGAAACTAATTACTGCTTTATGTGATACTTTTTATGATGATAGAGAAGAATAAATATATTTGATAAAACTTAAAATATATTTAAAATAAAATATATTTGATAACACTTATGAAAATAAAGCAATTGAATTTGGATTGAGTTATAGTTTTATTTGGATTATCAAGCACCAATATTTTCAATATAATATTAAGGCACTATTCAAAGACTACTACTTATTGTAGACACATAATGCTTTATTCTTCTTTTTAAAGATGCTTTTGTCAGGGATTCATATGTAATACATAATGAGCCACTATGTTTTCAATTGATGTAATGTACACAACAAATATACCATTAGCATTCTATATATTTCTTGAAAATAACAATGGTGAAAATTGCCCTTTATTCTAAAAGTTTACTCTTTATATTTGCAAATAAACAAGTTTATTGTATTGATCAAATCTCTCACTGCCACAGACATAAACCACTTCACTGGCTATCAAATATTATATACAGAACCATGGGAATAATTTTATGAATATTTTCAATACAATTAAATAAGTTGTAGAGGATAACCCATACCGGCTCTCTAGACAAGAACTGTATCTATCAACAACACAAACTGTATCTTGCTGTTTTCCATAAATCCTTTCAAAAATGGGCAGGATGTTTGAGCAGACACTTCACCAAGGAAGGTGTACAGAAGAGAAATAAGCATATGAAAGATGCTCAATATAATTAGTCATTAAGAAACTGCAAATTAAAACCACAGTGAGACACTATTACACACATATTTAAATAGCTTAAATTAAATACTAACCATGCCAAGTTTCAGCAAGGATGAGAGCAACTGGAATTCCCATCCAATGCTGGTGGGAATGTAAAACTGTACAACCACTTTGGAAAACAGTTTAGCAGTTTCTTAAAAAGTTAAATATACACTTACTATGTGACCCAGCCATTCCACTTCTAGATATTACCTAAGACAAATGAAAATCTATGTCCACATAAAGACTTGTACATGAATGCTCAATAGCAGCTTAATGCGTAACAGCCCAAACCTGGAAATAACCCAAATGTCCATTAACAAGTGAAATCATAAACTGTGCAATGCGTGCAATGGAATTTTACTCAGCAATAAAAAGGAATGAACTACTGATAAACACAACATCGATGAATCTCAAAATAATCTGGGTGAAAATGGCAGACAAAAAAGAGTACATAAGATAGGTTTCCATTTATTTAAAAATTCTAAAAAATTCTAACTAATCTGTAGTGACAAAGCAAATCAGTGGCTGCCTGCTGTCGGGGTAGAGACAGGGATGGCTGGGAGGGAGGGAACATAAAGGGGCAGGGAGAAATTTGGGGGTTGCCAGATGTGTTCATTATCTTGATTGTGATGATGTTTGTACAGACAATATACATATATCAAGATTTACCAAATTGTACAATTTAAACATACGGAGTTTATGTCAGTTATCCCTCAAGAAAGCTGTGAAAAAATTCTTTTGCCTTCTTAGTTGCCCCTGGTTCTCTGGAATTAGAGGCAATTATATGTTGAGGGACTCCTGAACAGTGGCTGGGACTCTCGTGAGAAGGGTTTAATCAAGGACCATGGCCAGCTTCATTCTGAGTAGCATTAGCAGTACACTGTAAATGACGTTAAATGAGGCATAGACCGATTCGTACAAGGAGAACGTTATAGGAGAGTATTAAAAAACAGCATCAGTAACTAGGTGCTTAAAGAAAACATAAATATAATACATCAGTTTTGAGTGGTGATGACTATTCTTTTATTCATTCCAGATACACTTATGTGCAGCTAATTTTCAGACAGGCATTGTTTATTTCTTGATATAGAGTATTACATAGATCCTTAGTGATATTTTAAAGTCATTTTCTCTATGCATAAGTGGGGGGTTCTGTTTCATAGAATTTCCTCAAGAGATACCCTACAAGTCCAACTATGGTCATCCTTTGAAATCACTTTAATCAATGTGTAATTCATAATTATGCAATTATTTTATGATTCAGAAACATTATAAGTGTAACAAATCAGATTAACCTAGGATTTTAGACACTAATTGACTTCATTAATAAATCCCATCCATACCAGTATGCATCTCCATAAATATTATTTCTTCTATTTTCATATTTAATTGACTATAAAACATGCTAACTAATACATGAGTGAAGATGTAAGGCAAAAATAATTAACACTTCTTTTTGTAAAGTAAATGAAACAATCAAAATACGTATTAAGTAAAATTCCATTGTCCTTTAAACAGTAGAGTCTTAGACAGTTTTATATTTTAAATATCACATACTCAAAATATATTCTACCAAAAAGGAAAATAGAATAAATGATAAACATGAAATTATTTGTTTTATATAATGGAAAGATAGCACAGGAGTTAAGAATGTAGGCTCTAGAAGGTTTCCTGCCCCACCCTTCACTGGCTTGTGACCTTGGGCTCCTTACTCAACCCCTCTAAGCCTCGTCATCCTTATCACTAAAATGGAATGATAATAGTTTCTATCTCATAATATTATTAATGCTTTATCCTTTGAATTTTACTACATAATCCTATACATTCCTACTATCAAAACAAATGACTTTCAGACATTAGAAGAACTTTTAGTGAAATGCCTTGGTTATTAAAAATCAGTTACCATTTGCTCCAAATCTCTGAGTTGCATCTGAGGTCTACAGTTAGTTGAAGGTACTTTCAAGGAATATAGAAAAACACTGTAAAGTGTCCCATCGTTGGGACAAGAGCAGTGTCTAAAACTGTCTCTATAATAGTATTTCATGGTAAATGTATTATTCAGACAGGAACAAGTGGGTCTCTCCCGAACTCTAGATCTACCCTTTATGATCTATGTCAATGAATCTCTAGACATGGTTCACAACTAAAATGTTAAAAGTCCAGCTGTGAAATATATTTGGGTCCTTATCCTGCTACAAGATTCTGGCCCTATCATGAGCCCATTCAGCTCATTTGACTTTCAGGGAAAACTGAGGCAAGATGTTGGGTACCTATAAGCTGATGCCTGGATTGTTCCCTGACTTAGGGCTGGAGACTGCCCCAGGATAAGGTGCCGTCACATGATGTGGCCCTTGAAAAATCATCCTTCTCTCTTTCAAGGGTAAAAATTCCAGCCTTCCTGGCTCCACACACTTAAGAATACTTCACAGAATCTTAGAGCTGTAAGGAAATTCAGTCTGTTCTATTCTGATCTCATTTTATAGATAAGCAAGCTGGGGCCAGAATTGCATTCAACCCCATGTCTTTTGGATTCTGGCCATTATTCTTTCCATAAGACCAGGCTTTACAAGAGGAACCAGAAACAGCTGATACAAAGCTGCAGAACAGATATGTCAGAAATTTCCAAATAAGTTTTGACTTACTAAAGCTTCTAGCGGAACACAATGAGAGAGAGAGAGAGAACTAGAAGCATAAATTAAAAAAAAAAAAAAAAAGTAAAAAAGGAGAGAATACATGAAAAGAAAAGTAAAAGAAGAAAATGTACAAGAACATCATTTTTAATGATATGAGGAAGCATGCCTTAAACATCTGGGGGAGAAAAAATATGAACAAAGTAGAGAAAAGGAGGAAGAAAACCCTAAAAAGAAAAAGAGAAGCATGGGAAAGAAAGATAAACCAATTAATGAAGGTAACAGGAAAGGGAAGGGAGTAAAGCATAAAAAAGAAAAAGACAAAGAATGGTGAGTTTAGATGTCAACCATAAAGAAAAAAGATACGGGGCCTAATTTTTAAACTTTCACTGGCAGGTTTTGATTTACCAATGTTGCTAAAGGTAATTAGATATTCTTAATAATTCTTGCTATACAGCTCTTGTATTAACTGTCATAAACCACATAACCATTTAATAGAATGGTTATGTTAAGAATCTTGTACTATTAACCACATAAGAATAAAAAGAAAAAGGGTAAAGGATTTTTTAAAATAGTCAGATTATCTAGAAATGTTTAAGCTTTTGAACGGATTCCTTTTTCCACTCACAAGTTTTTATAATTGTTCTTATGTTTTAGAGTGTCTTTAAAATTATTGCTTTTCATCAAATTTTCTCTCCAAATCCATTTTTTTATTGGCAGGATTTTAAAATAATGTGCATAAATATACTACTTATTTTATATTAACCAAATAGGAATGGGGTATCAAGAAAGTCCTGATTCTTTTCTAACAGAGAATAATCATCTCTGACAAATCATTTATCCTATGCCATTTAATTAACCCCAACATCTCTTCTGCTAACTTACTTCCCCACAAGTGGTTGTTTTTTCAATCAACACTACAGCAATTGACAAAGTTTATTTTAATAACCTTACATATTTTTAATGTGCAAAATATTCATTTATAAGTTTGTCAGATATTTTCCAAAAATAAATACCTGTTGCTTGGGGAAATTTTCTAAGTCTTCCTTCGCTACAATATTATATATCTGAAAGCCAAACTTCAAGGGTGAAATTGTTGCTGCAGTGTAAAATTGGTGGGGGTAAAATTGGTGGCAGTTAAATGACAGCATTTAACTGCCAGTTGGTTAGAAATAAACTGGCACGGCAAATTTACCAAGAGAGTATAAAATGCAAAGAATGAGTGTGACTATGTCTCACATTTTTCCTATCATAAACAACTATATATACATATATGTGTATATATTTTAATAAAAATATTTAATATTTATAGATTAAAATAAATGACATATATTAAAATATTTAATAAATATATAAATATATGTGTGTATGTGTATCTGTGTGTGTATATATAATAATAGTATATATACACACACATATACATATATACATTTTGTTCTTCAAAGAAAGCCTAGTAGACACATCCAGAAAACAAAAGTACTCTATAATTTGGTCATACATAAATTGTTAATAGGTCAGGGAGATCTTAATGTTATTTTCTATAATCAACACTTATAACTTGGTTTAAATGGCTTGGTTATTACTTGGTTTAAATGGCTGTTATCAAAGCAAGATCACAGTTTTATTACGACCTTCTGATTTATTTTAAAATTGTTTGTTTTCTTTTATAATACCTGTAAATTAACTGATTTAAAAGTACTCAAGATCAAATTAATTTTTTAAAACTAATACAGAATTTCTAACTTCTAATTTCTATGATTTTTACATGATTATAGTTGTTTAAAATTTCATAACAGGAACACTATATAACCATAAGTTAACTTAAAAATCATTTAAAGTTTTATTATAAAACTATGGATGATCATTTTTTTCTGTTTCTTTGATCAACTTCAAGTTGGTATTCGTAACAATAATATAAAACCCATAATTATGCAGCTAAATGTTAAAAAGGTACATTGGGATTCTAAGGCAAATACAACATAAGCGCATTACTCATTTTTATTTGAAACAAGGCTACTGATGAGAATATAATATTTTCGACATTTGTCTTAAGTCTACAGTAGTCCCACGTACATATGGTATAATACAGATATAAGCTTTACTTTAAGCAATTGAACTTTTCACACCCTCCAAAGCCACAAAATCAGATGGTTTGTGGTTTTTGCAGCTGGTGCACTATACTAATTTTGGGTAGTGTCATATGAAAAATATTTCACTCCCAAGCTTTAGACAGAATCAGTCATTAATGAAATGCAGGCATTACAATGAGATCATATGAAATACAGATTTCAACAGCCATACTAGTAACACTAAAGGAACTCAGAACATGAACACAAATCAAGTTCTTAATTCCAGCAAAGAAAGAAAGAAAAAGTATAAAGGAATGCCTCTGCAGACTTAGCATTTACTTTGAAAACAACTGTTAGCCACTACCTTGAAAGAGGTTTTAGTTTAAGCATTTGCAGACTAAATAATCATAAGTTGGATACAGAATAACAAAAAATAACTTCAGACATAATGGTACATTACACGATTATTCATCATAATATACAACTATCAAAATCAAAAAATGATTTGCCTAATGCGACATATGGAATCTGCTTACTTAATAAGATTGGCTGTCATCAGTCTATACAATTTTAAAATAATGTCTTATTTGGGACACATCCAATTTCACCATTGTTTATTTTTATTGAAATATTTTGAGAAAACTATACAATTTAACAGCAGTATTGCAACGCATTCTTTCAACTGGAAACTGGTACAAAAATAGTATTTTTAGTATTCCTATTTTTGAAAGAAGAAATAAAAAAACACTGTTTTATATTTCTTGTCACAACAAATTGTCTTCATTCTAAAGTAAAGCAACTTTAAATATTTCTACTTCCAATCCATTTCCCTGTTTATACAATTCTTTTAAAACACACTCCTTTTACGAATGGAGTAGATTCTTACAGAATAGAAAGGGAAACGGTGGTGAAAAAAGAATGCACAATAAAACGGGAATATGTTTGTGCATTTGAGCTTGAGTTTGTGTATGTCCACTAGATTAATTTGTATCTTTTAATATCATTTCTTATTTCTCTTTACACAAGGCAATATAAAAGAAATTGGGAAAAATGATTATTTTACCTTTATTTTGAACCGTAATGTAAACAGTTTTCATTTAGTTCATAAAGATTCAATTGGAATTTGGAAGTCTTATATTTAGGTAACAATTTCATTATCTTTAGTATTGATTAACAGAATATTCTGTGTATCTCTTAAGAAAATATGTCTACAGTAAATATGAGAAAGCCCTACATTTCTCTACATCTGTTATCCATAAAATCTTTATTTGTCTCAGGCATGCCACCTGGCACTAAACCCCAGCCTACATTTGGAACACTGATTAACTGGAATAGTGCACAGTGCACTAATATAATATAAAAATGTCCCAAATGAAGAGTAAAGTTGTACCATACTACGCTTTCCAAACAGTATGTTGGCACCCAATGGGGAATCATGGATTTTCTTCTTCTTGTGGGTGCTGTGCTAATGTTATTATCTTTGTAACATGACACTGGGTACGACAAAGTACAGACCACAGCTATGAAGCTTTTTAGTGGGCATAGGATTTCCCCACTACCCCTGTCTTTGACATAAACTTAGACATTCATGAGTATCACAGAACTTAAGCCAAAAATCACAGGTGTAGCAGGCTGAGAGTAGATTTTAAGTACCTTGGGAATTACCTTGTCTTAGAGTTCTTCTCTATTGATACTACACCCTGCACTCCAGTTCAACCTCATAAACAAGTAGTGACTGGGAATCACATACCAGGTAATGTTTTAGACATTTAGACTATGTCAACGAATGAAACAGACAAAAATTCCTGTCATCATCAGCTTATATTCCCGGGCAGAGGTAGACAATAAAAAACAAATTTGCAAAAACCCCTGACCTCATGAGGCTTACATTCTAGCCAGGAATGATAGACAACAAACATAATAAATGAGCAAAGTGTATAGAATGTTCAGTGACAGATACAATGGATAGAGCAGACGAAGCTGGACAGAACCAGGGAAGGAAGAGTTTATTACATTTTTAAATAAAATGGTAAGGCAGTTGCATTAAGGTGACATATGGGTAAATATTTAAAGAAAGTTAACGAGTTAGCCATGCAGATATCTTGAGGAAGCACATTCAAGGCAACAAACAGCACAGAGGCCCTAAGGTGAGAGAAGTACATGTACAAATTACAAGTCACCATTCAGTCAAGAACAATCTTTTTAAGCATGAATTGCCTGGTAGATATAAAAAAATGTGGCATAATATGAATCATTATTGGTCTCCTTTTCTATTTCACATTTATTAGACAACCTCAGGGGTAGGTCACTTAATACTATAATGCTAACTCTCTCTAATTCTCTTTTTTCTTCCATTCTTCCTCTACTCATTTTGTCCTCCCCCCACCTTTACTTCACTTCTTCATCCCATATAAATGAGGAGTAATATAGACAGAAGGAAAAATGCACTGAACTTGAAATAAGAATGAATGAATTTTTATTAACAGTTCTGCTCTTAACTATCTGGGTTAATTAAGCAAGCTTATTTGCTTATCTGAGAAAAAGCTCCATTAATAACATGAGGTGGTGGCAAGGAAAAAGGTGGACAGAATAATCCCTCAAAAATTGCTGAGAATAAAATGTGTTATAATTATGGAGAAGCGTTTGGTAAGCCACAAAGAACTGCACAAATAGAGTACGTACAGACGATATTGGGTTCTAATGGTAACATTTTAAAAATGCTTGCTAATCCCCAAATTATGGTACAGGGATGATAAAGAAAAAGGTACAGAAAAGTTAGTGCTTGATAAATTATGTTTAATTTAAATAAATAAATTTAAATTTATTTATTATCTATATCATCAAAATTCAGTTATTAGTACTTTAAGCATTTTATATTGCTGAACATTTTCTTCTCTAAAGAGTATAAGAATATAGTAAAATTCTCTTCAAATAAACTGGTCAGATATGAGAAGTTAAAATTAATAAAATATAGTGATTGCATAGTTCATTATCATATAACCATTAATCATTTCTCTGGAAACCCTTTTTTTTATTTCCTTAAAGTTTATCTTCAATGCTGGCATAGAGAAGATGAACTGAGAACATAGTTACAGGCAGGGAACTGTTGAGAAGACAAACTTTTGACAGGAATAGCCACAGCAGGTAGGAAATAACTTTGAGGTGAAACATATACATGTTCAAGATTCACATATCAATCAAGTTGTATGAGTGGGAAAACTTTTGAGGCCAGTTGACAATAGATATTCAAAGCCTTAAAAATGGGTATCGACCTTATAATTAACTTAGGTATTTATCTAACTTCTAGGTATTTACCTAGAGTCTTTTCTAAACTTTTCATAAGTGAAATGCTTTTATAAATGTGATAAGATAAAATATGAAAATATCCAATGATTAGGAAAGCCTGTATTCAAGACGTTAAAATATAATAGGCTACGCTTAGAACTATATTGAACAGAATTTTATGTCGAGGTACTTAAGAATAATTACTTAAATACTATCACGTGTAATAATGTAATACTGTAGACAATTTTGGAGATTTAGATGACGTTGTATTACTTGCATAATTTCAATTGAAAACTAGTGAAAGTTTATTGATTTGAATTTCAGAAAATAAAAGGAATAGTCAAAATGGAACTTTTTTGTTGGTGATTCTAAGTTCAAGATGGCTCTTTAACTTACAAAAGTAATAGCAATATCTTACAAAACTTCGTGAATCAATAAGCAGTGACACCTTGCACATATGTAAAGCCTCTGGCCAGGAACCTTATAGCCTCAAAGGACTTAGTTACCCATTTTATCAAGGTGCAAAATGAAGCATAAAGGAGGTTAAGTCCCAGGACAGGAACAGAACCCTAAGTTCCTGATAATCAGCTTCCAAACTAGTAAGAATCTAGTAGACTTTGGCAGTGATTCCTTTGAGCAGTCAAAACTACTGCCAGGTGGGTAAGTTTATGAGCCAACTATAAAATGTAGTGTTGGCCTGGCAGCTGATCCAGCCAGGGTGTAAACCATAAAGGTGAAGAATGGGAAAAGATTCCTGAAAAATGGCCTAGCAAACTAATGAGGGAGTGAACATTTTTCTTTAGTTCTTTGGGTTAGAAACTAAAAATGAGACCTGGAAAATAAAATACAAAGAAGCCCTCCTCTGAATCAGAGAAAAGGAATTAACTGATGGATAGATGGACTATTTTTTATGATTACCATAGTTGTTAGGGAACATCAATGCCTACTAGAATGATTTTCTTAGCAATAAACTATTTTTAAATATATGTGACGCTCAGAGTAGAGAAATTATCCTCATGGATAATTTCATGAATCCATAAAATCCTCATGGATCCCACAGCATGTGGGATCTTAGTTCCCAGACCAGGGATGAACCCATACCCCCTGCAGTGGAAGCGTGGAGTCTTAACCACTGGGCTGGCTGCCAGGGAAGTCCCTGTTTGTTTGTTTTCAACAATCCTGGAGATATCTATTTATCTATCTAAAGATGATATCTTGATTGAGTTAGAAAAAATTGAGTTTAGGCATATTTTATATCATATTCTAACTTTCAACCGCATCCTTGCCTATTGATATCTTGGCTGCTGCTACTAAAAACATGGAAGTTCTAACAATCTTTACTGATTTTAAGAAGAAAATAAGGAATACATCCATAAAAATGGTGTACTTCCAGAAGATGTTGGATGTGACTAATTAATGTTAAGTAATTGTTTATACTTTCCTGCTAGTTAAAAACAATTGAAGATATAATTTATTCTCTCGATCATGAGAAATTAAAAGATAGAAGTTTAAAATACAGTACATGAAGCATTTAGCTTATCTTTTTTTCTTTTTTCTTTTTATTAACATTTATTTTGTTACATATTATTATATATCTATTATATATTAACATATTATATAACATAACATATTACATATTATTAACAAACTATCATTCAAAATACATGCATCTATGAAATCATTTTATCCTCAGGGCTTTTTATTACTCTCACTGTTACATCAACAAAATTTCTATAATATTTAATAATCATTTCTTAAGAATTCAGCATACAAGTACATTTAGCATGGTCTCTAAACTTTTTTGTTTCTTTTTTATTTTTAAAAATTTTTATTGGAGTATAGTTGCTTTACAATGCTGTGTTAGTTTCTGCTGTACAGCAAAGTGAATCAATTATATGTATACATATATCCCCTCTTTTTTAGATTTCCTTCCCCTTTAGGTCACCACAGAGCACTGAGTAGAGTTCCCTGTGCTATACAGTAGGTTCTCATTAGTTATCTATTTTACACATGGTATCAACAGTGTATATATGTCAATCCCAATCTCCCAATTCATCCCACCCTCTCTTCCCCCCTTGGTATCCATAAGTTTGTTCTCTACATCTGTGTCTCTATTTCTGCTTTGCAAATAAGTTCATCTGTACCATTTTTCTAGATTCCACATATAAGCAATATTATACCTTTTTTTTTTTCTTTCTGACTTACTTCACTCTGTATGACTGTCTCTAGGTCTATCCACGTCTCTGCAAATGGCACTATTTCTTTCCTTTATATGGCTGAGTAATACATTTTGTTTATCTTTAAGGATACTTTTGATGTTAAGTATGGGTGTTAATTAAAATTCAACTATTTGATGAAACAAGATAATCTATCCAAAACAGCATGTCTAAGAGATCCTTGAACCTCATATGATTTCACAGATATTTACAAGAGAAAGTTAAAATTGCAGAAGTTTAATTCTATAGGGTGGTGTTGCAAAACAGTGAGGGTACAAACACAAGGGAGTAACAATTTAGTTGCAAAATTAATGTTTCAAAAATCAACTTCTGTAACTGTAAACTTCAAAAAGTACTATCGGGACTTCCCTGGTGGTGCAGTGGATAAGACTCCGCACTCCCAATGTAGGGGGCCTGGGTTTGATCCCTGGTCAGGGAACTAGATCCCACATGCATGCGGCAATGAAGAGTTCACATGCCACAACTAAGGAGCTGGCGAGCCGCAACTAAGGAGCCCGCCTGCCGCAACTAAGACCTGGTGCAACCAAATAAATAAATAAAAAATAAAATAAAACTGTTAAAAAAAAAAAAGTACTATCAACAAAGGCTACCAACTACAGAATCACACCTCAGTGGTTAAGAGGAGCCTCTAAGTTTTACACTGTAAGAAGGCATGTGAGGCACTTAGCAGACTTATTTTCCTCAAAAGGTTGTAGAAGTCAACCCAGGATAGCAAATTTGAATTTAAAAAGAGTATATGCCTGGATTTGAAGTTCAAAATTAATCAGAACATATGATAAACATTCAACTGGGTGATACAGAGAATAATCAAAGAAAATACATGTATCATCCATTTTGGCACTTTATTTTTTTGTCACCACAACACAAGGTCTATAATTTTCTATATGTTTCTTGGTGGGTTTATACATCATGGGTCACACTTTTTCCCACTTTTTCCCAGCAACACAGAGATACTGTCATAATACATGCAAGTCCGTCTCCAACATATGGAATCACCATCTTCACAATTCAAGTGAAACCAAGCAATTGTATAAAACGGCTTTGTGGGATCAGAAGAAATCATCATCATATAGTTTCCTCTAATAGCCCTAACACAAATAAAAAGATTGTTTTGCTAGTATTTTTTAATGAAATCATTGGTTTTAAATGATTTTACTTAAATAGTATTGGGAATGAAGGAGTAATTTCTAGAGTTTTCTAGAATTTCTAGAATTTCTAGAGAGACTAGACACTACAAGTTGCTATTTAGATTCAGATGGCTAAGGTGGTTACTTTTTTTTTTTTTTAATTGTGAACACGCTGCTGGAAAAAAACCAAGGCTATAGATGCGAGGCAGAAACCAACTATTTCAGAAACATAAACTCAATTATATTCACATACTGCATAAGATATAAAAAAGTATAAGAATTCTTATCTTGTAAAGCAGGTCTGTATAAATCAGGTAAATTCTATGTGGTCACAAAAAAAATAGCATCTTTCTCTGAACACATTATAGAGCAATACATTCCCCCCAAAATGAAGAAAGGGTACCCTTTTTATACAGAGATGTGTAAATGAACACAATCACACAAATAACTTGACCTTTAGCTAAGCAAGGATTTGCTCCTGGAGAATCAAGAAATCTCTCCCAGGCCTATCGCCTCAGAAGGGCTACCACTTGCTAACACTCACCCAGCTAAGCCTGAAAGAAAGTAAAGCTTCTGGAAATGTTTTGCATTGGACCCATGATGGAGGATTGTGGCAACAAACCAAACCTAAAAGAAAAACTAAGCACATGAAAGAAACAGGGTAGTTCTCAGTGATCATTTTCTTCCTTAGTCATCTGTCTATAATTTTAAAAGCTCACAAAAAGCAAAAAAAAAAAAAAAAAAAAAAATCTATACTCATTATTATGTTTCTGATGATCAAGATAATATTTAAATTCTTAATACACTGAAGTTGAAAGAAGGAATCATTAAGATAAAGCTCATCTATCACATTGTCATATACCATGTGGCACTCTGTTTTGTTAAGTCAAAGTCATGCTCCTAGTTTCTAAACTTCAAACAAGTGAAATACCACAACATTCATAAAACAGAACTGAGCTACTGGGAGTAGGAAAAAAACACAAAAAGGTAGCAGACCTCAACAGCAGATAGTAAAATTAATATTTCCACAGCTCTTGCCTTTCATCTCAGTCTCTATAGCACATTTTTTTCTGGAAAAGGTATGATTTAGTTTAGAAAGATGCAGAATTACAAAAAAACATCTGGAATATGGGACAAGAAATATTGCCTTATTATCCCTTGTGGACCCTCTCTATGAAAAATTTAATAGATCTGTTTTGGTAGTTTTAATCTCCAGAGCACCTCAAGCTATGTTATGGAAACATCATCTTGGTCATTTATATTAGAAAGAACACCTGGTGATGAAAGAAAATGTACTCTCTTTTAAACTGTGAGTGCTTTTTCTTTAATAATCAAACTTTGCATCAAATATGTATATAGATGTGTATGTGCGTGTCTGTAAACATCCTGCTTAGAATTTAGTTTTTTGTATTTTTGTGACTTAGGAGATTGCAAATCTTGAATATACCAAAACTGCAGTCCTTGCTAATGTTCTACAAATTAATAATTTTGCCTTAACTCTGACATTTACTCATTGCATAATGCAGAGTAAGTTAGAGAAATTTCATGATGTGAACACTAAAATGCCATTCATATTGGTCCTGGAAACAACACTGATGATTTTTAAAAGTTAAAAAATATTTTTTTGATTTTAAACATTTTCTTATTCCACAATACTTTTTAAATGATAATTTTAATATTTACTGTTAATACTAAAATAATATGGCTGAAAATAGTTAATAACTTTCAGCATTAAATTTTGTTATTGAAAAGCTTATTGCTAGAAAAAATTTAATTTTGAGAATATGTGCATCTAAGGAAGATTGAATGATGAAGTCATTTGCCATGAAAATTTATTAAAAAAGTAATCTACAAAATTTCAGCATTACATTCTTTTACTGTAAAATCATATTTTATTGCAAAATTTTAAAATTGAGTTTCAGTGTAAGTATTTGCATATTAAAATTAGAGAAAATTCACATAATTGAAAATATAATAAAACACTCATTTTTAAGTGATCTTTTAAAATTGGCACATTATACCATAGCTATGCTATCATTAATAACACTCAAAATATGTAATGGGCCTCTACATATTCCAATTAAAATTAGAAGTCCTTAAAATATTTGAGTATTTATAGTCTATAAAGATTTTCAGGGACATTTTTATTAATTTGACACAGATACGCCTTCATTTCAAATGTTACAAACCTGAATCATTTTAAATGCAATTAAAAGTGGTTATGAAAGAGTGTGGACTTCCTTGTGAAGTAGGAAATCACTCTTGTGATTAACATGCAAACGAGCTCATGCTGGCAGAATAGATTGGGGTTTTAAAACCCCAATTACTTTTGTATGATTATCTATTTACCAGTACACAGTCTATTTTCATTTTTCATCTAATACAAAATCGGCTTGCTTACATTTTTAGCACAGCAATTAATATTTACAATAATTATGACATCAAGCACTGCTGAGAACTCCAAGTAAATCATTTACCCCCATCTTTTTTATATATGATTAATATCCTTTCATAATTTAATGCCTTATATGAGGTTACCATTATGTAAAAATCAAAATTAAAAACCACTCTCCTTTTTGACTTAAATTTAGTTAATAATATATATTTTTGGAATAGTAGTAAGATGACTATTGTTATAAAATGAAAACCCAAATTTTTAAATGTGATGAGAATAATATGTAAAAACATTTAATTGCTCATAGTGAGAAAAATAAATATGTATTGAGAACAATAAAATATGTCCTATGAATCTTTCCTTTTTAAAAGTAGTAACACAGACAATTCTAAACTTTCACTAACACGCTTTGATTCATACCTGCTACGTACTATACACATACACATTTTTCCAGACTTCTAAAGAAAATTATAATGCATTAATGACAGGAACCATGGTAATGGAAAAAAGGTCAGCCTCTCTTGAACACCTTCTGTTTTAAACCATTATATATAAAGACATTCGAGAAAGCAAAGAATTAAAAGCCAGCCTTTGTGCAACCCATTACTGAAATATTATAGAATAATCTATATCAAATGTAGAGGAACAGCAGATTCTTTTGGATCTAAATTAACTGCAGCCATAGAAACGCTTTTATGCTTATTATGTATCTGCATGTTGATTCAATTATTAAAAGAACACCTGACAGCATCAGACTTATTTAATTGAATTAATTAAACTGGATGAATAATCACTGAATTCCTTTTGTGTGAAATTTGTACTGAAAAGTAACACTGGCATTTGGAAATTGCAAGTAATTTGCATGGTGAAATACAGTGAACATGGAAATCTCCTATTTCAGTATGCTAGGGGTCCCCCCCCCACCTTCTCATGTAAAACAAATGAACAGATCCTTGCAGTGGATATTTTCCTTTTACAGTACAGATTTAAGAATACGTTTTAGCAATATATCATTAAGCAATTTTTCAACAGTTTCCTCAATATCACAATTTAAGTTTTCCTCCTATAGTGAAAAACATTATGCAAACTGTCACTTTTGCAAAAGAGATGATATGACGCCAACGTATCCTTGAACCTATAAGGTAAGAAACTCTTGTTTCAAGATGGATTACTAAGATACTTATTTTCTCTCTATAAAAATGTAACTACTTATTTAGAATTAGAAGTGAAAACTAATTCAAAATAATAATAGAACAGTTAGTTATCTACCACACACAGTTTTTGTAGGAGGTATTTCTTTTTATGATTAAAAGTTTAAGGCTTATGCCTAACATATATAAGATACCTGGCATTTTATTAAGATAAATATTTGTAGTTTGTTTACATGCATTATGATTTTAGATATTTATTTTCAAAAGAACAACAGTAGGAAAACTTCCTATACATATATTTTTCCCAAGTCAAGTTCACAGATAAACTAAAAAGAGAACTGTACAAGGTCTGTTTTATTTGTCATATCAAAATAAACAAAACTGACAATATTTCAAAATATTCTTAAGGCACTTGCTTGTTGCACTTGTAATTTCTGGCCTTTAGGTTCTTCATCATCACCGGGGGAGGGGGGCATCATTTCATATCCCTATAGCCATATATATATATATATATATATATATATATATATATATATATATAATTTTTTTAACCATACCTGCCACTGGGAAGATGCATCAATATCTGCTATTGTTAATTCATTATTAAGGATAAAACTTGGTGAAATACTGATGCTTGGCTAATCTTTAAATATACACATCCACATAAGTTGCACTTCAATATATCCATGTGTTTTGAGCAATCTTTTTTCCTTTTTGTTGTGAACAGAAAATTATTGTACTTGCATACTCGAAATGATAGTCACTCTATACCATTTTCGTCATGCCTATTATTTAGGAGAGACTGTTTACCATAATAAATTATGGTATCTGAAATCACACACCATTCAACACGTACATTCCTCAGATTAATGAACCTTTTAAATATTCAGGCTGACCATACTTGAAATTTGTTCACTTTAAAATTATGCTTGATCCCTTCAACCTTCGATCCATGTACCTTCTTCGTATTAGCCTCATTTCTACACTTCCTTGGCATTCCCCAGACATATTTCTGTGTGAATGGTCATATTTAGCACAGTTAAATCTCGTGTGTGATACAGCATTATTCCTTCCAAAATAAAATTAGGTACAAAATATAGTATAGTATTTATAAAAAATAATTCCTAAAATAACTCAAGTATTGAATGAAACTGCTTTCTGTCATATTAAAATTTCTAGAATTCCAGATAAATTGTTTCTTTGTGATCTAAATCACAGACATGATAAATATACAAACTTTTACAAAATACTTTGTAAAAAATCTATGCCTTCACTTTAGTACCCGGATTAATGACCTTAGTGGTTAGATTTTTATTTTACATATATTATACAAAATACATTGGCATTACACCCCATTCTTAATACCAGTTTATTATAGCTTTATTTCATAATATTGGATGTAGAAATGGAAACAGTGCCATCATGTGATACTTTTCAGGGTACTTCACTTCTTATACTCTCTAAGTCTGAGCATATAGCTACTATACAAATAAGAGTTCCTAGAAAAGCAGGGAATGGCAATATAATTCATCACCCAGTATTTTACAACCACATCCTGTGTTCACGCTTTTGTGTAAAAAATTAGGAACAGCTTTTGAATCTTCAAAGATAAAGAAGTATAAAGTCAGTACTTTTACTTGTGTATATACATACACAAACACACACAGAGACACCCTTTATTAAAAAAATCTACTAATTGTTTATTCTAGCTCATAAAACCTTGTGCATTTACAATCAATTTCAATCTTGAAAATAAAAAAGTGTCACTTCAAAAATGGAGTAAATTCATTATTTTAATTAGCAAAAACCAGTAGTTAGGAAGAAGGGAAATTCAGGTGGCATGCAAATATCAACTCCAACCCCCAAAAAACTTATATCTAAAATTGAACCCAGTTTCTCCATAGTTTTCTTTTCCTTTAGTCAAGGGACATGGATATTTTCACACTAACTTAAGAAGAAATAAGCACCACGACTAAAATATTAGATTTGGCCCAAGTTATTTATTTCAATTTCAAAATCAGCTTTGAAAACTGAGGCATTCAAAAATCTATAATAATCCTGCATAAATATGAAATTTATTTTGCACTACAAATGGTCCCTGCTCTATTTCTTATAATTCACTCTGTTACTGTCATTCCATTAAAAAATAGCTTCTTTTAGGGAGAGGTGTAAATTTGGGAGCTACTCTCTCTCTTACTTCCCAGACTTATTTTATACAAATACGGAATTGCATTTTAAGGACAGGTGTGTGTTGTTCAAACACTAATATACACAACGCTAACCCAGGTTAAAACAGAAAAGACAAATCAATTTTTATTTATTAATTTTAACGACTCATGGTTGATCTACAGTACATTTCATTTAGGTACACACACAATCCAAGGCATTTCAGTTTAGATTACCCAAAAGTGAGAAAAGTAAACTACTATGCAAGATTTAAAACTTCTGATGACTCTAAAACAGTAGTTTTTAAATAATTACCCTAAATCGAATTCTTTTGCATATCCTTTGTGATATACTGTAGCACAATACTTAAAATTTCACACAAAATGGATATAATGAAAGAAGGGAGAAAAAGCTTGAGAAAACTTTTATTCACACACGCATAAGTGTAGCTGCTTGTTTTTTGAATGGTGAAAATAACCTCCAATCATAGAAGCCTGAGGAAAACTTAATTACAGTCACTGAAAAAATTAAGTGAGGAAAATTTTAGCAGTAGGAAAAAGGTAAAAGTAGACGTGATGTATTAAACTCTTTGGTCCTAAAAATTCCTCTCTTTCTAGACCAAACTAAAACGAAAGTTACCAATTGGTAAGCTTATAACATCAAATGAATAATCTCTTCTAGGGGAATAGTGGGCTTGAGGATTACCCTGAAACCCTTTATTATTATCAGTATTACTCTTTCTCCAAATAACACGAGGCATGGACTCATTGGCAGGTTTTTTATTTGGAAATAGCGCTGTTCCTCTGAGAAGAGACTATTTTCTTGTTCCAAAACTGGTCTGCAGACTTTTGTCTTGTGGTAGAGAGGAATCTAGAGAACCAGAACATTTCTTTTTTCTTCATGAAATATATCTTCCATAAATCCTTTAGTTCTTCCAATCTGCACTGATCCTGATCTTTCAATAGTTCTTTCAGAGAAGTAAGGGACAGAAGACTTTTTTTTTTTTTTAACATCTTTATCGGAGTATAATTGCTTTACAATGTTGTGTTAGTTTCTGCTGTGTAACAAAGTGAATCAGCTATACATATACATATATCCCCATATCCCCTCCCTCTTGCGTCTCCCTCCCACTCTCCCTATCCCACCCCTCTAGGTGGTCACAAAGCACCTAGCTGATCTCCCTGCGCTATGCGGCTGCTTCCCACTAGCTATCTATTTCACATTTGGCAGTGTATCTATGTCCATGCCACTCTCTCACTTCGTCCCAGCTTACCCTTTCTCCTTCCTGTGAGGGACAGAAGACTTCTGAAGGTTTTCAATAATGTAACATGTTTTTCCTTCTAGGATAAGATTTACCATTGATATTTCTACATTTTCAGCTGTGGAAGAAGTCAACATCACCAACTCTTTTAAACTCAGTTCCTGACTGATGTTTCACAAACCACAGAACTCTAGGAAACAGCATCCAGGGAATTACGAATGGGGCAATGAACTTCCTCACCCAACCCACCCTTATTTTTAACATTATATTTGAGTCTAAACTTTCCTTACTTCTAGAATGGCAGTATTTGGAGAAGGAGAATAAAATGGAGTTGCTCAGAAAAGGCAAATAAAATGTGTGAAAAATGCTGATTTGTGAAGAAGTTTTTTCTACTCACAATTCAATGTAGCAAGACATACTATCAGATAAAAAATTATAAATCAAGACCTAAATTCTATTTTATATAGCTGAATCTTTATAACATTAAGAGCAATACCCCCACCTGAAAATGAATGATAGAACCCTACAGAGCAGCAATTTGTTACTGATTGTCCAAATCACCAGTTTATTACACAATTATAAACGCATTTCATGATGGAAGAAAAATAAATAAATTTTCCCTCGGTTAAGGTAATAAATTTTCTCTTCTAGAAGGGAAAAATAAGTAACTTTGTCTACTAAATTATTAAGTTATTTAAGTAACAGTAAAAGTTGCATGTGTCCATATTCAGTTCATTAAACAGCTTTTACCTCCATCATTCACAATGCTTCTCTAACAGCTCCCCTACACACACACACACTTCTACACACACAGGCACAGACAGTAAACAATTTAGTGAACTTCACTGGGACTAATCAAAGTCTGCTGGCAATTTAGTGGGTGGGTATGCCTTTCTGTTAGTTAATACGGAGTTGTTATTTGTTGCACATATGATATGTGACTGTTGAAAATGTCAGAGAAGGACTTGATGCACTTATTCTAGTTAAGAATATTTGACATTTTATAAGAAAGTAATGTTAGTCCTTGGAAAAAATGAACAAAGCCTTCCTAGCCTGAGTAGAAGGTGACAAATTTTCTTCCACAGCCAACCCAATGACCAATTCGCATATTTCTTGACACGGTAGCCAAGAAAATTAACTTTTATACATCAAGCTTCATCTTTGTGCTTCATCTTAGCTATTATTCCTGACACACTCTTTAATTCGTCTACAGTTACATATACATATTGAAAGATCCTCTTTATATTAGATCGTTATTATGTTTTTTCCTTTTTTAACCATTATTCTTGTCATTTTAGCCTGAGATATATGTTCAGTAAGGGAATTGAAAAACACATTATTATAGGATATAATCATAGGTTCAGGTAGTATAAATATTTTGTATTCAATTAAATTATAATTCAAGTGTTTATTTTTACAGTTTACAAATTATTTTTGAGCCTTAAGAGGTTTTCTTGTTTAAAGTGTTTCATAAGGTTATGTTCCACCAAGAACTGTATTTCAATTATTTAAATAACAGTTGATGATAATTTAATTAAGATATAATAAAGAAACTTCATCATGGGCTTTAGTGCCACCCAAGGACTTCAAAGGAAGAAAGGATGCAAAGACAAGTCTCATTCACAACAAATTATGGGAGAAATTGGTAAAATTTTATTAGATTCCTGGCATTCATACATCATATATCTAAGGTAGGTATTTAAGGAGGTTGGGGTTGAGGGATAAGACATTTCATAAATTTAAAATATTACCTTTCAAAGAACAATCATGGTAGATATAGAAGGCATTTGTAAAATTAGAAGATAATTTAAAAACTTTAAAAACTTCATCCAATTCCTTTTTTCAATGTGCATCTACTCATATAAACTGTCAAGTTTTTTTTTTCCCCCACAACAGAATTACATGACTTTAATATACCCAAAATTTTCACCAAACTGATCTTAACCCAGTAAATCTCTGGATAGCCAGTTACTTCAATCTGTCCTCAATAATAACTTAATGAACTCCAAGGCCCATTTCTGTCCAGTGAGACATTAGTAGTTACAATCACAAAAGCATTGATTTCAAGGAGCCCATTAGTTTATAAGCTCATTCAGCCTCCTAGTAGACTATAGTTATCTTTTTTTTTTTAATTATGTTCCCATAGTGTGTCTTTTATAGTATGCAATCAAAGCCAAATTAAAACGTTAAATAATGCCAGTCCTATATCCTGAGTCTTTTTGGCTTGTGCTTTTTTAAAAAAAAAATCTCAAAAATAAAGAAAAAAATACAAAAACCTGCTCATATTCCCATTTAAAAAATAATTATGTACAAAGAAATGCCTCTGTACATCTAATTTGACCCTTTTGTCCCCCAGAGGTAACCACTATTAAAAATTTGAGTCATATTTTCCCCATCTTCTTAAATTTAAACAGCTGTCAGTTGCACCTATACCCCTGTAAAATATACTCACAAGACCACACATATACAATTTTGTTTTCTAAAATATAATCCTGCTTTTTTACTGGACAATGTAACATGTAATAGAAATACTACTCTTTTTTATTTTTTAAAAAGTCTGCCAGTTATTATTCACTGTTTATGTGCATTTGGATGTTTTCTGTTTTTGTTATTTTTATAAACAATGCTATACCTTTGCCTTAGTTTATTCTGGGGGTAGGAGGTGCCTGGAGAATATCAACAGAAATTGTTGTCAAATTTATCATTTCTTCCTTATATAAAAAGCATATCTTTATTGACAATAAATAACTGAGATGAATGACTGTCCTCAACGCTAATTTGTGTACCTCTAATAACTTCCCCTCCTACAGGTTATTTTACGATTCATATAAATTCCTTGACAGTTGCAAAATATTTCCTTCCACCATTCTGCCAGTAATTCATGCACAGATATTCATTCAGACATATGTATATTCATATAATATTTCTCCTTCAGTTACAACCTTTCATCATCCTTGCCATGTTTCACACATGCCCCCTAAGTCAGAGTGAAACTTTATAATGGTAGAGCATCAGTTGCTATACAAAGAAACAGGTGCACAAATGCCATCCTAGGCTAAAGTTTAAATCTAATGATGTTTTAAAATGAGTAATATGAAAGCATGAACATCATGACATTGCAGTAATATTTACTTAAATATTATCAGAAAAAATAAATCTATAGGCTCAAATCAAATGTAACAAGAATTATTCCTTGTGATGAATTAAACCAATCAAAATCAGTTAAACTGAAGCAGAGAAAAGTTTTCCATATATAACTATACTTGAAAGAAAAACTAAAGCAACTTGAAAGAAAACAACCTTGAACTGCTTGAAAGAAAAATTGAAGGAACTAAAAAATATTAAACCCAAATAACGAAAAGTAGGGCATGTATCATTATCACATATTCATATAAAGTGAAAGAGCTTGGCCCCTGCTCATGAAATATATTTTCTCAGATAACTGACTTTTATTATCTAACCAAATGTTTTCATTTATCCATCATCATGGGAAATAAAGTGCTACAATTTATTTTTCCAAATAACTAAAGGCAAACACCATTCAATCAGTACACAATCCAGTTTTTTACATAGGCCAAAAATTTAATGTTTCTGTTTGTAAGAGTGTTGAAATCAAATGAAAGCTCATGATTTTAAAACAGTTTACTGATGTTCCTTTCTCTCTCAAGGTGTACACACACACACACACACACACAATTAATTTCTTCCTACTATTTCATGGCCACCAGTACAACGTCCTAATGATCCTTCAGGGCCACTGATGTGCAGAGCCACTTGCCCTTCACTTCATGAACCCAGAGAGTGTATCACAGTTGTGCATTATTTCAAGGGATTTTTAAAATGCTATTTCTCCTGATATGAGGCTATCACCTTCTGCATGGAATTTGATGGGGTATCTGTCTAGGAAGTTAGCTAAACAAATGACAACGAGTAATAAAGAGGATCTCTTTTACTATAAAGGTAATGGAACGTTAAGACCTGAATTAGAGACTCTTTGCATTTTCGGTTAGTTTGTCTGCTTGCTTGCTTGCTTGCTTGCTTGCTTACTGAGTTCATATTTTTGCTCTAACTAGTTCAAGTGTCTTAAATTTTAACCTCCAGGTATAAGTTATCATTTCATGTCCAAAAATAAAAACAGAACATGACGAAAAGAAAAGAGAATACAAAGTAAAATAACCTGTCATAAAATGTAGTATAAACCTACATAATATCAGGAAATACTTAACACAGCTTTTTATGTGCAATAACTCCAAGATTCAAAACACTTATTAAATGATGACTAAGTTTAACAATTAAATCAAAATTTGAGAATTTTAGTGGTACTTCATTTGTTTGTTCATTGATGTATTCATTTATTCATGTAACACATATCTGAGTAACTATGTGCCAACTACTGCCAAGTACCTGGATGACAGAAGGAAAAGAACAGACACATTCAGTACATTCATGAAGTATGTAGACAAAAGTTAATAATCACACAAATATATAATTGCAAACTGTGATACTGATGTGAAGGGAAAGTCCAGGATTCAATGAGATCGCTTATCAGGAAAACTTAATCAAGTCTGGGAAGTCAGAAGGTTTTCTTGAGGAAATGAATCTCTGAGCTCTGACCCCCAGGATGAAAGGTCATTACTAAGGCAGGTGAGGTGCAGGGGAGAGTAATCTATGTTTACGTGAAGTCCCTGAGAAAAAAGAGAAAGGTAAGCCATCTGAAGGACTCTATACAGGTTAGCAAAAACTGCTAACCATATTACCTCTAACTTTTTTGGATCTATTAAAGACACGTGTCCTAACCTGTTCATTATGAAGATAACTGCTTGAAAGTAAACATTACTGAAATCGTTCCTCAAATTTTATCTGTGGTTATGGTAAGTGACCAGAGACAACTGCTTTGAATATTTTTGTGAGTTAATGATTATCATACCCAGGCTCAGAGAAAAATGTGTGGTCTATCTTTAACTGGTAAAACACTGTAAAGAAGACATCATAGTGTGCCAACATTTACTTTGGCTTTATTATTTACCTAAAGACATTGGAGAACAAATGGTTAGATTCACAAACAACTTGCAATGAGACCATATTCCCTGTGCCCCCAAATGAGTATCAGCTGTCACATTAGGAGCTGCAAATTACATCATAGAGATCAACTTCAAGGTCTTAAATCCCTAATCACCTCCTTCGGAGTGAATTCTGAAATGTTTTTGCAAAAGACTTTGCTCTTCCCATTCACCCTTTCTAAACCCATTCCCATGACTAGGTGGGATCGGGGGTCATCTATTCAAACAGAGCTCTGATTTAGGCACCTTAATTTACAGAAACCTCAACTTTACATTCTCTGTAGATGATCGGCCTAAGCCACAAATGACTTCTGAACCTCAAATTCTTGTAAAAGTGTACAAGGTTTGCACTCTTTGCCATCTAATCCTTTATCAAAATTCTAGTTGAAAGACATAATATTCATGGAGGATTGCCTAAATGACACACAGAGCATCCATTACTCAGGCCAGAGAGTCTAAATTTTACATCTCAATCTGACCAGACCATGAATGAACTAATTCTAACTACAAAAGTAATGCTTCAGTGTCTCTTAAAATTGCTTTTATTGAACTTCTCATTGGAGTTATCTATTCGGCGCACAGATATCATAAGAAATGGCTTTATTTTGTCTATTATGGGGCTCCTGCTCATTCACTACACTACACAGTGGGCCTTCATGAGGACTAGGAAAAAATTCCTGCAGGTCTAAGTATCTAGAAAAATAATGATTCCTTCTAGAAACTTGGTATTTAAAAAAATTTTATAAAACAAGTATGCTGCCTCCTTCAATTTATCTGCTAAATAGATCAAAGATAGATTAGTGGTTAATCCTAGAAACCGAACAGACCTTTACAGGAAATACTATGGCTTTATTATTTTCCTCCATATCTTTTCCTTCTCTTTGATTCTATCCATTGCTTACTAACATGCTTTTAAACTGACTACAATCTAGAAAAACTAAAGAGTCTTTAAGAGTTTTAACTAAGTTTAACTTAACTCTTTAAGTTAAGGGAAATACAATGTTTATAGATATGTATTTTGAGAAAATTGCTAAAAAAAACTTCAAGTATTTTTTAATATCGATCTTGATTACTGGATTTTAATTCCATATCTCCTACTACGTTTTTAAGCTTGATGTGTGACCCAGGACCAAAAAAGTCGTTTTTCATACATTTTGTACTTTCTGGAGAGCAAAATGTTTAATTTGAAAGAAAAGATTCCAGAGACTACAATAAGATAAAAATGGGACTATATGGGATTTCATATACTAATCATCTTATAAACTTACATTCTGGAGAGTGTGGGTAAATGGTACCAGAAACAAGAACACTCAGAGATATCTGACTTCTCTTTGTCCAGTGTTCTGATCCTCCCTTAATACGAGGAACAAGTTATACTGAGAACTGTTACAGACTGTTTGTCATAAGCATCAATATTAAATTTTTCAAGTATTAATTAAATTTATCAGTACATAATGTTGAATAACTGGAAGTTTAATGTAGAAACATAAAAATCCTCTGCTGCCAATGAATTTTATAATCTATTATAAATGATTACTAGCACAGATAAATAGCAAAGAGCAGATTTAAAAAAAAAACAACTCTGGAGGATAAGGAGAAAGAAAAGATTCATCAATACCAGCAAGCAATAATCTATAAAAAGCTGGAAGAGAGAGCCCTGATGAATTGCAACAAATTTCCCTGAAAAAGAATAAGTAAGACAGCTTGAAAGGTGCAGATAACGCAGATAAATAAACAGTGAACACAGGCTAGTTCAAAGAGCACTGAGCATGGTATCTGAATATAAAGAAAGATGGAGATATGGTCAGGAAGTGAACAGAAGAAACACCTTTCAAAGGAATATTAACAAAAAGTGAAAGCAGGAGTTGTAGTGAGAGAATTGGAAGGATTTATGATGTTGAATTTTTTTTTTAAAAGGAAGGTTCTAATGACAAAAAATTCCAACAACATATTCTCTGTGTAAAGATTGTGATGAGCCCAAAATCACAATCTCTCACTTTGAAAATCAGACATATGATAGAGAAAAAAACCTTAGTTCCAAAATATTGATAAGCATAAGGATTGATAGGATTTTTAGAATAAAAAGTATAGAGTTCTACATCTTGAAGAATAATCCCAGCACTAACATATGACTTCTGGTTTGAATCTAGAAAAGAGATAGAACGTTTTAGTTGGTTTCCTAGTTGTAATAGCTGTGAAGTCACTTGAGGTAGTAAAATGCTGAACAAAGATAAATTCTAAAAATAAAAACAGTATCAGAATTTTCATATTATACTTGTTCTTTGGAGGAAAGTTATAAGTTATTTGCTGGCATTTCATATTGTTTACATAAAAGTGACTCACAAAAATACTGACATGTAATTCTTTTTTGTATGGTCAGTTGATAGGAAAGTAATTATTTCTTCTAAAAATGAGTAACTGAATAAATTGGAAAATTGGATGGCATTTCCTTTTTCAATGTCACATCTTTGGTGGGGGACACAGATCACTGTAACTCTTGCTTAGAATGATTACCTTTTCCTAGTGAGGAGAAGACCTTTCAGCGACCCATCCTCTCACTGGATACATATGTGTCATATATAAACCTATTATGCATCTCCCTCTCTCTTTTATACTTAAATAATAGAATTGAAATTCATGTCTTCTGTACTTGTAAAACGAATGGATTTCTCTGTGCAGAAAACCAATGGGCAAGAAGATTTTACAACGTTTAACAGTATCACAAAGGCGATATACTGCTGTGCTGATTTTAGTCTGAAGCAGATAAACTCAAATTACAGTTTAACCTCTGGTAATAGGAACCATTCCATGTTGGAAATATTGGTTGTAAAATTAAGATAGATAATGGATTGTAATTGCATGAAGAGAGGCTCTGATGTGTTTACACTCACTAGGGAGTACACTCATAGATGGTGAAAACATGCCCAAAAATCACACACACAGACATGCCTTGACGTATAGAAATAAATACTCTATGTAAACTAATATATGCAGAAGTTAAATTTAATTGAATATAAAATGTGCAACAAACTTAAACAAAAGACATTAATGACTTAGGTATAAATCTGCCAAAGAACTCATGCCTTTCAATACATACAAGTTCACTATGATATCCATGACAATAAAAGTTAATTTTGCTTGAAGAAAAAAATCAGATGTGAAGAGCAGCCACACATATTCTAAACCTTCCTCACACACAAATACACATGTATGTCATAACAAGAAAATAGTTTTGTATGAACACACGATCAAATCAGTACATGAAACATAACATAGCACAAACTTAATTAATTTACAACCCTATATTTAACCACCTGATGCTGACAAATGTGAATACTAGGTTTGTAAAGCCAGAGTCACCACATTCCTTAGAATGTGGACTCCATCCTTAGGAAAAGCTAGTTTCAAACACAGCTTCCGCCCTTAAAATTTGTAGATTTCTGACATTTGACTTAACCTCTCTTTGTCTCAGATATCTTGTCTATAAAATAGAAAAAATAATACACATCTCATAAGGTTATTGCTAAGATTCAGTGAGATCATATTTGCTTTAATGTTGTGTGTCTATATATTGTTAAGGGCAAAGTAACATGTTTTTTTAAAAATGAGACTTTGTATAGAGTAATTCTCTGAATTCTTACGGCATTTATTTTAAACTCATAATAAAATCATCGACTTATAGTAGTAAAAATGCATGGGCTTTCTCCACTTACGAACTGTGGACCAATTACTTAACCTCTCTGAGTCTTAGTTTTCTCACATGCAAATTGTGAATAAAAGTACTTATTCTGAAAATTGTTTGAGAAATTTAAAATGAAATAATGTAAACAAAAAAGTACCTAGAATGAATGTTCAGTATATTTTAATTTGCTTTGTGAATATTTCATTGCAACCCTACCAGCTTGCAAAAACAAGAGTTGAAATTACCTTTTACACATTTATCCATTATCCACTGTATATACATTTTTGCTGAAAAGGGAAGTGGAGAATAATGCTCAGGAATTATGAGATACTGTTCCAAGGATTGATTTGCTGCAGAATTCCTGGTAAAGTACAATTAAAGTAATTTTTAATGAGAAAACTTACTTTAAAACTTACTAGATCCTCATGGTTGCACCAATAGCAAGGCTCTTTGACATCTACCCTCTTTTAATTTTTTTTTTTTTTTTTTTTTTTGGTGGAGGTAGAGAGATCATCAACATATTCCTTTTGTCACACAAATGTAAAACAAATAGTCTTTCCTTGTCTGGAGAAGTTCAAACAGTAGAGAAATAATTCAAAACAAGTTGTTCATCTTAGGATTTTCAGTCTTATATTTAATAAAATAAATGGTGCCTGAAAAGCACAGTGACCTCCAGGAAGTGGAGGTCTTTATATCATCAGTGAAGGCTGGGCTGGCTCTTCCTCCTTTCCTTCTTCCCCAGGCCTTCTGCTTCTTGCAGGTACCTAGTTTGCCAGGAGCTAGAAATGTTCTGCTTTCTCAGGGTGGGGCTGGAAAAGCTGTGGCCTCAGAGCAGAGAGGTATCTCGTATTTTGTGTGAGTCTGACAAGATTGCTCAAGATAACCTG
Organism: Eubalaena glacialis; assembly: GCF_028564815.1. Classification (NCBI taxonomy): domain Eukaryota; kingdom Metazoa; phylum Chordata; class Mammalia; order Artiodactyla; family Balaenidae; genus Eubalaena; species Eubalaena glacialis. The sequence continues at coordinate 93,020,905 of NC_083723.1, read as the reverse complement.
GGAACAGGGGCTGGAAGGTGCCACAAGCAGCTACCAAAACAGATCTGTGGAACGGCTGAGTTGAGCACTCATAAGAGATGATCAGAATAACTCCTCAACTATTTTGAGGATATATTAAGTTCTTCCTGCTATGCAAGATGGAGTGATTGAATAACCAGAAAATTTTAGGCCTCTAAATCTTTTAGCTTCCTGTGAATCAGTACTGAATGTGGTGCCAGGAATATAAAATTAAACAAAAAAGAGTGGATATATGTATATGTATAATTGATTCACTTTGCTGTACCCCTGAAACTAATACAACATTATAAATCAGCTATACTCCAATAAATTTTTTTAAAAAGTCACAATATGGTGACATGGGAGCGAGGAAATAGAAACAAAAACACCGAATAAAGTGACTTAAATAATAAGTAGTTCTATAGTAGTGGCAGCATATACAAAATACCACAAGAACACAGGTGTGGTAGGGATAAATTCTACCTAGCTTTAATCAGGGAAGACTTCAAAAAAGTGACGTTTAAGCAGTATTTTGAAAGCAGAAGTGATCAAGAGAAGGTGGAGAGAAGAGCCATCTCCCCAGAGTATCAAGAATAAATGAAAATTCATGGAATGGCATGAGGTATTCAGGAAATAATGAATAGTCCAGTGCAAGCAACAAATCACAGGTGGCATAACTTAAAGGGAGCAAAGTGCTGAAAAACAGTGACTCAAGAAAGTATGTATTATGAGACCTGGAGCCCATGATCAGAGGCAAGTCTGGGACTCAAACTGCCCAAAACATTTAACAATCCTCTGGAGATCCCAACTTACACTTCTATTGAACAGGAAGAAGTAGGATACTATTATCTAGAATTCCAATGTGACTCTAAATCTGAACTCTTCACTAGTGACAGAAACAGGCAGATTTTTCAGGGATATCTACCGAAATGTTAAAGATTCCAATTTTAGGCTCTGCAGTGCAATAAGTTAGCGAGTGAATAGTTACAAAACAGAATTTAAAATGTACATACTAGAGTAATCTATACAACAATGCTCAATTAATTCAGTGTAAATCAAAATAAACTAGCTGCCAGGACCCGAAATAACGTATGCCCAGATTTTTCTTTATTGATCTTCCTATGAAAATGAGCGTATGTTTTGGTAGTACAAAGACAGTAACTGTGATAAGTAGAAGATAGGGTGTGAGGAAGGACTGCCAGGAATTCTTTACGTGAATACTTGAATTGGAACCTGAATCATAGGTAGGATTCAAATGGGTCTAGATCCAGGAAAAGCATTTTAAGAGGAAAAATAACCTTGAGTAAAACCTTCTCTTCCCCACTGCAAACAGCTTACATTCCAAAGGGTGAAGAGAGTTACTCAAATTTAAAAATAGGAAATTCTATTGTATGTTAAAAGGTGATAAATGTTATAGGAAGAATTAGAGAAGGATGAGGGTGATTAGTCAATGTGGTTGTTGATTGGAAATTTAAATAGGATTGTCAGGGCAAACCTCATTGAGAAAGTGACATTTAAGCATGACATTTAAGCAAAGACCTGAAGGAGTTGATGAAGTTAGCCATGCAGACATCTGGAGGAAGAGCCACCCAGGCAGAGGGAACAGCCACTGCAAAGGCCCTGAGGAGGGGGCATGTCTAGGATGTTTGAGAAGCAGCACGAAAGCTGATGCAGCGAGACCAGAATGAAGAAGAAAGAGGGTAGTAAGATATGAGATCAGATTGTATATGGTCTTGTAGACAATTTTAAGGTTTTTTCATTTTATTTTTAAGAAAATGGCAGCAGAGCCTGGGTTAAAGGGAGGGGGGAAGGAGGGTTTTGAATGGTGAAGTAACATGATCTGATTTAGGTTTTAAGTTTCTCTCTAACTGCTGTGCTGAAAACAGACTGTAGGTGATCAAGTATGTAGGGACTTAGACTAACTACAGGACAGTGGCAAAAATAAAGGCAGGAGATGATGGTGGCTTGGAACAGGGTGGCAGATGTGGAGACAGAACGAATTGAAATCCATATACATTTTAGTGGAGCTCACACAGAGCCAAATCTACCTAATTGTTTATTTTTTTAAATTCATTCACTTCTATTCATTCAGTTAATTATCAAGCATTTACTATGCATTTATTATGAGCAAAGCACTGTACAGGTTAAATATCATCCTACAATTTTAGACTGTCACTGTGTCATTTAACATCTCTACTTTCTCAAGTCCACTCACTGCAATAAAGTGTCTCTAAACTGTTGGTTTCAATCTATTGCTTACATTCAGAAATGTCTGCTGTCAATCCAAGATAAGATGAGCTATAATTCTAATGACAGTCTTTCAACAGATAATACATTGGGGCAACTACAAGAATTAGGAAAAGAGAAGGAGAAAACTCATTAGGCATCCAGATGCCAGGGGAAGATAAAGGACTGAGGTGGGGGGGATGAGAGAATGCAAGTACAAGAAAACAATGATAATTTTAATTTAGAAATCATCAGAAAAAAAATTTTGAAAACTCATACTTTTACTTCCCCGGGAAAAAATTAAACCAAACTTTAAGAAACTACTTGTCTTTGTCTCAGATTAAGAGGGAAACAGGTGCAGGGGAGTCCAGGGCAGTTCTGTGGGTAGATCTGGAAGGTACTTTGAAATGGGATCAAGTATTTAAATCAGCTGCTAATAACAAAGTGTTTATATCATTTATAGGGCCATTTATTTCTTTAGAGGAAAAAGGATAATAGTTTTAAATTAGGTATGTTTTATTAGAGGGGTTTTGGTATGGCTAGGCTCCATGTCCTTACCTACAAGACTCTAAAATAGCCCCCAGCTGACTTTCTGACCAAACCTCCTAAGGTCCAGGCTTACTCTGTGCTTCAACAACACTGGCCTCTCTGCTCTTCTCAGACACCTTAAATACGTAACTCTCCTCGTCTTTTCCACTTGCAGTTCCCTCTCTCTGGAATGCTCTTTCCTCAAATACAGTACATACAGGGCTCATTCCCTCATTTACCTCCGGTCTCTACTATATGGCCACCATATCAGCTAGGTCTTCCTTGATCACTTTATATAAAATAGCTCTCAACATTAGTCTCTATCCTTGGTCCCTGCCCTATTTTTCCTTGTGGCACTGATCATCATCTGACATAGTATTCTAAAAAAGTATCCTTCAATGAAAGTAGGGACTTTATTTTATTCACTATTAAACCCACAGTGCCTAGAACAGTGCCTGTCACAATGTATATGCTCAGTATGTATGCTGAATAAACACGTCAGTCAAAAACATGATGTTGGAAAATAGGAGTAATATGTCCTTTGAAAAAGTATTTTTAGTAATTATATATATGCATATTATTCACAGTTACTCCTCATTTTTCATAGATTCTACATTTGCAAATTCACCTATGTGCTAAAATTTATTTATAACCCAAAATCAATACTCATAGCACTTTCATGATCCTTCACACACATGCACGGAGCAGCAAAACATTTGACTGGCCTGACATGCATATTCCTAGCTGAGGGCGAACAAGGTGACACTCTGCCTTCTTGTTTCAGCTCTCGTACTGTACACAAATGTCCTTTTAGTGGGCTATGCAGTGCCCTATTTGTGCTTTTTGTTGGTGATTACACTGTTTAAAATAGCCCTCAAGTGTACTGTTGAACTGCTGGCTAGTGGTCCTAACCCAAGAAGGCTGTGCTGTGCCTTATGAAGAACATACGTGTGTTAGTTACATAAGCTCTGTTCAGACATGAGCTAACAGTGATGTTGACGATGAATTCCATGTTGATGAATCAACAGTCTATATTCAATAAAGTGTTTTTAAACAGAATAGCGGATAAAACAAGGTTATGTATTGATCAGTTGATGAAAATGTGAGCAGAGGCTCACAGGAACCTAGCCCTGCATTTCCTCTAGGAGCAATGATTTCAGCATTTGCTAATTCAGTGTTTGTAGTGACTTTAAAGAATATGGTTACTGTGAATAATGAGAATTGGCTATATTTATGTATATGTGCATAGTGACTTTTTATATACAAACTAAAGAAAGAAAAACTAAAAAATCTTCATAGCTGGTAGGAATGCACAGAACACTCTCTCTAGTCAAGAATATAATCCTTCATACAACAGAATGGTTGACAACCATGTTAATCACATGGTTCTATCAATTGAAAGTGGTTGAATAACTGAGGCCTAGTGGAAAGAATAGAAGCTTAGGAACCAGATAATCCTAAATTTAAATATTAACTGAAAGACTTACTAGTTGTGTGGGCTTTGGCAGTACTTACCTTTATGCCCCTTTATAAAATGGTGTTCATGAATATTAAATTAGATAAACCAGTAAATGTGCTAAATACAATGCCCAAATCATTTCACTTAACGAACATAACTTTCTTTGTTCTCTGTTAAATACCCAGGAAATTGCCTATAAAATTCCCAGAGGGGAAATTTGGACAATTATACCTCTTGGAGTTTGGGAAAAAAGCCACTACAAAACAGGGATGATAATCTGGATTAATTTTGTTTAGTATTATGAACTCAAAGTATATGTACACTGCTGACAAAGATACTGTCAGATTTTTGTGGCAACTATTAGAATGCCTAATAATGCTTATTGTTTTGTCAACACTTTTTTTTTCCTTCCAGGAGTAAGCAATAATGCACGAGAGAAGTTAAACAAGTAGTCATCTACATAATCACTGCACATGGAACACAAATAGCAACTTGACTTTATTCATTTTCCTAATTGTTGTAGTAGAAAATTGAAGCCAAGCCTCACAGAACACACAGCTGTTGATAATAATGGGGCAGATAGCACATTATTAATAAAATCATTCTCCTGATTTGATAGACATACCTTATCAATTGCCAACACAACCTCTTTCCAAATTTACGATGTGATCGCCTATTTATTCCTTTCTTCAGGAAGTGCTTATTAAGTACTTCCTATGTACCAGCACTAAACTAGGTACCAGGGATACAAAGATGAATAAGAAATAGCTCCTAGCCTTTGCATTTAGTCAAAGGGTCACAGTCATCTTATACAAAACTATATCTAGTTTTATAATACAATATCATAGGCTTGCACATCCAATGGGACTATGAGAAAACTGCCCAGCACTGATTGCTCAGGTGGTTCAGCACTGCTGGTCTAGGGTCCACACCTTCCCCATGCTGTCTGAAAGAAACCAAGAAGCACTAATGTGGGACCTGACAGGTCTCTCCAGTCAAATGGAAATGGTATATTCAAGAGCCAGCTAGCCTGGTCCTAACTATATCTCAATTTTATATAAACAAGTGGCAGCTACTCCTTTGGGGGAAACTATCTCCCCAACCTTCTACCCAAAGTAAAGCTGCTATCTAAATGAGTCCCTCAATTCACAGAGGTTCCTCTAAACGCGTGGACTTGCTCCACTGATACTTTGGCTAAGTAGAAACCTGATGATGTTCCTTATGCTACGGCTGCTCAGTCACTCTGCTCAGTGGGCAGGACTCAAGGCCGTCCTTCTAACCCCAACCAAAACTCCCCTTGATGAGCCATGCCACATTTTTTCTAATTCTTGGACTGTTGCCAAATGACCCAACTGTACGGTCTGCCACCTGAAAGACCACAGATTGGTAGATTAAAGACACCCACCTCTAGGGCTTCAAACTCTGGGGAAAAAAATTGTGGCTGCTGATCAGATAGTCTGGGTCATTCCTATATAGGCCCCCAATAAGAACCTGTTCTCTGAAGAGATCAACTGGAATCAAGATGCTGATCAATCCTGCGCCAGCCAGATCACCACCATTGCCACCTGGATCCATCATCACACCAGGCATGGCACTGCATCCACCATCATAAACTGAACACACAATGAAGGACTCCATGTTTCTGATGCAGAAGTTACCACTGCATGCCAGACTTTCAACACGGGCCGAAAGTTGGCCCATTGGTGTGGTGGTACAGGAGGCCACATTTCACTTGGTGTTTGTCAAGAACTGTGAAGAGCCTAACATGAAAACTAAACGGTTAGCCAGTTTCCTGAGCTCCAATTTCCACCAAGTGATGCAAAGAGGGCCAAGTGACAACTGCATACTCAGTGGTTCCTTTATAGGAGAAGATCACTAAGCTCAGGGAACCTGGATATTTTATAATGGGAAATAAGCTTATCCCATCTGTATCTCAGGGATACATTGTCTGTTGGTACTTCACTGCTGTAACACTTTCAGATTACAGTGGCACTGTTTCACTCCAACCTCAGCCAACAGATTAGGCTGATTAGTATACCTTCCAGGTGGCAACCCAGTTATGAGGGGAGCAAGAGAATCCAAAGTTAATTGTAGGTCAGTCTCCTGCAGGCTATAGTTGGATTAACATGGCCCTGGGTATAAATATAATGGCCACTGGGTTGAATATACTATTCACTCAGCTTCTTAGAGTGGCCCGCCCATCAGGGCACTGGGGAAGGAACACTTTAGATCCCTGGAGGTGGGAAAGGGGAGGGAAAATTAATGTCCCTTGATCCTTAAGCATTATTTAAACCTTCCAGATATGAATTCATGTTTCTCCTGATGCCCACTGGCCTTGACTTATAGAGTGTATGGCAACCAAAGCCACAGCTAGTCAGTGACCCTGCCCATGTGACTGAATCAAACTAATGTGGAATGGTGATCCCAACAAAGCTTAGCAATACATCTCAAAGAGGAGGAACAGGACCCTTTCAGTAACATGTTTTTATGTGAGGGAGAATAGGCCATAGAAATATCTCTCCATTGGCCCATCTATTTCCCCCTGTAATAATTGGCAATGACATCAAAGATCAGAACGTCAGTCTAAACTCCCTTGTGTGGGTCATAATGGGTAATTGACTGGCCTTACACTTATCTTGGCTGATTAAAATAAGATCTACTAGTCTTTCTTGGTATTTATTCAAAATTGGCTGAGTCCAGGGCTCTGGGGGTATAAATGAGATCAATAGTGCGGGTTGTCCTTATCCTGCTGCTTGGAATCATATTAATAGTAGCTTTCATTACATGTTTTATGAGACAAGTTGAATGGTTTGATCTCAACCTCTGTCAGATTAATCAGAGTGGCCAGCAAGGTAGCCAACTCATAAGAACTCACCAAAAGCCAAGACAGTGTATGTGGTAAGTAAAATAATGCCCTCCTCCAAAAGTTGTCCACGTCTTAACCCCTGGAACCTATTACATTATATTACAAAGGGGAATTAAGGTTATAGATGAAATTAAGGTTACTAATCAGCTGACCTTAAAATAGGGAGATTATCCTGCATTATATTGTAATCAGATAATCCTTAAATGTGAAAGAAAGAGGCAGATGAGGCAATGTCAGAATGATGCGACATGAGAAAGACTCAACCACCCACTGCTGGCTTTGAAGACGGAAAAGGCCCAAGAGCCAAGGAATGTAATCGCTTTTAGAAGCTGGAAAAGGCTAGAAAACAAGATTCTCCCCCTGGAGCTTCCAGAAAGGAACACAGCCCTGCTGATACCTTGATTTTAGCCCAGCGAGATCCATTTCATACTTCTGACCTCCAGAACTATAAGATAATAAATTTGTGTTGTCTTAAGCCACAAGTCTGTGGTAATTTGTGAGAGTAATGGTAAGACACTAACAGAAAGTAGGGTTCAGGGGTGGGAAAGACATTCCTCCACGAGCAGCTTGCCCTCCTACAGCTCTTACAGAGGCACCAAGAATGCAAGACCCTATCCTGCCTTCACCTGGTCCGTTGCCCAGGGTTGTGTTTACAGTGAGGAACCTGGAGGGATGATGTATTAAATCTCAGGCTTGTTTACTGCTTTCTATAAATGTGGCAGATTTCCATAACTCAGTGTTCCTTACTTGTAACACATATGCACTATGTGCATAACATCTGTCTGGGCCCTATTGGCCTGCAGCACTTGGGAATAAGGGGAACTAATGCAAGCATGCTGACTGATGTGCATGCTGCTTGCTGCGCTGTAACTAACACTTTCCTTTGTCTCTGATCCAGGAGTTTCATGTCTTCTGCCAGCATCCATGAAACAGCAATAGGTTAACTTATTAGATTGAAAGCAGGATGAAATCTAATACCAGACCTGACACTCTGTGGCTAATCTAACAGAACACCGAGCATCCCATACTTTAATATGTAAATTTCATTCTCCAAATCGCCACAGATTAGGGGTATAGAGAAAAGCGATACAGCATTTTAAAATTCCGATAGCTGTTTTACTACTCTCCCCTTCTACCCAAGGAGCAGTATGTATAAGTGGGTAAGAGCCACTTACAAGTTCTTCTATTTATTAGCTGTGTGACCTTGGGTAAGTTATATAACTCACCTGTCAGAATGAGAATAGCAACAGCTACCTCACAAGGCTGCTGAGATATTAAATGAGTTAATACATGTGAACTGATTAGAAGGGGCTGGCACACAGTAGCACTCAATGAATTTTAAATGTCTTTATTACTAACTGCACTTCAGTGGGAATTGATCAGGACTGGTGAGCATCTAAGGGGTGGGAAAGAAGGAACAACTGCCCTTCTGGTCCCAAACCTCTCACTATAACAATTCCTTCATAACAAATAAGGACTGCACATAATATAAAATAATGCTTTTATATGAATTATTTAAGGGGAAGCTATAGAATATTGAGAATTGCATTTTAAATGGAAGTCATTCAAGATAAATCTCAAAAGCAGAATTTATTCAAGAAATCTGCCTCTGTATTTCTGTTATATAGTTTTCAGTGCATTTGAGTAAAAGAAATCTGATTAACACTATAATTTAATTTAGTTAAAGGAGCTGTAATACTCTAAAACTATTGTTATAAGGAGATTTATTCACAGAAGTAAATAAAATAAGTATGAAGCTGATAAAATGACTACATAAGCCATTTTACAAGAGGGATATATTTTTCCTTCTTTTCAATGAATGTTTAAAGCTCTCCTTTAAGCTCTCGGTAAATCTATTGATCTGTGAAACACAGTGCACTCTAGGGAGGCAATTCAGTTGACATTATATATCAAATGATGAGATGAATAATGATCATACCATTTGGTAATTAAACGTCTTACAAACCTTTTAACTGATTGAACGTCAAAAAAGTCAAATGAGGTCAAACATATTGTATTTTTTCATTCTCATATTAATGATATAAACAATAGTGTTAAAAGATATACAGAATAAGAGGGCATAATAAAAATTACATTAAAATATTTCAAGATAAAATATATACGAGGTATCTAGCTTACTATTGACTATATATGTATTGTGTCTTCTTTTTAGCTTGCAGAATTGTTTTCTATTCTTAAATGTTTTACTTTTAAAGTCGTTACTGAAACATTGCAAACCACTTCTTTAGATGTGCAAAGGAGAACACGTGGGAAATGTTAACTATAATCAGTAAAGACAAAGTATCACTGAGAGAACATGGATTATAGAGAAAGAATAGAAATCCTGTGAATCTCAAATTACAAGATTTTCATGTACAAATTCTATTTTAAACATAACAAGGAAGGGTACTTTCAAGAAAATTTGCACATTTTATTTATTCTCCAGTCCAACATTGAGGCCCTCCGAAAAAGACACATACACTATCCTCCCAGTGGTTGATTATTGAAGAGTTAAAGACGTAAAAATTAGAAACCCATATTAATTAAAGACCTGTAGAAGCTAAAGTGTTTGTTAAAGGCTACTTTCTGTGGTCATAAATACTAGGTCACTTACATTACAGTATCATTAACAAGCAGTCCCATAGTGAGAGATTTTAAAAATTTAAAGTAGACCCATATGCCTCTTTGTTAGCATACAAACTAAATTGTAGTTATTCACTGTATCTAATTACATTTACCTAATAAAGTTATCTAATTACAATTGCATTTAAAGTACTTCTGTTTAATATCCAGTACCGTATTTATTTTGATCATAATTTAAAAATTGTTAAACAGAGTTTTATTAAGGTATTCAATACATTTATGATAAAAGCTATAGCTCTTGGAGAAAAGGGAATCCTCCTACACTGTTGGTGGGAATGTAAATTGATACAGCCACTATGGAGAACAGTATGGAGGTTCCTTGAAAAACTAAAAATAGAGCTACCATATGATCCAGCAATCCCACTCCTGGTCATATATCCGGAGAAAACCATAATTCAAAAAGATACATGTACCCCAATGTTCATTGTAGCATTATTTACAATAGCTAAGACACAGAAGCAACCTAAATGTCCATTGACAAAGGAATGGATAAAGAACATGTGGTACATACATACAATGGAATATTACTCAGCCATAAAAAAGAATGAAATAATGCCATTTGCAGCGACATGCATGGACCTACAGATTGTCATACTGAGTGAAGTAAGTCAAACAGAGAAAGACAAATATCATATGATATCACTTACATGTGGAATCTAAAAAAATGGTACAAATGAACCTATTTACAAAACAAATAAAGTCACAGATATAGAGGACAAACTTATGGTTACCAAGGGGGAAAGGGGGTGGGAAGGGATAAATTGGGAGATTGGGATTGACATATACACACTACTATATATAAAATAGATAACTAATAAGAACCTACTGCATAGCACAGGGAACTCTACTCAATACTCTGTAATGAACTATACGGGAATAGAATCCAAAAAAGAGTGAATATATGTATGTGTATAACTGATTCACTTTGCTGTACAGCAGAAACTAACACAACATTGTAAATCAAGTATACTCCAATAAAAATTAATTTAAAAAAATAAATATTACAAAGGGTAAAAAGACTTAACATGGAAAGATCTCACAAAAATTCATAAAAATTCTATGGTTTCAAAATATAAATAAGGGGCTTCCCTGGTGGCGCAGTGGTTGAGAATCTGCCTGCCAATGCAGGGGACACGGGTTCGAGCCCTGGTCTGGGAAGATCCCACATGCCGCGGAGCAACTGGGCCCGTGAGCCACAACTACTGAGCCTGCGCGTCTGGAGCCTGTGCTCCGCAACAAGAGAGGCCGCGATAGTGAGAGGCCCGCGCACCGCGATGAAGAGTGGCCCCCTGCTTGCCGCAACTAGAGAAAGCCCTCGCACAGAAACAAAGACCCAACACAGCCAAAAATAATTAATTAATTAATTAATTAATTTTAAAAAAAGAAAAATATGTACAACTAAAAAAAGAAAAATAAATGCTTATTTGACACACAAAAAAGCTGTAGCTCTAAAATATAAAATAAATAATTGAATAAAATACTGTATGCTTTCCTCATTCTTATAGCATCAATCTATTTATGCCATCAATGTTCTACTTTTACATGCTTTAATTAAAATTAGCTTATATTGTAAGTTATTGATCATAATGGTTCATAAAGTTTTCAGCTGTTCAACATGGGCAGTTAAGAAACTAAATAATTTGTCCAAAATTTTGAGATGAAAAGTATACTTTCAAAAAGATGGAGAGATAATAGTTTCCGATTTCTAAGACATATAACAAATAGGAAAGGGTGCCCAGATTAAGGAAACATAAAAGAAAGGTAAAAAAATGATCCAAAAGAAGAGAGAGAAGGGATGGTTACCAGAGGACATGAAAGATGAATGCTTCTGTGAAAGTTATTCTTGTCTTCAGTGCTTTGGTCAAACAAACCTTCTACTAAAGTGTTCCAATGACGCTCAGATTCACTTTGTTATTAGTTGAGATTTCCTTTAACGCATCAGAAAATTCTTTAATAAATATGTATCTCCCAAACATATCTTCAGATCTTCCCAAATGTAAATACTGTTACCTTCAATCATATTTTCTTATGTGCAGAGGATTTTTCACAGTCATGTATAGCTATAATTCCAAACAGCTCAACCTCATTCTTCAAAAATCATTTCAAGTTCCACATTATCTGTGAGACTTACTTACTAACAATAAGTGATATGGAATTTTATTTCAACTGTTCACAACTGTATTACAGCTGACCCTTGAAAAATATGGGGGTTAGGGGTGTGGACCCTCCATGCAGTCTACCAACCGCAGATCCTGTAGTACTATAGTACCAATTTATGGTAAAAAAAAACAGTGTACAAGTAGACCCACGCAGCTCAAACCCGTGTTGTTCAAGGGTCAACAGTAATTATCTATTGCTGTGTAAAAATTACTACAAACTTAGCAGCTTAAAGCAGCATGGATATATTATCCTAAAACTTCAGCTGTCTGGGCACAGGTGAGCTGGGTCATCTGCTCAGACTCTCACAAGGCTGCCATCAAGGTGTCCGCTGGACTGTGTATTTTCTGGAGCTCCAGGTCCTCTTCCAAGCTCCTGTGACTGTAGGCACAATTCAGTTCTTTGCATCTGTAGGACTGAGGACTCCATTTTCTTGCTGGCTGTAGGCAAGGGCCTGTCTCAGCTCCCGAGAGGCTGCATGCAGTTCTTTGCCACATGACAATTTCACAGGTCCTCTCAAAAGACATTAGCTTACTTCTTCAAGTCCAGCAGGATAAACTCTTGCTCCAGTTTGTTCAGATGGAATCTTATATAACAAAACATATTCATAGCAATGACTGTTCCACCACCTTTGCCATATTCAGTTGGCTAGAAATAAGTCACAGGTTCTGCCCTCACTCAAGGGGAAGGGATTACACAAAAGTATGACTCATTATGGAGTCACCTTAGGACGTGTCCATCACAATAATTCCTAGGCTAAAGGTATAAATAACTCTGGAACCAGACTGCCTCAGTTTAAATTCTGGCTCTATCCTTACTAATTACTAATTATATCCGTTTCTTCGTCTTAAAATGAGATTATAGCACCTCCTCTTAATGTTGTTGTGAGGATTATGTTAATATTTTAAAACTGCTTAGAGAAGTATCTAGCAAATAGGAAGTTCTATTTAAGTTTGCATTAAGTAAATAAATATTTGAACATTTATATAAATTTCTAATAAGGGAATACATTTTTACCATCAAAATTGTGTACATTGTGACTGTAAAAAAGTATATTGTCATTTCTCTGAATGATTCACATTTGCATATGTGCAAATGTGTGCTCTACCAACCACCGTAACAACATGGAAATTCCTAAAGAGCATTTAAATTAGCTAACAAAGATCAAAATATGAAATAATGTGCAAAAGAGCAATCAATAAATATGTTAAGTAATCATGATGGTAATTGAAATCCACAGTTACAACTCAGTAAGAGTAAGTTATGGATCAACTTCTGCTAATCACCAGCCTCAGAAACTTACCTCTGCTTTCTATCACACAATTCACAAATGCTTAACTTCTCAAATATTGCCATTTGGTGATGAGTGATACTTCCACCCTTTTAATTACCTTCCATGAGCTGACTAAAAAATCAGGCAGATGCCCACAGAGAATTACACAAATGCCAAGTGCTAGAGATCAGGGAAAATACCCATCCTTTGGGATGCTGATCAGAACTTGAGATGCAATGGACTCATCTACGAGGTAAGTCCTTCTGAACAAACACTCTTAGAGGGTTTCTCCAAGATAGGCTGACAAAAATTAGATGACTTTATTTTACAGAATTACAAAATGTGATACTTAGAAGAGATCATAGAAGTCTAGTGCAAAATGCCTTTTAAAAAATCATTTTTCACCAAAAATCATAGATCTGAACTTCAGACAGATAAGCAGGCTGTTTAAATTCACAAATAGCAGCAGAGACAAAGAACAACTCGGATCTCTCAACACTGAAAACAGAGCCGCCCAGCAGGGACCATATTGCTTTCTAAGGAGAGTTTTGGAAATTTGTGGGGGACTTTTTTGTTGGAACAACAATTTGAGACATTGCTATCAAGTGTGGACAGGGGTTTTGTTTGTTAGTCATCCTGCAATAATGAAGAATGCTATTGCATCTTGCGAGACTTTTTCTAAAAATTCATAGAAATTAAAAACTTGTGACTAGATCTAATCTTATTTCACATATATAGTCTAAGATATTTTTCATGGCTTTAATATATACTCAGCCAGGATACTGTATATCAAGGTCATATTTATTTTCTTCAGAACTTGTCTAATTTTTATCATTTTGGGAAATAGCACTAATAATGGCTCATGTGTTACTGTATTTTTAGCTATCGTATTTATAGTTAGTCTATAAGTAGGGCATTACATGACTACTTCATAAGATCTTCTAATTTAGTCATGCCGAATAATTTACATTTTATACTACATTGATTTTTAAAAATTATGTATCATCATATCTAAGAATTTCATTTCATATTAATAAAGGGAGAACTACAAAATATTTGCTATAAACAGTGGACTTATGTCTCATGGGGCTAAGAAACACTTGGCCTAGTCATTTCCTCTTAGGATTAATTCTAAATTAGCTTACACAGTGGAAAGAGGTGTTTTTCAGGTTTTACAAGTGACAGTTCTACAAGATAAGTCACTGAGTAGTTAACATCTAGGTTTTTTTGTAGAAGTGTACAGGTATCAAGGAAAAAAGTCTTGTACGCATGAAAATTCCAATTTCTAAAGGCTCTGGGGCCATGTGCTTCACAACATCACTGTCTTTAAAGGTGTCAAAATCCTGAGCAAAAATACAAGCAAGGATATGTTAAATCTCTATTACTCAGAACTGTTGAGCAATGGGACACCTGGCTAATGGTATATAGCAGAAAATTATGCATTAATTAGAGAACTGCAACTGGTTGAGAATTTTAAAATTGTTTTTCTATTTTAAGATATTTTTCTTATTTCAAGAAAAAAATACATGTTCAATGAACAAAGTTTAAACCATACAAAAACGTATAAATGAGAAAATGAAAATCTTATAACTAACCCCTGGAAATAACCACTGATAATATTTTGGGAATATATATATATATTCACATATATATGTACTATATAGAATATATACATATTTCTAGTAAGTTTCCTGTGAAAAATTAAGCAGTTTAAGCAAAACTTACATGTTATTGAAACAGTGTTTTGTAACTTGCATTACTGACTTACCTAAATACTCTAGGTTATTCTGTTGTCTATTTATGCGATAATTTATTTAACCAGTTTCCTTTCCCATGGTTATTTAGGATGATTCCTCATCTGTGATATGAGAAAACATAAGAATCCATATATCTAATCACCTAATTCATAATAGGACAACAATAAGTTGAACCAGAGAAGCAGCTATCTTCAGATGAGGAAAAAAAAGGTAGTTTAAATCTCTTTTCCATTCCCTTCAAAATCCCACCAAAAGTGAAGTGTTACCTGTGTGTGCATGTGTATGTGTGTGTGTGGGGGGGGGGTGTTTGCAGGGATAGATTCTAGAAAAATTGGAATAAGCCTTCCTGTAAGAAAACTCCCCAGAAACTAGGAACATTTCTGTGCCAACCTAGAAGTGTAAATGGCTACTGTGTAATCCTTTGATTTTCTTAAATTAGTTTTAGAAGACAAAAGACATAGAAACCACTTTTCTATTATTTTAATAACCTTTCTGAACTCTTGCGAGATAAACTTCCATCCCTGTTTTTCCCCTTACGCTCCTTAGTCCTCTTGCCTAAGCCCATCCTGCATTATGCAAATAGATTCCTATAGAGTGAAAGTCCGGTTAGGGTCCAACTCCTCAAATAATGATTAAAATGAGTATATTAGAATATTTACAGTTTCAGGTAACAAAAAAACTAAACAAAAAAGGATTAAGTAGAATAGAAAGTTACTATCTCACTTGATCAAGAGGTAGAAAGGGCTCCAGATATAGTAAATTAATTAATCAAATACCAAATGCATTTATTTACATAAGTTTAATGAAGTTATTTAACATTATTTAATATTTTAATTTAATAATATAATATAAATTAAAAATTCTTGGCCAGGGAATAGAATTCTCATAATTGGCCTAAACTAGTCTGTATCCACCCATTAGAACTGGGGATAGGGTCAGTTTCCCATGAAGTATATGCTATGTGGAGTAATGACGTATATCTCAACAACATCAGGGTTCTGGTAGCAGAGGAGAAAGGACGTTCAAGCAACAACCAGTAGTGTCTACTTCAAGCAGAGTGACTATATGTCTTCACCTAAGACAACTCCAAGGCACATCTGTTGTCTAGGGTAAATAATAATATTAATAATAATAATACTCTCAAAAATGTCCTGGATGATGTATAATACAGCTGTCTAGCTACTAGTTGTATATTTTTAAGATTTCAGAATTAACTTCTAACATATCTTTGTTACAATTATAAAGGAAAATTGCTAAACCTACAGTGAAAATAAAAATAAGGTTTCAGGATGCATAGTCAGCTTAATAAAATTTTAGAGTAATTATGAAGCAATCCCTTTATATTGACTGAGACACTCATTACAACTCATTCTCACCAACTTCTTAAACAGATTTTATGGATTCTTACTAATATTTTCATACCTTAGTCCATGTTTTTCCATTTGAAAGAAGTGCTTTATTTAAAAATATATTCTATAATTCAGAAGTTAACTCATTTGGACTGTGCTAGCCTCCAAACATTTAATATACAGGGCTATAAACTGCATCATAAACCTCTTTATGCTTAAATACACACTGCGTTTTGGGCCATAAGTAAGAACCACAAGAGAAGAAGGGCTATTCAACAGTCCTGGGCAACAGAGCATTAAAGGGCTTTGGACCTAGTCTGCCTGAGCTCATATCCTAGTTCTGCCACACATGAACTGTGCAACTCTCTGGGCCCCACTCCTTCACCTGTAAAATGGGGACAATAATGTTCTCTACCTCAGAAGTATCTAACTCATAGGTTGTGAGAATTAAAAGAGTTAATACTGGTGAATCTTAGAAGAGTATCCAGTACTAAATAATTTAAATGTCAGCTATCATCATCATCATCATCATCATCATCCCCATCATCATCATGTGGAGCTCAGGCTGCTGTCTGAGGGACCAGATTCTAATGCTAGAAGAACACATACAATCTCAAAACTAGCAATGTAAAGAGACAATAAAGTATTATGAAAAGAAGAATTAAGTGCAAAGGAACAAAAGGTGACCAGAGAGAAAAAGTAGGGTATAAAGAAATCAAGGGTGGGATCAGAAACAGACTCACTAAATGCACCTCTTTACTACAAGTTCCTCTCATTTGCAGTTTGGCATGTTGCTAAATGTCTAGAATATATTTATAAGGGACTAAGGCTTCTCAGAGTCTCAGTGTAATGCTCTCCTCATTTCAAGAAAACTTCTTTACACATGATTTTCTGAAGGCAAGTTCACAATGAAAACCAAAATGTCAAAGGAGATAAATGGATGGAGTCCAGAGTAAATGAGATGCAGATCTGGAGAGAGGAATGAACTTTAACATTTCTGGTTAATCAGAGAGAAATATGTACAGACTATAACAATGAAGAAAACAAATATAAAATGTAAGGGCACTAGAACACTAAGAATATAAAATTATTTAATAAATATTGGGTAGCTGATTATACTTATAGCCTTGCTATATGAGGAAAACTGAAATGTAGTAACTTCTCTTTGAGTTCACTCACAAGAGAACATGAAGCATGTTTATTCCATTCAGCCTTGCATGCTCTCAGAGTCACCCTGAACCCTACTGAACCCAATGGAGGAAAAAGGGTCACATTTATGGTGAAGAATCAAGCAGTTATTAACTGATAATATTACTTAAGAGGTCAAAAAAGAATGTCAAAGATTTCTTTAAGATGGCTCATTGCTAATATGAGAGTGTCATGTATGCTTTACATCTACCTGATGACAGTTGAAATCATTATGGCATAAATAGTTCATAGTTGTGAGAACTGATAAAACTATTGGGTACCCAGAGACAAGAAAACATGTATTTAATGACTATAACTAAAATTAAGCATGAGTCATTACCTGAGAAATAAATTAATAAAATATATTAGCAGATTTTTTTTAAATGAACTAAATATTTAAGAGGGTATAAACTAAAGTTATCTTGAATTTGGAGAAGCCACAAGAGAAATTACAGAAGAAATTATTAACGTGACAGAGTCTTTATAACGTGGAAGAGAAATGCTGTCTTTAATTAGCAAGTTCAGAAACTTTTCTAACAAAACCCTTTTATTGATTTTTCTTCTATAAATATTTACTTTTAATCTGACCCAGGCAATCAAATAAGAGATCTTCATTTCCCTGCATCAGTCTTTCCACACATTTTCACACAGGTGCTCAGATTCTTGTATTTGACAAATTAAATATGTCAATACATGTTATCATGGCATCATATGCTACTGTCATTAAAATCTCATAGAATTCCAGATGCTAAGGTCACTCTAACTTCTTTATTCCTCCCCAAGATTATTTCAGATGATAATATGTACAAAATAAATATTATAAAATTCTTTATATAAACCAAACACTTGTATTCAAAAAAGAAAAAAAAAAAATCACAGGACAGTGTCCAAAAAAGGGTGTTCTCATGTGAACACATACTCTTAATTAATGAATAAAACACTCAAGATCACTAGCATCTTTTAGTAGACTAAGGTTTACTGTTATTTTCCAACCTTATGAATCTAGAGTGAACTTTGGCAAATCCATTCATTTGTGTTGTTTATTAAATTCTCTGAGGCAACTGATCCATGCATTTAAGTGTCAGAAAAAGACAAAGAAAAAATCATCGCAGTATTGTAGTCTCAAAAGTTCTTATCCATTTTACTTTCATGCAGAGGACCCACTGTTTAAGACCAAAAATAAAATGGCAATTGAGACTTATGCTTAACATTTAATTGTATGGACAAGAATGAATATTTAGGCCCAATATAACAAAAATATTTTTCCCTTGATATACTGAACATGAGAAGTATTCACATCTGTTTCACTGCTTTGCCTTCTTCGTGGGCTTAAACCTGCCAAATTATTCCATTTGATTTCAGAGAATTCTCACACGGCAATCTATTTTATTTACTTTATCTTCAATAAAATGGTTCAGTGAGCATTAGCAACTCTGAGACACAAGTTTCAATCAGTCTTCAGGCAAAGGCGTCAATCTATATTAGACCTACTGTGTTCTGAGTTGCAGCTAGAGAGTTGGATAAGGCAGAGCAACGGCAAAAATGTGAACGAGGCCTAATAAAGCCACAGTGAAGAGAAAGAAAGCCCTCCCCAGGCTATCACAAGCATCGCTTACACAATACCAGGTGCTGGGTTCAACACATGAAGAACTCCTTAATAAGGCTGACAGCTAAAAGGAGGCTTCAGACTCTAACTTTATTTTACATGACACCTACAGTAATAGTCCTCTGTACTCCAGCAGCCAATAGTAAAAACTTGAAATGCCAACAGTTAAAAATGAAGTTTCATATTCACCCTTCGGATATTATAGAGGGGAAAAAAACCTAAAAACATTCAAGCTGCATAGCATTTCTTCTATAACATTTTTACGCAATCACTAATACAAAAGTAGTTTCAGTGGACCCTTCCTTACAAATTTGTATGACATTTTAAATATAGCCGCTGGATTAGATTTTAACCACAAAATAGTCAGTACGTTTGAGCAACAACTTATTTTGGAAAATGATATCATTAAAGACTAATTCCAAGAAATGTGGGGCAGCCCTGTTAGATGCCGTGAAAATGTCTCCCAAAGTACAAACTTTGTAATAAGTGATGCTGGTTCATATTTGATATGGGCTGTAAAAAGCAGATTATTGTAATGGTGCTCTTCCCAGCAAATAAGACCATTACAAAAGTACTTAATGTTCAGTTGAATTGAAAAGCAGGCCAGTTAAAAATCCATATTTTGCTATTTTGTATAATGGTATCAAAAATTTTACTAGTGGATCACTCCAACCCACAAATTTAAAATGATAAATGTAAACTCTCTTTTTTATAGGAACAAATTTCCATTTTTTCCTTTCTTTTTAATATAATGCTGTATTTTTGCCCAGGTTCTATCATCACAGTATAATCAATAGGAGGAAAATTTGGAATGACGGTTTAATGTGAATTTATACAAAAATGTTGTTCTATTACTTGCTGATACATACTTCTCAACTCATTTTTCTAGAGACCAAATGTATTATTTTTCTAATTTAACATTTCAAAGTACAGCACCCCAATTAAGGGTACATATATCTAGATGCTTTCGTGTAACGCTATTCTTTACAACTCTATAAGGACATTAAAGGAGAAGAATGGAAAACTAGCATGACAGATTAGTAGAACAGATTCTTCGAACTCAGATTCTATAAAGGTAAGAGTGTTTTTAACTATTCCAAACAGCTCTTCTATAAGAAAACCAGTACCAGACCAGCACCCAGACCTACCCAGTCCTGAGGAAGCATGACTCTCCAACACTAATGTGATCAATGAACAAGAGACTAAAAGTGGCCTCTGCATATTATAAAATCAGTATTCCAGGTGAAACCTAAACATTTCACATTTTCTTCTCACTTGGCTCACTTTCTTATAAAGATGGATGCCTACCCCATTACATTTACTTTAGAGACCACATATTCAGTATACCATTAATCCTTGTATTCCCTGCAAAGTCCAGGCCAGTAATGAAATTAGTGGAAATAATTTTTAGGGGTAATATATTATAAAATGGATTAATTATCTACTGCTACATAACAAATTACCTCCAAATTTAGCAGGTTTTGACAAAAAAAAACATTTATTATGTCACACATTTTCTGAGGATCAGGAATCCAGGAGTAGTTCAGCTGGGTGGCTTAGGCTCAGGGTTCCTCAAGAAGATGCAGGGTATTCCCAGTTCCTCCATGTCTATTGGCAAGAGGACATATATCCTCACCACATGAACCTCTCCAAGGCAACTAGCCTCCCCCAGAACAGGTCATGAGGCTGAGAGTGAGAGACAGAGTGAAAGAGAGAGAGGGAGAAAGGGAAGGAGGGAGGAAGGGAGAGAAGGAGGAAAGGAGAGAGAAAGAGAGAAAGAAAGGGAAGGAGAGAGGGAGGGAAGGAGGAAGGGAGAGAGAGGGGGGAGAAAGGGAAGGAGGGAGGAAGGGAGGGCAAGAGGGAGGAAGGGAAGGAAGGAGGAAGGAAGAGAGAGAAAGAGAGGGAGAAAGGGGAGGAGGAAGGAAGGGAGGGAAGGAGGAAGGGGGAGAGAGAAAGAGAAAGGGAAGGAGGGAGGAAGGGATGGAAGGAGGAAGGGAAAGAGAGAGAGAGAGAGAGAGAGGAAGAAACAGAGAGAAACAGAAACAAGTAAGAACACCCAAAACAGATGTCCTAATATCTTGTATAACCCAATCTGAAAAGCAAAATCCCATCACTTGTACCGTATTCTATTCTATCAGCAAGAAGGAGCAACTCTGGTAAATGTGGGAGGGAAAATACAGTTGTATGAAAACTAGGAGATGAGGATCATTAAGGACCATTTTAGAGGCTGCCTACCACAGCCCACCCTTTGGACCATAATCATTCACATTCTTCCCATGTGCAATCAGTTCCAAATATGTAAGGATACATACATATGTATGTATGTATGTATGTATGTATGTAAGGACACATACATATGTATCCTTGTACTGGATTCCTAAAGGTCATTTAAGGGTTGATTGAGGTACACTTCAGATTACTGAGTCAGTGTAAGAGTGGATAATTTAAAAAGAACATCCTTTGAAATATGATTCTCAAATCAACCACTGTTCTGAATCAAGGAGGTATTTCATATATTTAGAGAATATTTTTTACAATACTATTTTATTTTTTAAGGCTACAGGAAATACACACATGATATTATGCAGGAAAAGTCCTGGGTTGGCTAAAAAGGAGGAAAGAAACAGGAAGTATGTAATGGAAGAAGTAGAGATGTAAATGTGCTTTACAGGCATGGAGAAAGGGAAAGAAACAGTAGGATATGCATTGACGAAGATGTGGGCAAGTCTAAGGCACGTAGTTCAAGGTATACATATCAGTGTAATGGGGAGGAAATGTCGGATACTGGGGTTTTGTCAGATCCTGGAGAGTATTAAATACCGGGGCAGGCTGTTTTAGTCTGGTGGTTAGCCAGCTTAAAATAATGGATCAGTATTAGGCAGGGAGGAATGGCCTGTTGGGATTTATACTGTGAACATAACTGAGAATAAAATTTTACAGTTAGTGACAATATTCCTTTTTTATTAAATCTTACATAATTGTAAAAAACCCTAAAATAATAGGTTAAATGAATTTTAAATTAAGAAATTCAACATGCTGTGGCAGACAGACTCTAGTGTGGTCCCCACGTTCACGCCCTGTATAATTCCCTCCCCTTGCATGTAGGCAGGACTGTGACTTGCTTCTAACTAATAGAATATGGCAAAGCTTATGGGATGTTATTTCAATGGTTATGTTAATACATATACACACACATACATATATGGCTCCATTTTGCTAGCATTTAGTAGGAACTCTCCTACTGACTTTAAAGAAGCAAGCAACTATGATGTGAACTGCATATGGAGAGGGCCACATGGCTGGGAACTGTGGATAACCTCTAGGACCTGAGGATCTCAGTCCTACAAATGCAATGAACTAGATTCGGCCAAAGCCCAGTAAGTTTGGAAGAGGATCCTGAACTCCAAATGAAAATGCAGCCTGGCCAATATTTTGAGTAGCCTTGTGAGATCCTGAGCTAAGCCATGCCTGGACTCCTGACCTGTGGAAACTGTTAAGATAATAAATGTATGTCGTTTTAAGCTTTAAAATATGTAACATCTTATATAGCAATCAAAAACTAATACACATGCTAATCAAATCACAGAATGTACATTTACAAATTAGTTCCTTTTTACCATTTCATGGACCAAAGTTAGAATGCTATTCTAGATACTGACCAGGTGGCCTGGACAACACAGTCAAACTTTGAGATTAATATAATGGGAAACAAAACAACAGCTAACTTTTTAAAAAAATGCTTACTATGGCCTTTATATGTACTCAAACATTTAGTCCTCAAATCGATTCTATAAAGTAGATACTACTATCTCTTTTTTCCACATTCAGAAATTAAGGGTTAGAGAGTTAAATGACTTGTCCAAGGTTTCACATACGGTAGGTTTGTTTTGGAACCATAATTCAAATCTAGGCAATCTGATTTCCAAGCTTACATTCTCAACAGCTACACTCTAGAACCTCTTTGTTTACAGTCTTATTCACTCTGTTTCATTTTGCCAAGAAATGTATGCACACCATGTATTTGAACACTTGTCCAGCCCCTCCTAGGCCAAATCATCTTCCTGCACAGTTCATTTACTTTTCAATAATTTGAAAATTAGAGCAAATATTTTGTCAGGTATGATGTCTAATTTTTAGCAAGTATTTATGAAACTTACAGCAATTTTCTATAAGTATGTGAATGAAGTTTATTTCTACTCCACTGAAATAACTAAAACTGATCTTTTATTTGGATTTAATATTCTTACAGTAGAAACTCTGGAAATAATTGTAAATATCATGAAGTAAAATATACACAAACATACACACACTCAACTAACCATTTACCCATATACACAAACACTCTCAGTTGGAAGTTGTGTGAAATATTTTAGTTCCCGTTTCAGAAGTATAACCTAGGTCAGGTTCTGTAACCTCTCTGAGAGGTAAAATGGGGATAATTGTTTGAAAATAGGAAGATTCAACCGAGTATTTACTTTAGGGATTTCTGGGGGAAAGGAACAGAGGAGTGGTAAGGGAAGAAGAAAATTAGTATTTCTTGAAAATGGCTATGTATTTTCATACATACACAATTATGTACCCTTCTGGGAAAAAGACTCTCTATTTTCTAAAAGTCATTTCTTTCATGGTTCCATGATGTTCACTGTCAGGCAACTCTTGCTTATAAACCTAAAATCCCCTGGCTATTACTAAAACAAATGTCCTGTTACTACTCAACAAATATAAAAGGTCTTATAAAGATGGGATATATCAACATAACCATTGTCTATAGTAAGCATAAATCACTAACTCAGAAAAAAGAAAGATTGAGCATAGGCAGGTATGGGTTCTAATAACACGTAACAGTTCATTATTAGCTATAAGATCACAACGAGCTATACTACTTTTTCCAAGTCATTGAAATTCTTTGTCTTTTACTTTCTCCACTTACTAAACAATGAATAATAATGTCAACCTTACTTACATCATAAACAATGCAAGAGTAAAATTAATAAGTTTAATGAAAGAGCAAAATGAAGTAAAAAGTTGCCAAAGTGTTTCAAAAATCTTAAATGCTAAATAAATGCGGAATCGTTTTGTTTGTATGTCTGACAAAATTATAAAGTTGGTACAAAACAAGAAAAATTCCATAGGCAAAACAGTACCTGAGAAATAATTGACTACATAATTTAAGCACATTGACAAAAATCTCTCAGGGAAGATATGGAGTCTCTATCTAGAGAAAGTTTTAGAAAAGGTTAGAACAATGCAGTCATCACAGTGAGGATCCTGAGACCTGTCCTACGCTTATGGTGAACCCCTTGATAAAGAATTCTGGTGAGGATCCTGAGACACTTCCTACACTTATGGTAAACCCCCTTGATAAAGAATTCTGGGGTGGAATGGGCAAGAAAAAAAAAGAAATCTGAAGAAGTCAGGGCACCAGGGTTCCCCTCGCTTTGGGGGTAAAGACTGGAGAGAAAAATGATGTAAACTCATCTAGAATTTCTTTCAGTTTTCTTTTTATAAGTGTATTATTACAGATTTGGCCACCTATAACACACTGCTTGATTGATACCATAGTCAAGAATGACAATGAAAAACTAATTTCACAGAAACATTATAGAGTAAGAGTGGGAGATAAAATCTGCATTTCTTGGAAATGCAACTCATGCTGTCTTTGTGGTCCTTATTTTGTACCAAACAATGGATTTAAAGTTCTCTAAATTGACATTGTAAATATCAAGGAAAACTACCATTAGATTCAAAGAAGTATAACATTAAAAAGTAAACAAATGCTTT
This sequence comes from Eubalaena glacialis, assembly GCF_028564815.1. Taxonomy (NCBI): domain Eukaryota; kingdom Metazoa; phylum Chordata; class Mammalia; order Artiodactyla; family Balaenidae; genus Eubalaena; species Eubalaena glacialis. The sequence goes on along the minus strand of NC_083723.1, from coordinate 92,996,075 downwards.
CTAAACAGCTGACTTGCTAGGTCTCAAAAAGTTTATTTAAAAAAATCAAACTTTCAAGAAAAAATCATTACTAGTATTCTACTCTTTAGTTGCTGACATTTCTAGATCCTCCCCAAAACCTCAATATCACCTGGGCCTTAATAAAATAATATTGAAAACATCAGTATAAAAGGCCAGCATAGGACTTCCCTGATGGCGCAACGGTTGAGAATCTGCCTGCCAATGCAGGGGACACGGGTTCGAGCCCTGGTCTGGGAAGATCCCACATGCCGCGGAGCAACTAGACCCGTGAGCCACAGCTACTGAGCCTGCGCGTCTGGAGCCTGTGCTCCGCAACAAGAGAGGCCGCGACAGTGAGAGGCCCGCGCACCGCGATGAACAGTGGCCCCCGCTTGCCGCATCTAGAGAAAGCCCTCGCACAGAAATGAAGACCCAACACAGCCAAAAATAAATATAAATAAATATAAAAAAATAAAAAAAAAATCTTAAGTCAGCTTGCATTTAAAAAAAAAAAAAAAGGCAGCATAATGGTAACAGAAAATACTCCAAGCATTTTTCTTGTCTAGTAATTTCCTTTCAGTATTTCAAAACCAAATTCACATTCCGCGTAAATCTGTGTTAATTTTCAAAAAACAAAGTGAGACCAGTTCTAAATGGAAGAAGGAGCACAGCAAGGCGTGAAATGAAAAGCCCAAGAGAAGAGACAGTGGTAAAAACTCCTATTGTCATCCTTGATATGTCTCTACGGTTCACTGATAATTTTTTTAACCTTTGGGCAAAGATATTTAACCCAAAATATAAAGGACAAAATAAGTATTATAAAAACAAAAATAAGCACAACGAACAAAAGAGACTTATCACCGAAAGATCACTTACCTATTTCTTCCAGATCTTCCGCAAGACTTTCGAGTCAACCTTGATATGGAGCCCTAGGTAAATTCAATCCCAGCATCACATTAGAGTAGCCCTGTTAACAGAGACAAATAATTGTCACTGCTTTGAAAATTAAGTTTGCATTTATGTCCCAATTAGTTCCATGACTTCATAGAACATAAAACACATTCAACCTCAAATAAGCATAATGCATTCATTGCTTTGTGAATCTTCAAACATGTATAAAATTACTTTTCTACATTTTAATTTAGAGAACTTTAAATCCATTGTTTGGTACAAGGCAAGGACTGCAGAAGCAGCACTAGATGCATTTCTAAGAAATGCAGATTTTACTTCCTACTCTTACATTGAGTTGCCAAGTTTAAACTTCTAATGATTAAATTTTGCAATTTATAAAATAAAATCATTTATGTCTCAAGGTTCCCAACTGAAAACATGGCTGATTTCAACTGCCTCTTCAGCGCATACTTAATGAGCTTTGTAGGCCTCTCCACAATTAACAAATTGGTAGTAAGCATTTTCTCCTTATAATCACAATGTAAGGGTTATTACCCTAATACTTATTTGAATTTATATTTTCCAGACCCATTTCCTATTTAACCACTCTCTTTTCTAGTCTCTTACTTCTTTAATCTGAATGATTTAGCTCATACATTTCTTAGGCTAAAATAAGTGTTCTGAAGGTCCAGCAAAATGATAGGACTTAGTGTATACATAGTAAATAGACTTTGACTCATAAAACAACTCTGACTGACTGGTAGGGACCACACGAAAAGCTGTAGGGAGACTAAATCTAAGTCTACTACAGCAAAGAGTACTGTGTTCAATTAGCAATGTCTGCCACAGGCACTGAAAATGATGAATGACGTCATATGCCATATCTGTTGAACATTTAGGCATTTCAGTAATTTATTTAAATCATGTCCAAACACTTTTGGTTAAAAATCCTTTCTTCCAATGCAATCTTAGTGAGAGGTCAATAAGTTAAACAGATAGAAATGAAACATTCTGGTTGAATCAGGACCCCAAATACTCAGTTCCACCACTATTCTCTCCCCAGTTGCCTTAGAGGTATTCCACGAAGCTTTAGTTATACTGCAAAGCATAACTGAAATCACTGTTTTAGTTCATCTTAAGTATTAGGTAACTCAAAGTCACAGAAATGTAGGTAATTCAGACTCTTGTTGTTAACATTCCAGCATTCTTCCTCTATTGCTTCTGTTCTCTATATTTCTCTCAATGACAAAATTTTGCATAGGAGCAGGCTCCACCCTTGACTTTCCTTGTGTTAATTTTTCTTCCATAATTATTTCTTGCCTGCTATATGCCACCAAAAGATTTCTTATTAAAATGTAGCAGTCTAAATTATTTCCTAACTCCATATTGGCTTTTGTCCCCCTTCCTGTATTCATGGATATCAATTTTTCCTAAATCAATCTATAAGTTCTAGATTTTTAAAGAAAACCTAAAAACACATTTTAAAGTATATGCTATAAAAGGTCTATCATTATCAAAGTTAAATTAAAACATGAAGGGCAAAGAGAAGGAACCCACTCTACCAAACGTTAGGATACACTACAAGGCCGGGGACAGACACTGAGATATAGAGTTCAGAAATAAATCCACATATCAATGCTAACTTTATGTATGATAAGGATGATATCAAAAGTAAAAGAAAACGTTGCTATTGATTTATTGTATGGAGAAAGAAAAATAGTCTCAGAATATGGCAAAAAGTAAACTTAGCTCCTTATTTCACACCATATACAAATTTGGATTCCACCTAGATTAAAGAGTTTTAAATGTGAAAGTTATCTTTTCAAAGCTAATAGAAAATATTTAGGCGAGTCTTTCTGAGAATTAGAAGTAAAAAGCAATTCTGAAACAAGACCCAAAAAGCATAAATAATGAGGCATAAAATTGATGGATTTGGCTAAGTCAAAATGAGAATTTTTCAGTGAATAATACCATAGGTAAATTTCACAGATAAACTGAGGGAAGACCTAACACAAACAAGGAATCAATATTAGAATAAATACTCAGAGGAAGCTAATAGAAAAATAAGCAAAAAACTTAAAACGGCACTTTCTTAGAAGGGGAAGACAGAATAGCTCTCAAGTATAGTTTAAAATGCTCAAAATCACTTGTTATCAAGAAGATGCAAATTAAAAACCAATGAGACACCACTTGTCATCAGAACAGCATAAATTTGAATGCTGGATTCTACCCAGTGTTGGCTAGAATGCAGAAAGACGAGCACACTCTTGTTTACTGCTGATGGAAGTATAAACAATACAGCTATTCTTAAATGCAATCTGGAAGACCTAAAATGTCAACTTGTTTTTTATGGACCCCAAACACCCTGTGCAGAGCTCTAGTATAGCATATATCAGCTTAGTTTTAATTTCACTTTTTTATTGACATGCCTTTCTCTACCCCTAGTTTCTCCATTTTCATTAATCAAAATTAATGTTGAAAACTGATAAATCAAGAAACAGCAATAAGAATATCATTTAAAACTATGGATGTAAACACCAGAAACGTGTTGCCTCTGTATAGCTGGACTGGGCAGTGGGAAGGTACAAGGCAGAGGTCTGCTATTTTTCATTATAATAAGCCTTCTGTTTTATTTGATTTTTTTAACTCTGTGCATGTATTTCTTTGACCAAAGTCAATTTTAAATACAAAAGAAAAAGCAAGAAGCTGATTTTAAAAATAAACAAAGAACATATCATCATTGCAGCATACAGATTTTATTTTAATAAGCATATATTATTTTAGTAACTTAAACCTCAAGAAAAAAACAAAACATGTCATAGAATATTGATCACAGTGATCATAATGATCACTTAATTATATACCAAATGATAACTTAAGAATCAGCTGATCACTTAACTGGATAAGGGGAAAAAAGCTTAATTTAAAAAAACAAAGAAACAAAAAAAAACTTAAGTCAGTAAAGAAAACTGAGAAATTGGAAAAGGCAAAAGCAGAGCCAGAGAGGCAAATTAGAATTCTCTTACATTTACACATTCACATGCATGGATTGGTTGCTGACTATATGCCAGGGCACTGTCCGGGCTCTGAGATAAAGCCACAACCCTGCTCTCATGTAGTGTGAAGTACAATGAGGAATATGTAAAGGATGATGATTTCATTGTGTTGAGAAATATGATGTGTGTATGTGTGTGTGTATGTGTATACACACAGGGGCAGCATCCAATTTAAGCTAAGACACTCAAAGATGTCCTGGATAAAAGTTCACAATTACAAACACTCCCTTTTCTAATTTCTTCTAGCCTTTTAAACTGGATTACAAATTTATTTAAGGCTTGCTGTGGTAGGAGAGGACAGCATCACTCAAACATTCCCAGAGAGTTTGAACTGTCTTCTTTTAAGGAACTGTATTAGATGAAGTGAACAATTACTAGGTGGTTTAATTTTGCTGTATTTATATTTTCCTAGGAACTCCTGGATACTCAAGAAAGAGATTTAGTTTTCTAATGTGTTACTTGGAACTCTGTTTCTACTCTCCTGTCTTTTAATTAACAAAAATGAAGATATGTCCTAAAAGAAATACTATCATTCAATTGTTTTCTAAACAAGAGAAAAAAATACATTGTGCAAACCTTAAGTGTAAAAAAAAGTGTCTTTTGAATTCTACTGCAAAATAGCATAATACAAAATCCTCTGTCTAGTGAACATCACGATTTGGAAAAATATACTCAAAATCTGAAATAAACAAAATGCATTTGTTATATAGGTCATAATGTGTAATTGACATTCAAAAGTAAAAATTACACTAACATTTTAGATACTGTTTTCACACAGATGTGGTTATAATTTTGAAAATTCAGTATAGGTCTTCTCAGAGAATGGTGAAACCTAAGAATTATTTTCTTATCTCAAAACAAACTAGCTAACTATAACCACATCTGAGAATGTAATAATTGACCATTGGTTACGAAGGCTGATAGTAAAACCAACGTTTCAGGGAAGAGAAAATAAACAACCAAACCGCAGCAGAGCAACAAACTCATAGGTTTAATTCCAGTTGTTGGGCAATGTGGATATACGCTGATAGCATAAAAGAAACAATCATAGGCTTCGGAGGAATGGGGAAAGGTTTTTTAAAATTATTCAGAAGCGAGTCCATATTCTATATGAATAGTTATTCCATTCCTACCAAAATTTATGAAGGGTTTGGAAGGTGTTTTGCAACTGGCATTTTTTCTTTTTGCATCAGGCATTTACATGAGAGGAACATCACATCATTATCATTTTGTACAGATGTTGCAAATATCAAGAAAGGACATAACTAAGATTTTTTAAAGCTGGTTCCGCAAAGGCTAAATGCTGTGAAACTGCCCACAGAAATATAGAGAGCTCACTACAATTAGCATTAATTAATTTAAAGGTAGAAGTAATGCTAGGTCAGTTACATAAAGGATTCTGCTCTCTTGGACTTCACTCAGAGCAAAAGTCAGAGCCGCCGGGTGGAACTGTGTAAAAATACATGACCATATTTACACAAATATGTAAAAACACTTTAAAATCAAATTTCATTTGTTTCTATTCTTCATCGTAGTAAGAACATTTAACATGAGTTCTTGGCTCAATAAATTTCTAAGTGCACAATACAATACAGTTATCTGTAAGCATAATGCTGTACTGCAGCTCTCTAAAATCTATTTATCCTGCATAACCAAAATTTTATACCTGCTGAACAACAATGGTTAATTGCATAAAAGACTTTCTTCCTCTTCAATCATTGCAGTTACTGAACACCTCCTAAGTACCAGGTTTGCTATCTGCTGGAGACAGAGATAAAAGATATTCTCTCTGCTGACTGCTGAAGGACTGGTTAAACATGCAGTAAATATGCTTCTGAATGAATGATATTCCCCAAAGCCAAAGATAGATCCTAAGTTAAAATGTGATACCGTGTAAGCAAAAGTAAGCATGGGGTGATACCAACTATAACAGCAATTTGTCTTATGAAAATAATTATTTATGTGGCAGAAGTAGAAGGTGACACCTCTGTCTGAATTGGAATTAAATGCCCTTCTGAATTTCTCATTAAGTAACAAAAAGAATAATTCTTATATTCTAAAAGCTGGAGACTTTTGAGTATATTTAAATTTTTCTCTATGTTTTATAAAAATATTACTGGAAGTAAATAATTTTGATGACAGTTAAAGTTAGAAAAAAGGCTCATCAAGTGAGCATAACTCACTTTTCACACAACACGTAACTTTCATAAAAAAAACTTTCAAGCTTAGTGGAGCTATTTTATAATAATAATTGTCAGTTATTTGAATGAGAACTATTAAAGTCATATAAATCATAAACATGCAAATATATGCTTCTATAAATCAAAATGAATAATAAATTCCAAAATAACATAAATACTGTTTACTATTTCTAACAAGTCATGGAAGAAAGAAAAACCACACAGTACTCTTGACACCATTACTAATAGAGTAAAATATTAAAAATTGGAGAAGGGAAAAAAACACTTCGGGCAATAAAATTAAAGTATGAATTCTGACCCTAAATTCAAAAACTTTTACAACCATAGGTAATAGGTTGAAAACAAGCTCCTGGGTTCAAACACAGGCTAGAGGTGACTTTAATTAGTTCTACAGAGGCATGTGCTCAGTGGGAGCTCAAAAAACACAGCACTAAGTTAATAAAAGAGAATTTCTTCAAAAACCACTTTAGTTTTTACTGTTGTTTTTGACTGAGAGTATAAGATGACTAAATTAGAGGAAAATGGCAAAGAAAAATTCAAGAATGCTACTAGCAAAATTAGTAAAGCAGGTTTAAACACTCATATTACAAAGAACACATAGATCAGATTTCCTTTCACGTCCTTCATTGTAGTACGATGCCTAAGCCTTAAAAAAATGCATCAGGGGCTTCCCTGGTGGCGCAGTGGTTGAGAATCTGCTTGCCAATGCAGGGGACACGGGTTCGAGCCCTGGTCTGGGAAGATCCCACATGCCGTGGAGCAACTGGGCCCGTGAGCCACAACTACTGAGCCTGCGCGTCTGGAGCCTGTGCTCCGCAACAAGAGAGGCCGCGATAGTGAGAGGCCTGCGCACCGCGATGAGGAGTGGCCCCTGCTTGCCGCTACTAGACAAAGCCCTCGCACAGAAACGAAGACCCAACACAGCCAAAAATAAAATAAATTTATTAATTAAAACAAAAACAAAAACAAAAACAAATGCATCAGACAAAAGTGCTTTCTTTCTCTGTTTACTTTTATTCTCTTGCTCATCCCTTCCTATTATGGTAATTCCCTCCTTTCCATTTTACTTGTATAAGAAAGTAAGTATGCTCATTCCTTTTGATGTTGACCAATAATTGTTTTTATTAATATCGATACCAAGTTTAATAGCAGATCAACATTTATGACCTTCAGAGCAAATCCCTGGATCTATAATTTTTTTATTTTCCTCTCCTATTTTCAGTGACAAGAAGGTCTCCTTTTCAACAAAAATAACATAATGCTCAAGTCTGTAAACAGGGCTTGGAGAAGTAAGTGGACAACTTTAACGTGCATGAAAATGACTCTGCAGCTACTTTCTTGATGCTGGAGATGCTTGGTCCACCTCTTTCAAACCAAAAGAAACATGATGCAGGCAGTCTAGAGAACCAGAACTCCAACCTTAGGGAAAGCCTTTTAAAGGATGTAAGAAAGATATAAGGTATTGGGAGTTGTAGGATTTCCCAGTCCTTTGAGGGATCCATAGCCACAACTATATAAGGAGTCTGATAACCCTGGATGACTTGTAAATTTCATGTTTTCTCAACCACTTGTCAAATGATTCCATCCCCAAATCCCTTCCTTGACAAATTCATAGTCCTAATCTTATACCAGTTCTCTTGGCTTCTACCACAATACAATGCATTTATCAATAAGGAGAATCCTCTAATATTGACGTTTGTCATAAAAATTTTTCAAGGGTAACACCAGCATATTGTCACGCAGGATACAGTATTTGTTTCATAAATGCTAAATTAATATTAAAGCTACTTAAATTTATGAACCTCTTACTTCCTGCCTATCCACAGCTTTTTATTCAATACTTCTGTTTTCTCAAATTGAATATTCAGCTGAAGTTCCACCAACACTGAGCTACTTCTATCATCTAACCTAATCTACCCAGAACCCAAAATTTTAAAAAAAAATTTTTTTTCAGAAAATATAAGCTCCTGAATGAAATGCAACTTGAATTGAGCAATGTTTTTTTTTTAAACTTTTAATTTTATATTGGAGTATAGCCAATTAACAATGTTGTGATAGTTTCAGGTACACTGCAAAGCGACTCAGCCATACGTATACATGCATCCATTCTCCCCCAGACGCCCCTCCCATCCAGGCTGCCACATAACATTGAGCTGAGTTCCCTGTGCTATACAGTAGGTCCTTGTTGGTTATCCTTTTAAATACAGCAGTGTGTACATGTTGAGAGCAATGATTAAGAAAATCACTTCCACTGGAATGCACTGGGTCAAGCAATGGATTCTGAAGTCAATTTATTGTCAGCAAAGAAAATAAAGTCAGAAGGTAGGTTCAAAAAAGCTAGATCAGGTGAAGAGGTATGCCCATTTTACAGTACTGAATCTCCCTTCAATTCTGCTTACTTCACAGATGTACTTATTTCATCTGTTTACAGAAGCTATTCCATACATTTATTAAAGTAAAACAACACAGCTATGTAAGTTATGAAACAAAATGCTTTGATTGAATTTTCTTACATAATCTCATATCTAATTCAATATAGGTTGTTCAAATTTCAGGCTGGCAGCTTTAATAAAAACATTACCTTCTCTTTCTTTTTTTCTTCTTTCACTAAAAGAACAGTCATCGTTTATCTGATAGCTATCTCTTATGTTGTTTATTTATTGCTGACAATAATTCTTAATCATCATTTGATTCTGGGAGTTTATTTTATTCTATGCCCTGGGTGAATGCTTATAACTCTAAGATGAGATTCATATAAGGGCCCCCAATGCATTCAAATCACTAAGAAATAGTCCATTTCATAGATAAAACTATCTATTACACCAATTCTTCTTTCTATTTTTTAAATCAAAAATTGGTGGATATTTTACCACCATACAGTGTGAAATAAAGCAAATTATCAGGGTCAACAAGTGATAAAATTTATGTGAGCTAAAAATCACAAAAGCATCATTAGTTTTAGAATTGAAAAAGAGATTGTGATTATATGAATATATTGCCAGAAACTTTACAAAACACTGTTTTTTCAAATATTCAAGTAAGTACAACTTGAAAATTGACAGAGGAGAGCACCAACTTGACAGCGCTGTACCCTTTTCTGTGTATTTTTATTTAGATGAGAATCTGTAGGGAACTGGATTCCAAGTATAATCTGGTGGGTTTTTTTCTAATGGTTTTTACCCACAAAAACATATCTGTAGGCCAACATTTATTGAGGATTTATGATGTGTAAGCACTGCGCTTGGAGCTTCCCAGATACCAAAACAAACTGACAAGAAGCTCACCAGGTATTCACAATAGTTAAACATATATCCCTGAAAATTCAGCAGGAAATCCAAAATCCCATTCTCATACAGTTTTCTGAATTATCTTAAAGTACTCTTCACAGCATATCAAGCCTAACATTTTACAAAACCATTTCAGGGGTACCATTTGAAGATCCACAGAAGTATACCAAAGACAAGAAAAAAATATTTGCAAGTATACTCACTTAGCTATTGAAAATGTTTCTCAATCAATTATTCAACCGTGCTAGATTCTTACTAACCAATATCAGTCTTCCTTACAAAGAACTTTCCTGATGAAGTGAATTATTTGTCAGTGTGTTCTAATTTCTAAGCACTTAGGTACCTATATGAAAGGGGAGAAACTAGTTAAACTCTTTATACTTTCTTAATGCGGCTGTATCCATCATTTCAAATGTTCATTTTAGCAACTCCACTATTTATTTTTATTTCCAAAACTCCCATAGAATTATTGGATTAACAAAGATTTATTGAGATATCTGGATACAATGTGTTTTTAAAAACATAGCTTTCTCATTTGGCCTACTTATCTACAAAATCTCAGAGAATGTATTTAAAGAGACATACCTTATACATGGTTAGAGAACTGCTACAGTTATTATTTGTGTGGGTCATGTTACATCATAGAATGAGAAAATTAATTTATCATTGAGTCAGTTATAGAAATATGAAGCATTCTAGATAAGCTAGCTATTTCTGTATTATATAAATGAAAACTTATACTTGGGAGGATACAAATAAATATGGTTTACTTTCTGGAAAAATAAATAGTAACTTGAAAGTTTACTGAGATATTCAACTACAGTATTTTAATAAGTGGAGTTTCTGGCTGACTCTTCAAATACAACCCAGAAAATTCAACTTTACAGAATTATCTTTCCTTCCATTAAGACTGATCACAATTTTTTGCTTTTTGTTTTCTTGAGTTTTTTATTTGTAAATAAAAGTATCTGCCATAAGTAAGCTCTAAATATTTGTCTGAAATTGAATGAATGAATGAATGATCATTACTTTAAAAACATATGGCCCTAGATTATGAAATGAAGTAATCTCTGATGGACAACCTTAAATGTATCCCTAATGCTGGTGGGGGGAAATATAATTCTGAAATGCCTGTTTTATTGACAGTCATGAACAACAGAAGGACCAAAAGGCTTTTAAAAATACATTAAAAAGAGTTGCATTAACTCATTCAAGAGATTCATATTAGTAGGATCACAATTTAATGGTATTAAAATAAATTCTGAAACAAACCCAATAGAATCATGTAATTTGCACATCAAATATAAACTGTTTAACTCAAGAATACTATGTACTAATAAGTAAGGAAAAGGAGATCCTTAACTGTCACTTCTACTTTCTCATCCAGCATCTTTAATTTTCATTACAAATGTAAAACACTTTCCTTTTTACAGTTACTTTTGTCTCAAAAATTATTTTCTCTCTTTTTATCACTATTCAAAATATCAACAGCATGACCCTCTAAACAACTTACAACTATATACTGGTCTGCTTGTATACCCCTGGGCATACCTTAAGCTCTAAACCGTATCAAGCTCAGCAACTTGTACATAAAGTATATGCATTATTTGTTTATTTACCTAGAATATCCACTGGTATCTAAGGTTCAGATAAACAGTTATATGTCAATTATATCTAAATAAAAAAGGTACAGATAAACACAATAAGTTAGTGTTATCTTTATATAGTATTTAATCATTGGTCTGATTGCTCCAAAATAAAGGGAGAATTATTTTGTCCTCAATTGTTGATCATAATTCCTTTATAATACATATTCAATATAATACATACTCAACACAAGCAAAATTTTACTTCTCCTAATTTATTTTTATGCCTCCCATAATTTAGCACTACTAATCTATAGCAGTGGATATCAAGAAACAAACACTGGAAAATAATCCCCTCACAGACAAACATACACATAGTCCTGAGTAGTCCTACAAATGATTTTTCCAATTTTCTGTTTAAAAGCAATAATAGTGCTACAGCATCACAGTACTGAAAATGAGTGACCTACTGACATAGAAGCTGTGCCTTCTGTGGATACTTTGTGAGTCTGAAATTGATTTTCTTCATTTTAGCCTGTGAGGGGTGTAGACATTACCCATCATCAGAGTGAGTAGTGGCACTAACAGAACACATTAAAGAAACAACAACTGTAAGAAAGTCAGAAGCAATAGTTCTAGGATCACTTCCCCAGCAAAAAAGAACTGGCTGTTTGCACCCGCTATGCTGTTTCTTAAAACACTATATCTATATTCTGACAGATGTTGTATTTTTGTTGACAAACAAAGTCTAATGCATAGCTTGCAGAGAAACTTGAGTGGTAGTTTTCAAAATGTGAGTATGTTTGCACTCAATCTGAATTTTTAATCTGAATTTTTATTTGCCTAGATTCTGGTCAAATAAATACGTTCTAATATTACTCTACATATGAGCAGATTCCCTTTTACACAAATACCTATAATCACATAATGGCCTTAACTCCATGTCCTACCAGGTAGCCTATAAATATAATGCTTTGTTGATTTGATTATAATGAATTCCATACATGAAAAGTAAAACCCCTGTTTACATATTCATGTTCATAAGCAGATGAATGAATAAACAAAATGTGATATATGTATACAATGGAATACTATTCAGCCTTGAAAAAGGAAAGAAATTCTGACAGATGCTACAAAATAGATGAACCTTGAAGACATCAGTGCTATGTAAAATATGCCAGTCACAAAAGGAAAAATATTGCATAATTCCACTTATATGATATATCTAGAGCAGTAAAATTCACAGAGACAGAAAGTGAAATGGTGGTTGCCAGGGGCTGGGAGAGGGGGAAGTAAGGAGTTATCATTTAATGGGTACAGAGTTTCAGTTTCACAAGTTGAAAAAACTTCTGGTGATGTTTGCACAAAAATGCAAATGTACTTCATGCCACTGAACCATATATTTTAAAATGGTTAAAATGGTAAATTTTATGTTAGGTATATGTAACCAAAATTTTAATTTATTATTAAAATTTGTAGAACTTCATGTAGGAGTAAATCTGTGAAGTACTACAGGTAGAGTTCATAAACAAGAATGATTATGTACTGTTTTGGGTGAAGGTGGAGATCAGGAAAGGCTGATGAAGGACTTAGCATCCCACTAAACATTAAAGATAGATGATATTTAAACAGGGGAAGGTAGGAAAATATGAGCATATTTGTGAAAAAATAACACTGGAATAGTCACATTAGGTTACAATGGAAGTTCTTAAAATGTTTTTCTCTCAGGTCACCTTTATACTTTTAAAAATTAACAAGAATCCTCTTCCTTCACAAAAAAAGCTTCTGCTTAAGTGGATGATCTCTTTCTATGAGTACTTTATTAGCTATTAAATTGAGGGACTTTTAAATCACAAGAATAGACAAGTACATATTCCATTCCTTATCAGAACAATGACATCGATTGTCATTTAGCCTCTAGAAAACTCTATTGCATATTCACAAGAGAGGAAGAATGAAAAGAGTGAAAAAGACAAATGAGATCTTAATATTAGCGTGAAAATAATTTTGATTTAACAGTCACCATAAAAGGTCTTAGATTCCCTAGACCATACTTTAAGAATTTCTCGGTTACAGAATGGAGAAGATGGTAGAAGAATAAATACAGAGAGCCAGAATATGCCTGATTTTACTGAAGGCCAAGCTAGAGATTTTAAAACAGAAAAATATTAAAGGAAGTGTTAGCCACAGCAATCAGAGACGAAAAAGAAATAAAAGGAATCCAAATCGGAAAAGAAGAAGTAAAGCTGTCACTGTTTGCAGATGACATGATACTATACATAGAGAATCCAAAAGATGCTACCAGAAAACTACTAGAGCTAATCAATGAATTTGGTAAAGTAGCAGGATACAAAATTAATGCACAGAAATCTCTTGCATTCCTGTATACTAATGATGAAAAATCTGAAAGTGAAATTAAGAAAACACTCCCGTTTACCATTGCAACAAAAAGAATAAAATACCTAGGAATAAACCTACCTAAGGAGACAAAAGACCTGTATGCAGAAAATTATAAGACACTGATGAAAGAAATTAAAGATGATACAAATAGATGGAGAGATATACCATGTTCTTGGATTGGAAGAATAAACATTGTGAAAATGACTCTGCTACCCAAAGCAATCTACAGATTCAATGCAATCCCTATCAAACTACCACTGGCATTTTTCACAGAACTAGAACAAAAAATTTCACAATTTGTATGGAAACACAAAAGACCCCGAATAGCCAAAGCAATCTTGAGAACGAAAAATGGAGCTGGAGGAATCAGGCTCCCTGACTTCAGACTATATTACAAAGCTACAGTAATCAAGACAGTTTGGTACTGGCACAAAAACAGAAATATAGATCAATGGAACAGGATAGAAAGCCCAGAGATAAGCCCACGCACATATGGTCACCTTATCTTTGATAAAGGAGGCAAGCATATACAGTGGAGAAAAGACAGCCTCTTCAATAAGTGGTGCTGGGAAAATTGGACAGGTACATGTAAAAGTATGAAATTAGAACACTCCCTAACACCATACACAAAAATAAACTCAAAATGGATTAAAGACCTAAGTGTAAGGCCAGACACTATCAAACTCTTAGAGGAAAACATAGGCAGAACACTGTATGACATAAGTCACAGCAAGATCCTTTTTGACCCAGGTCCTAGAGAAATGGAAATAAAAACACAAATAAACAAATGGGACCTAATGAAACTTAAAAGCTTTTGCACAGCAAAGGAAACCATAAACAAGACCAAAAGACAACCCTCAGAATGGGAGAAAATATTTGCAAATGAAGCAACGGACAAAGGATTAATCTCCAAGATTTACAAGCAGCTCATGCAGCTCAATAACAAAAAAACAAACAACCCAATCCAAAAATGGGTAGAAGACCTAAACAGACATTTCTCCAAAGAAGAGATACAGATTGCCAACAGACACATGAAAGAATGCTCAACATCATTAATCATTAGAGAAATGCAAATCAAAACTACAATGAGGTATCATCTCACACCGGTCAGAATGGCCATCATCAAAAAATCTAGAAACAATAAATGCTGGAGAGGGTGTGGAGAAAAGGGAACACTCTTGCACTGTTGGTGGGAATGTAAATTGATACAGCCACTATGGAGAACAGTATGGAGGTTCCTTAAAAAACTAAAAATAGAACTACCATATGACCCAGCAATCCCACTACTGGGCATATTCCCTGAGAAAACCATAATTCAGAAAGAGTCATGTACCAAAATATTCATTGCAGCTCTGTTTACAATAGCCAGGACATGGAAGCAACCTAGGTGTCCATCATCGGATGAATGGATAAAGAAGATGTGGCACATATATACAATGGAATATTACTCAGCCATAAAAAGAAATGAAATGGAGGTGTTTGTAATGAGGTGGATGGAGTTAGAGTCTGTCATACAGAGTGAAGTAAGTCAGAAAGAGAAAAACAAATACAGTATGCTAACACATATATATGGAATCTAAGGGAAAAAAAAAAAAAGAGGTCATGAAGAACCTAGTGGCAAGATGGGAATAAAGACACAGACCTACTAGAGAATGGACTTGAGGATATGGGGAGGGGGAGGGGTGAGATGTGACAGGGTGAGAGAGTGTCATGGACATATATACACTACCAAATGTAAAATAGATAACTAGTGGGAAGCAGCCGCATAGCACAGGGAGATCAGCTCGGTGCTTTGTGACCACCTAGAGGGGTGGGATAGGGAGGGTGGGAGGGAGGGAGATGCAAGAGGGAAGAGATATGGCAACATATGTATATGTGTAACTGATTCACTTTGTTGTAAAGCAGAAGCTAGCACACCATTGTAAAGCAATTATACTTCAATAAAGATGTTTAAAAAAAAAAAAAACTTGCAAGATAAAAAAAAAAAAAGAAAAATATTAAAGATTTTTATACAAAGCAATCACATGGTGGTGAGCTGACTTTATAAGGATTCATTCAGAAAGACAGAAATGGGTGCAGAGGTATGGGAAGGCAATCTAGAGTCTAGTTAGAAGCCTATAAAATAATTTACCAGGGGCAAGTAATTAGTACATGGGGACAGTGCTGGAAGAAAGAAGAAAACAAAAGCATCTTAAAGGAGCCACAGAAGTTACAAAAAAAATCAAGAGATAATGTAGATGGTATAGTTTTAGACAGCCATACTGCCCAAAGCAATATACAGATTCAGTGTAATCCCTATCAAAATTACAAAGGTATTTTTCACAGAAATATAACAAACAATCCAACATTTGTATGGAACCACAAAAGACCTTGAATAGCCAAAGCAAACTTCAGAAAGAAGAACAAAGCTGGAGACATCATGCTCCCTGATTTCAAACTATATTACAAAGCTACAGTAATTAAAACAGTATGGTATTGTCATAAAAATAGACACATAGATCACTGGAAGTAAATAGAGAGCCTAGAAATAAACCTACACATATATGGCCAACTAATTTATGACAAAGGAGCCAAGAATATACAATGAGGAAAGGGCAGCCTCTTCAATAAATGGTGTTGGGAATATTGAACAGCCACATGCAAAAGAATGAAACTAAACCAACATCTTCTACCATACATAAAAATTAACTCAGAATGGATTAAAGGCTTTAATATAAGACCTGAAACCATAAAACTCCTAGAAGACAATGTAAGCAGTAAGCTCCTTGACATAGTTCTTGGTCTGTATTTTTTCAATCTGACACCAAAAGCAAAAGCAACAAAGGCAAAAAAAAAAAAAGAGTGGAACCACATCAAACTGAAAAGTTCCTGCACAGCAAAGGAAACCAACAACAAAATGAAAAGGAAACATACCAAATGGGAGAAAATAATTGCAAATCATATATCTGATAAGGAGCTAATATCCAAAATATATAAAGAACTCATATAACTCAAAAGCAAAAAAAAAATTTGATGTCAAAAATGGTCAGAAGATCTGAATAGACATTTTTTCCAAAGAACACATACAGATGGCCAACAGGTACATGAGAAAATGTTCAGCATCATTAATCATCAGGGAAATACAAATCAAAACCACAATGTGATATCACCTCACACAAGTGTTGGCAAGGATATGGAGAAAAGGGAACCCTTGTGCACTGTTAATGAGAATGTAAATTGGTGCAACCACTGTGGAAAAGAGTACGGAGGTTCCTCAAAAAATTAAAAATAGAACCATATTATCCAGCAATTCCAATTCTAGGTATTTATCGAAGAAAATGAAAACACTAGTTCGAAAAGATATATGCAGTCCATATCCTCTGCAGCAATATTTACAATAGCCAAGATATGGAAACAACCTAAGTGTCCACAGATGAATGAATGGATAAAGAAATTGTGGTATATAGACACTATGGAATATTATTCAGCCATACAAATTGAAATCTTGCCATTTGTGAAAACATGGATAGACTTTGAGGGTATTATGCTTAGTGAAATGAGGCAGGCATAGAAGGACAAATATTATATGATCTCTCTTCTCTGTGGAATCTTAAAAACAAGCAAACAAACAAAAATCCAAACTCATAGACACAGATAACAGATTGGTGGTTGCAAAAGGCAGGGGTGGAAGGTGGGAAAAATGGGTAAACTGTTTTTTTAGTTCAAATAAGTTGAATTTATAAAAAAGAACACATAATAAATGTCAATATTAATGAATATTTTGATAAAAGGAATGAAACTAACAATTTCCTAATTTAGTTACAACTTTTGCTCTCTTTTTAAAAAGTCAAATTTTTCTTTCTATTTCACAGACTCCCTATGTAAATTTACTAGAGATCAAGAATTGATCAATTTGAAAACCACTTATATTGCTCAATTACTTCTAAAATAGTAGGTAGGAAACCTGCAATTACTTTATGACTCAGTCTTCAAACATTAGTTTAAAAAAAAACAGGGAAGAGAAAACGACAGAGACTGAAACCCCAGGATTCCAACTGGAATGCTAATAAGATAGTTTCTCAGGGGGACAACAAATAAAGGTTTATACTAGATCCACATTATCCAATATAGGTAGTCTGTACCCACATGTGATTATTTAAATTTATTAAAATAAAATCTAAAATTCAGTTATTTAATGGCATTAACCAGAGTTCAAATGTTCAATAACCATGTGCGGCTAGTAGCAACCACACTGAATAATGTAATATTGAACACTTCCATCATAACAGTAAGTTCTATTGGACATAGATGCCCTAGATGCATTTATTAGAAGGTTGGGAAATAATGCATTATATAGTAGCTTGTTACTGTGTATTTACTACACATCGGACAGTGTACTAAATAAACACTTCACAATGATTGCATTCAGTCCTCACAATGATCTTTTGAGATAGGTTCTATTATATTTCCATTTTACAAATGACAAAACAGATTAAGAGAGACAAATAACCTGTTTCAGATCACTCTGTAGCGGAGACAAGATTGAACCCCAGGACTTTCTGACCCCAAGGACAGAAAATGAGGAAAAAGAATAATCTTTTGAAAGTGATAATATCCTGGTAATTTGAAGATAAATTGTATTTACTTTGGATAATCAGAATACTATGAAATACACGAGAGTAACTAGAGTGGAAGGCTAGGTGAACAAATATAATTTATATTTAATGGAAATAAAATATCTATGTAATATTAAAGTACCAACTTGAAACATTTTAAATTAGAAAGTGTTAAAAGTCATCATAGCAATTTTAACTCACCCACCTTACTTTGTGAGTTCCAATCAGGTGGGAAAGTTATTATTGCCATGGAAACCACCATAATACTACTACTTTACACTTATGTAACACCTTTCATCTGATGAGCTCAAAGAGACTTATAACATTAATTAATAGTTCTTTTATTGAAAGTGCATCAAAATTTATCTAATAGCATACAACAATTGCAGATCAAACAAAAGGAAACTTCATTGCTCTCTAACGGATTCACATAGATTAGACACCATCTCCTACTATTTAAAAAGAAAGACAGAGAGACAGTAATCTTACACAGACATTCACCTTCTTGTTTCTTCTACCAAGCTGAAAACCATCTCCTATTGTTTTATTGTCAAAAATATGCAGCTCTTCTTCCACCCACTCTTTAATTTCTTTCTTCGTGTGTTCAGCTAATTGCCTGGGAATGTCTTTTAAAATGCCATTACACAAACTAACCTGTGCAGCTCTAACCACTAAGATATTCACAAGTACAAATCTTGTTCTTTCTTTAAAAGATATACGACCTCATTTTAAATTAGGAGGAATAAAACTAAAATCTGAAGGTTTTTGGGTATGTAATTAAAAGTTTGAAAACTAAAAATAAAAAATCCTTAGCTGTTCATAGTGATTTTTGTTCTTAAGCTATTAAAAATAAAGCAAATATTTATTTCAACATTCTAAAAATATATAATAATACTAAGCTAGAAAACTTAGGTCAGTGAAATGGTCTGTTTAGCATAGTATTTTGTTTTTAATAGAGTTGCCAAAGGATATTTTATATGATTACAAGTTCTTAGATGATTTTATGAAGTTTGCTTCAAAGGTAAAGGTAACAACAACAACAACAAAAAGTAAAGGTAACTTGCCTCCATTAACTAACTAGGATCTGTCACTTACAAACGTAGGCAAACAGCTTTAGAACCTGTTTATATTCCACAAGACCATCCCTGATTCAAAAGAGCGGAGAAATAGACTTTTCATGGGAGAAGTTTTCAGGTCACATGGTAAAAAGACATGCATTCAAGGATGGGAGGAATCTGTGGCCATTTTTTTGTAACTTACCTTAAATGGAACTCTTTCTAAGATGGATTATGTTCAGACTTTTTATAAATGATAATTCAGAATCTGCTGACTCAAGATTATTGTTCGGAAAATCCATCAATAACAAGGCCATCATTTTACAATTCAGCATTTTAAGCGTCGTCCTTTTTCTCAACGTCAGGTTTCCAGCTATTATCAAACTGCTCCTGCCTTAATGATCCTATCCTTTTCTTCCCTAGTAATCCTATTCTCCCAACATATACAAATTTAACTTGGTTTTCCTGGTGAAAACTTGTTTTATGACTGAGAAACCATACAGCACAAAAGCTGTTTGTCATATATCCTCTAAATAAAGGCTGAATTAAGAATTTAGTAGGTACCTCTGAGACTCAAACATCTTTCTCTGGTTACTGTTATGTTCTGGCTATATCTTTCATTTCTAGTCAAAAAATCACTTTATATTAAGGTGATATTATGAAGAATTCCTCTAGAGATTTTTTCTTAATCTCAGAAACCAAATCTGTTTTAAAATATTAGGTCACTGAATATGATTGACCCAAAACAGAATTTTTTAAATGGCCTGTTTTGGTGTAAAGAGCTTTAATATATCTTGGAATAATTATTCTTTTTGTGAACGAGTTTGCCTAAAATACTTGTTAAACAGCTGTTGAGTTTTGAACTCTGTTGCTATTCATCAATAACTTTTCACCCTCATTTGTATTCTTCCAGTTATTCTACTTCTACTGTTCATCGGGTGAAATGGTCATCAAAATGTAATAAGTTGATCAAAGAGTCTCAGGTATTACTTTAGAACAGGCTTAGTCCTTTTACTGAAAGATGCATCTGTATTTGACTTTGTAAAACAATAAATTCAGGAAAAACCCAACTGGGATCTCTAACATACTCCTCTACAATATATGAATTTTATACTAAGTAAGACTATAATATTCTCCCCTTCAAATGGAAGCCACATTCCCATAGGAAATGAGATACTAAACTATTAATAGCTTACCCAGGCTTTCTCTGCCTACTATGGAACCACAGACTTCATCACAGTCTAAGCACTGTAAAACAATACAGTTTATATTCATATAAGCGAAACTCTCTAGGTGTTCTTCAGCTAGTCTACGACTCAATGTTTCTGATGTTTTTAAGACAGAAAACTTCTTCACATTCAACCTGAGAAAAAGACAATGTCAAACTCCACTTAAAAGTCAAAAAATATTGTCATAAGCACTGCCATAAAGTTTGTAATATTTTAAAATGTTATGGCAGCAAACTGAATAGTTATGATAAGTAAAACTACTGACAGTTTCTTTTTTTAATTTTGGAATGTGCACATTGACACTGTCTTTTTTGCTATCGTGAGATCCTTTCTTTCATTGCCTTATACAGTTCTGGTATATTTGGGCCATTATAGAACTCCAATACCGGCCTATGCAACTGCTGTTTCCCTATGCTCACTCTTGAAGAAATGGTTCTATAATACTGTATTTCTTTGTCAACAGATAATTGGCATAATTGGTCAACCCCTGGCCTTCTGTTCCTGCTTTGTATAAGGACATTAATTGATCATAAAATATCCACCAAATACATTATAATAAGATGACTAAGACACATAAGACTCCAGCAAATTCTATTGTTTCTACCTTGAAAATGCAAGCTCTTAAATTACCATCCACCACTACCTCTACTACTACCATCTAGGTCCAAGCCACCATTATCTCTAATCTGGATTATTATGTTCGCTTCCCAAATAGTCTTTTTTTTTTTTTTTTCTCTCTTGCCCCTATTGACTACTCTCAACACAGCAGCTGATGTGATGGTATTAACGCAAAAGTTAAATCATGTTTAAAAACCCCTCTTCTCCAACTGAAACAATAGCTTTCATTTTAAGGGGTTAAAAACCAAAGCACTTGCAATTGTCTAGAAATTCTCATAGGGTTTGGCTCTTCTCTTTCCCTGCCTTCATTTCCTACCACTCTTGTTTCTCTTATGCACTGGGCTCTAGCCATGCGGGCCTCCTTGTTGTTCTTTAAGCATAAAAAGCATGCTCCTACCTAAGGGAATCTGTTCTTGCTACTCTACTTCCCTGGAATATTTTTTCCCAAGATATCAGCGTATCTGGTTGGCTCACTTCCCTCATGACTCTGCTCAAATGTGACTCTATTAGAAGATCTTCTTAGGTTACTCCATATATAATGGTAAATACCACTCTTCTCCAACCCAGGCACTCCTTTCCCCCCGACCCCATATTACTATCTGACACCCTACACAAATACGTAAGTCGCATATTTAGCAGGGACTTTGTCTTGTTCACTGCTGTATCCCCAGTGCCAAGAAGAGTGCCTGGAACACAATAAATATTTTTGAATGATGAACTGGATAAAGTTTCAATACATCCTGTTTCAGCTGTTGGACTTTGGAAAAAACATTTAGCCCCTCTGTGGCTCAGTTTACTCACTGTAAATTGGAAATGTTAATAATGAGTAATAATAATAATATCAGCCCTATTTAGCTGTTGTGAGGATAAAAACAGTTAATACATATAACATGCTTAGAACATTGCCTGGCACAAAATAAGTGTTACATTAAGTTTTAGCTACTGCTAATTTTCATAAGCGTATAAAGTCAAATCCACATAGCTGTAGTCTTTACTGGGGACAAGGATAGACTTGAAAAATAAACTGATTCAATATTTTCCTTTTCCTTCTTTTATCCTTATATTTTTGTTGATATTTATTTTAAAAACCCAGTTGCAACTAATAGTAAGCAGAAACTCACATGTTCTGAATTAAATGGCAACAACAAATTTTCCAGGCACAAAGAAACTATAATCTGAATGACCATGCACTGACTTTTCTTTCAGTTTTATTTTTATCCCAGGTACTTCCAAAAGTTTTAAGATAGACTCTGCATTCTTTCACTCCTTCCAACTATTATTATATCTCCTACATGCTAGGCACTATACAATGATTGGAAAGCCAAGATATTCCTCTATTCTCAAAGAGCTTCTAGCCTAGGAGTGAACTGAGAACGTGGAAAACAAGTAAAACATCAATTGCAATGGGTACCATGTTAGAATCATGCTCAGTGGACATGAGACCACCATTCATTCTGGGACTCAGGAAAGGCTTGTCAAGGAGGAGGCAAGGTGCCACTGAGAAGAGTACTGCTAAACAGAAGTGTGACTCACTCAGGCAGTAGCAAAAGGGATGGAGAGTAGAGGGAGGTGATACAAGAAGTTTTAAAGAAATAGAATAAATAAGACTTTGTCACTAACTGGGCATGTGGAAATAAAAGAAAAACAAAGAAAGCTTAGCACGCATATGTCTGACTTGGGCAGATGATGTTGCCATTCCCAAGATAAGCATCAGAAGAGAAGAAGATCTGGGGTAAAAGATGATGGATTACCACTTTTACCAGGTTGAATTTTACATGTCTGTGAGATATTAAGGTATAAGAGATATGTTGGTAGATAATGAGATACTCTGATGGAGAGCTTTTAAAAAAGTTCTGGATTATAAATATATATTTGCAAGTTTCTGAAATATAATCAGAGATAAAATAAGTATACTAAGAACAAAACCATATTACATAGAATACATGGAAGAAAACGATATCTCAAATCCTGTTTGAGCAAAGCTGTAGCTTTAGAATTCTGAAAGGAATTTATCATGAGATTATTTTATAAAACAGTGATCAATAAAAAAAATGATACCTTGAAGACAACTTTACACAAAAATTACACGATTCCAAATATGCCTTTCAACAACACATGGAAAAAGCCACATGTGAAATACTCAAGTAGAGCTCTGAAAAGACAGTTCCACACGATATGATACAGTACACCATAATTTTAAAAAATAAAGTGTGGATAACTTACTGAAAGTGTAATTAACATATCTACTGCACCTTACATCTCAAGTATCTGGTACCTCCGTCTACCTTTACGAAGTTACCTAATTATGAAGACAATTCATTCAACAAGTGTTCTAAAAGGAATCTTGCAAAAAGCACAAGTTTTAGGAGTAAGACAAGAATTTGAGTCCTGGCCTTGATGCTTATCCGCTGTGTGACCTGAATCCCTGGTACTTAGAACTATGTCTAGTTATAAGGGCTCAATAAATATTTCTTAAATAAATTAAATGAATGAGTTAGGACTTCTTTGAACATTAGTTTCTTTAAACATAAAATGGACCTACAGGGGCTTCCCTGGTGACGCAGTGGTTAAGAATGTGCCTGCCAATGCAGGGAACATGGGCTTGAGCCCTGGTCCGGGAAGATCCCACATGCCACGGAGCAACTAAGCCCATGTGCCACAACTACTAACCCTGCACTCTAGAGCCTGCGAGCCACAACTACTGAGCCAGCATGCCACAACTACTGAAGCCCACACGCCTAGAGCCTGTGGTCTGCAACGAGAAGCCACTGTAATGAGAAGCCCGCGCACCACAATGAAGAGTAGCCCCTGCTTGCTGCAACTAGAGAAAGCCTGCATGCAGCAATGAAGACCCAATGCAGCCAAAAAATAAATAAATAAAATAAAATTTAAAAAAATACTTTAAAATAAAATAAAATAAAATGGACCCACTAACTCATAAGCCCCCAAATTCCTTAAGTTTGTAGTAAAGTATAAATAACATATATAAAGCCCTGTAAAGTATCTGGCCAATAAATTAATAAATTGTGCTTCCCTTTATGTTTCCTTGACTTTTTTTAATGGTTTAAAGATGACACCTGAAGAAGAATCTAGGTGTGCTTTAAAAAATGGAGAAGTACATTATTAAATGGAATAAGCCCAAGATTTTAAGATTGCTAAGGATCTTTTTTTTGTTCACTACTTTACCCCTAGTATAAAGAGTCAATAAGTTTTTGTTAAATAAGTTGATTAAAAGATGCTTTGAAGACAAATCTCACTTAAAGTGGTAATTTAGCTTGACTGGAAAAAAAAAGCTTGTTTAACTTGAAGGATATACTTTGTAGTCAGTGGAAGCAACTTTGGCTTCTACTGTCTATTATTTCAAATCCATCATGTCACTGTACCTGTGTAGATATGTTCAATGAATCTTCAAACCACCTTTATACCTTTTTTAATGCCAGAGGGCAATTACTTTTATATTCTGTCTGTGAATAGCTCATATCTGTGTTCTTGACTCATTCTCACAGTTCTTCTACAATAACCCTTTAGCACAGTTTTGTCCCAACGTGTTTCCGAATATGAAAACGAAATACTTCTACAGTGAGAAAAAAAATAAAGTTTAGAATGTTAAACCCTTTTTTCCTGCATCCTTTTTAACAGAATAAATCTCATACACTAATAAAACTTTTAAGTGTATAAATATTATTCACCTATATATTTGTAGGTCTTTTTATAAAGATGAAACAGAAAATCCTTCAGTTACAAAACTCATGTGGCAGATTCAGTATTATAAACAATATGCATTTTTATTTGTAAGATGAATTATTTTGAAAAAGCAGTGAGGAAACTATTAAAATGTCAAGTAAATGAACCATCGAGAGATAACAGTCATATTTTAAGTGTCACAAAAAGAGCTATGGTTAACCATATTGTCCCTCTATTTCTTTTACATAACATTGGCTATTGGATATGTTTGGCTGGGTATATGGATATTCACAGCTTCTTCAACTCTAAAAGTTTTAGAGGATAGGAACAAAACATCAACATATTTCATATATGCTGAAATTGCCAGCTCTTCCATGGAAAATTGCCTATGTATTTCCTGCATTCACCTTCTATTTTTCTCATTCTTTTTATAAAGAGGTATGAATACAGTATCCATATATTCATTCACTCACCCTCTAAATATTTGAGCATAAATTATGTTCAAGGCACTGTGGAATTCACTTTGCAGAGTGAAAGAAAACAGGAAGGCAATGTTAATGTCAGAGTAGAAATAAAGGCAAGAAAACAAACTAGACCAAGAGGGTAAATAAAAGGTACATTCCATAATGAAAAAATAATGATCATGAACCTTTTCAAAATGAATAAAATAGAGTGTATGTATAAGGAAAACTGTCAGAAATGCAAAGAAAAACTGACAGAAACACAAGGTTTTAGGAAGATTTTAACATGCCTGTTTATCAGCTGTATTAGCATGAATAACATCAAATGTATTAGCATGAATAAAAATATTTGATAAATAGAAATAAGAGTAAAAGGTATAACAAAATTGAATTTATGTGTATGTACATATATATAATCTGTATCAAAAGTCCTGTCCTTTATGGAATATGCTACACTGACTAGCATTCATACTTTTATAATATTGACCATATCATAGGACACTGAGAAAATTTCAACAAATTTCAAAAACTAGATTGCATGGGCCAAATATATATATATATATACCACAGGGAAAAAAGAAAAAAGAAAAATGTTCAACCAGTTGAAAATTATATTTTCCTAAATAATTTGGGGGGGTAAAAGGAAAGCAGAACTGCTCAGCCATCAGGAGCCTAAGGAAACATAATAACTAAATTTAGTGTGTTATTCTGGATGCGGTATCCAGAAAAATGACATTAGGCAAAAACTAAGGAAATATGTATAAAATATAAACTTTAGCTAATAATAATATATCAATATTAGTTCATGAATTGTGACAAATATACCATACTAATGTCATACAATAATAATAGGGGAAATTGAGTGTGTGGGGGGTTGGAGGGTATACAGAAACTATCTGTACAATTTCTCTATTTTTCAGCCAACTTAAAACAAAAAGTTTATTTCGAAAAGGAAATCAGGTGAGTTAGAACATAATGGAAACAAAAATGTTATGCATGAAACTTCCTAGAAACAGAAAATACCATTGCTATATTGAAAATGTTCTAGAGACTAAGAAAGGATGGCATATGGCCTAATTTATTATATGAAAAATATCTAAATAATGAAATTTGTCAATTATCCTCTCTCACCACCTCCTGCAAAACAAACACAAAAGGCTCTTTATCCTGGTCTAGAAGGTCACACTTCATCTGTTTCATGGACTCCTCCTGGCTCACTAAACAGTCACCTTGGCCTTCTTATGGTTGTCCAAACATATCAAAAGAGTCTAATCTTTCCTCAGAACTTCTCTTTCACACACACACAGAGAAATTTCCAAGAAAAGAAGGAATAAATAATAAAACAGAACATTATTTTCTGTAGGTCCTTAGCAACACAACCTGGAAAGGGAAAGGAAATACTACTATTACTTTCATACAATATAATTTTTATTTGTAAATCTGAAGAGAATACACTGACAAAAACTTAGAACAAATATAAGATCAGTAGGTAGTAAGATAAACATATAAAGTCCTACAGCTTTTCTGAAAGCCAACAATTGGTTCAAAAACATAACACAAAAAAGGTCCCAATCTTAACAACCTCCTCCTTACATTAAAAAAAAATACTCTCACACTCCCACTCCAGGCACTAGCCAGAGCATGAAGGTGACCTATTGGACACACAAAGATGTTCAGGGTAATCATCCTGGTCGCTTATTTCAAACCTACACCTGCTTTAATCTGGTTTCTGTCCTGTCCCTGATTTGGAGCTCTGTCTCCCTTTACTATCCCTCTCCTTTCCCTTAAACCTCACCTTCGTTTTTGTTTTCTCAAATGCTTTTTATCGTCAGTGTGTTGGGCTATCTCCTTCTAGTTTTGTATGTTTCACTGGGTCATGATGAACACCTTGAGACTAAACCCTTAGTCCTAGCCCCAGCCAGCACATACCTGGCCCACCTCACTCCCCTGAGGAAATCAAAGAATCACTACAGTGTGGTATAGATAAATATAAAAAGGACTGGCACAACGCCCAGCCAATAATAGAATGTGCCTGACAAAAGTTAGTGGAATCTCAATCTGAATGGCTTTCAAATTTCTGTACCCAGAACAGGATTCTCTTCTGAGTTTGACGCCTGCAATTTTACATAGGTGCTGGATATTCCCATCTAGGAGTCCTATCAGAACCACAAACTTGACAAGTCCAAGGTCAATTGTATTAGGCAGTACGTTTTTACTTATAAGTAGAAGAAACCAGCTTGAGCTAGTTTAAGTACAAAAGAGGACTTAATTATAGGAATTCAGAAATAGGAATGTAGCCACCCCTCAAGAAGTATAAGAGCAGAGAGTATGTTCCCTCTCTCTTTTCCTGTCTGTTTCTCTTTGCACATCTGCTTCAATCTTCTTACTGAAGAGTAACTTTCTAGCAAGGTTATCAGTCCACAAAGTAAGTGGATTAAAGGATTAAAGGATTAAAGGAGACTGTCAGCTCTCAAACTCACATTGTAAGGAAGGCTCCCAGCTATAAATATATTGACCCTGCTTGTCCCAATCTTAAATTCTGGAAGCTGACCTCCAGTCCAATCAAAAATGGCCATGGGGATAGGGTCAAATTATAAATTTGACTTAAGATTCCACCTCTGTAGAAGTGAGGGTATGTGGGTGATAGGGGCAAATTACAGAAGGGATTGTGAGCTGAGCAGACATCCTAATCGGTATACTGTGCATAACCCCAAACTAAATCCCAAACTAAATGTTTGTATCCTAAACTAAACTACCCATCCCAAACTACTTCTCAAAGTTTATTAATAAAACTTTCTTTTTTTTTTCTGGTAATCTAGGTTTAAATATCTTTCCTATCAGGGAAATCATCTTTCATATCTTTCATTGTTCCTTCCAACCAATGACCTACAGAGGCTGGAATTTTCAAGTTACCTCCTTTCACCCCCATCCCCACTGCCCTGATTCCAGGATAGCCCCATTGTTTCTTCATCTAAATTTCTCCAATAGTCTTACAAAAGGTTCTCCTGACTCCATACTTTCTCTGCTCCATGACTGAAGCTTCGTGCGTCGAGAATAAGCTAAAAGATAGTACTGGAGAGCCACACAGGAGCCAAAACACCTATGAATTTGTGTAAATTGGAATAAGGACATTGTGTGTTGTATTAAATACACTGGGAGGCCACTGGAAGATTTCAGGCATGGGAGTGATTTTAGTTGTGGGGAAGAATGGAAGCAGGAAGAGCAGTACTGAGATTAACACTGGCAGCTTGGATTGGGCAGACAGTAATGCAGGTCATCTAATTATGTCATTCCCTATTTTAAGTCCTGTAATGGGTTCCCATTACCTATAGAATAAAATAAAAATTTTAACATGGCTCCAAATCTCCTTTTTCAGTTTTATTTCATATCATGCCACTCTATATCATGCCCAACATTATAACCACACTAGATTTCTCATAAATCTTGAGCTCACCATGTATTTTCACACATTTTTAGATGTGTGTTCACAACATTAACATAGCCTACAATGCCTTTCTCAACATTTTATGGCAGTAAAAATCCCACTCATATCAAGGGCAATACCTCTGTCACACCATCTGTGGAGCTTTCCACTATTCTGTCCAATAGAATTAATTCTTTAGCCTTCTGTAATCCCATAGCTTTGTGTACATCTTAAGGGCAGTATTTTTAACATAGTAATAATTTGCGTAGTTAATCCTTTACCTAATTTGATTTTGGCTCCTTGAGGGGAGAAAGTAAGTATTATTCATCATCTGTAACCTGCCTGGCATACTTACAGTAGATATTCAAAAAATCTTTTACTCAATGAACATATGGAACAAAAATAAAGGAATATAAACATCCTTTCCTCCTAAATTAGAATGAAAGCTCTTAGAAGGCAGAGAATATCTTATATGTGTATTATTTTTGCATTTAAGTTAGTAAAAGTGGACATAAGAAATACTTGGTTGTGGTAATAAAATCTAAAAATTGAATTTGTTATCAACTCTATTCTATGATAAAAAGACAACCATTTGTGTCATCAGAATACCATAAATGCATTAGAAATTCAAGGAGAATTAATTCCAGATTCATGGATCACATTTTATCTAATTTCCATTACTTATTAACAAAATCATAAAATCCTATGGAAGGAGTTATAAAGGTCCAATCTAGAAATATCTGAAATATCTGAAATCTTTATATGATTAATGAAAAAACTAAGAGTTGCCAATAACTTGCAGAAGAAAAATCAATAAGCATCTTAAATATTAAATGTAGAAATAAGACAAATACTGAAGTGGTGTTAACAGTGATATAAATATTCATGCAACATATCTGCCTAGAAAGTCCTGAATCATCAGTTATCCAAATAAAATTTAAAGAAAAAAATCAACTTTAAAGAAAGTGGAAATGAATAAGATCAGTCTAAAAGTCATTACTGTCTGGGAAGAGCAGTTTAAACTTTGAAAGAAGGCTGTTTTTTAAATAACTCTTTTTAGCAATATTTATAACAAAATTAGGTATAGTTCTTAGAGCTATCATGTAAACAATTTTCTTCTCTAACTAGAATAATAAATGATTAAAACAATTCCCATAACAACCCCTCATATAATGATGCATACAATACCCATGAAATAAAGAATATGTTTTAAAAGAAACAAACAAAATATAATGAAACAATGCATGGTTTTTATATTTTGAAGAAAATTCTCAAGGAAAAGACATTTCAGACTGTGTATCCACATTTTGTGAATTTATTATTCTATTGATGAAAAGTCTGTGCTTATAAAATGCAAATATTTCAGTACATGATATGAAACACATATGAAGCAAATATAGTAAAATATGACTAATATAAGGAAATGAATGTACTTTAGAATTTGAAGGGAAATTATTTGTAATCATAGGCTATACAGAAATGAAGTAGAGGTTTCCTACAAAAAAAAGTAAAACCTATAATTCTTCTCAGTGCTATTGTTTCCTTTCCTTTGCTTCTACAAAAGCAAGGAAGACAATACATCTTTTAGCATTTACTAAGGTAATAAATAGGACAATCCCAACAATGATCGTGTGAATATTTCATGAAGGAGGCTTGAGTATGGTAAAAGATTAAATGCTGCATCTGTCTTCATACTAGATCGTTCTTTGAAGGTGAACAGTTGTTCTAAGCTCTTGCCTATTTTTGGCAAAACACACATGAAGTACATTTTGTTTTCCAAATCAGGCATGCCATATACAGACATAGACAGACATAAAAAGTTCCACATGAATGTCACAAAATACAGAATATGTTTTAAATAAAACTTTTTACTTAGTCCAGACCTTAGAACCCCATGCAGAAGAATGGTTCCTTGTAGAAGACTTCTGTAGAGATCTTTTCTTTTTTTTCTTTAATTTTTTTTTTTTTACTTCTGAAACCAAAATGCTCATGTAACTATGGTAATATGATGAAATCTTTTAATTATTTTATTTATGCTTTTTTTGGCTGAGTAGGCAATCTCAGTTCCTGAAATTCCCGCTAGCATTTTACATTCACTGGTGTGGCACTGGGTGATGAAGACGGGGTCTAAAAGCAGCTGTCTTCCACCCACATTTCAACATAACCAAATACTCAATTTCTTCTGCAGATGTTTTTCCCTAAACCAGTGTATATCAAAACCAACTACCACCACACTTAATACATGAACATTTCCTACCAAAACAAATAAAAATACTATATATGCATAAGACACATAAAAAGGGAAGAGGAGCTCACAAAAGTTTTTGACATGAAGCAAAACCTTCAACACAAATTTGCAGGGACTTTACAAAAACTAGCAATTAAAAAAAAAACCCTGTTATCTACACATTTACTGCTTGAAACTCATGTCATCTGTCCTTATGATAAAAGACATCTCAAAGAAATTATTTGTTCTAATGCAAAATATTTTGCTACATTCCAAAGAAATATCTGGCAGGATTAGTAACAATATAATATGGCAATTTATTTACTAGATGTTAACACTTTTGAATGATAAAACAAATGAAATAGATGGAACTCCAAAAATATAGAACTTGATTCTCCTTCACTTTTAAAAAGTAAACAAAGAAAGAGCTGCTGTAATACTGTTTCATTTGTGATAGTAGATTAATCAGTCAATTCACCTAATCATTAGGAAATAGCCACTAAGTACTAATTTTTGCCCAGCATTTTTACAGAATTAAAAGTTTGAAAACCTGCATTTTGGACCATAAATACTAAGTTTCTAAAGGATGCTATAAGACGATTTCTTAGAGCAGTTTTAAGGTACAGAGATTTCTCATATGCTCCCTATCCCCACACATGCAGTCTCAACCATTATCAACACTCCAAACCAGAGTGGTATATTTGTTACAACAAAGGAACCTACATTGACACATCATTATCATGCAGAATCCACAGTTTACATTAGGGTTAGCTTACGTTGTTGTTCATTCTAAGAGTTTGGACAAATTTATAATAACATGTATCTGTTATAGTATCAGACAGAGCAGTTACACTGCCCTAAAAATCCTCTATGTTCTGCCTATTCATCCCTCTCCCCCCACCAACCCCTGGTAATCACTAATCTTTTTAACTGTCTTCATGGTTTTACCTTTCCAGATTGTCGTATAGTTGGAATCATATAGTTTACAGCCTTTTCAGATTGATTTCTTTTACTTAGTATTATGCATTTAAGTTTCTTTCATGTCTTCTCATGGCTTGAGAGCTCATTTCTTTTAAGCACTAATATTCCATTGATTGGACATACCACAGTTTATTTATCCACTCATCAAAAAAAAGACATCTTGATTGCTTCCAAGTTTGAGCAATTATGAATGACACTTCCAAAAACATTTGTGTGCAAGTTTCCGTGTGGACATAAGTTTTCAACTCCTTTGGGTAAATACCAAAGAGAGCAATTTTTGGATCAAATGGTAAGTGTTATGTTTAGTATTGTGAGAAACCACCAAACTCTCTTTCAAAGCGGCTGTACCACTTTGCATTCCCAATAGCAATGAATGAGAGTTCAGCTTCTCCATACCCTCATCAGCAGTTGGTGTGGTCAGTGTTCAGGACCACTTGTAGTGGTCCTAATAAGCTTGTAGTAGTATCTTTGTTTTAATTTGCATTTCCCTGATGACATTGGTGTGGGGCATTTTTTCATGTGCTTACTTGCCATCTGTATATCTTCACTGGTGAGGTGTCTGTTAAGGTCTTTGGCCCATTTTTTAATTAGGCTGTTTGTTTTCATATTGTTGAGTTTTAAGGGTTCTTTATATGTTTTGGATAATAGTCCTTTCATCAGATATGTATTTGCAAGTCTGTGGCTTCTCTTTTCATTCTCTTGACAGTGTCTTTTATAGAGGAGAAAATTGTAATTTAAATTAATTCCAGCTTATCACTTCTTTCTTCCACAAATCATGCCTTTGGTTTTACGTCTAAGAAGTCATTGTCAAACACATGGTCATTTAGATTTTCTCTGAGTTACTTTCTAGTTTTATAGTTTTGTATTTTACACTTAGGTCTGTGATCCATTTTGAATTAAATTTTGTGAAGGGTGTAAGAACTGTGTCTAGATGCACTTTTTCTGACTGTGCGTGTCCAGTTGTTCCAACACCATTTGTTGAAAAGACTATTTTTTCTCCACTCAATTGCCTTTGCTCCTTTGTCAAAATCAGTTGACTATATTTATATGGGCCAATTTCTGGGCTCTCTCTTCTGTTCCATTAATCTATTCCCCTATTCTTTTGGCAATACCACAATGTCTTCATTACTGCAGCTTTATTGTAGTAAATCTTGTAGTCGGGTAGTGTCAGTCCTCCAAATTTGTTTTCAATATTGTGTTGACTATTCTGGATCTTCTGCCTCTCTACATAAACTTTAGAATCAGTTTGTCAATATCCACAAAATAACTTGCTGTGATGTGTGATTGTGCACTGAATCTATGGATACATTTGGGAAGAACTGACATCTGACAGTACTGAGTCTTCTTATCCATGAACATGCAACACTTCTCCATTTATTCAGTTCTTTGATTAACTTCATCAAAGTTTTGTAGATTTCCTCATATAGATCCTATACCTATTTTGTTAGATTTATACCTAAGTATTTCATTTGTGGGGTTCTAATATATATGGTATTGTGGTTTTTAATTTCAAATTCCATGTGTTCACTGTTTGTATATAGGAATGCAATTAACATTTGTATATTAACCTTGTATCCTGCAACCTTGCTTTTAGTTGTTCATTAGTTCCACGGGTTTTTTTTAGAAATTTATTCAGATATTCTATATAGATGATCATGTCATCTGCAAAAAAAAATAGTTTTATTTCCTCCTTCCCAGTCTATATATCTTTCATTTCCTCTTCTTGTTTTATTGCATGATCTAGGACTTCCAGCACAATGTTGAAAAGGAATGATGTCAGAGGTAACACCCTTGCCTTGTTCCTGATCTTAGTGGGAAAGCTTTTAGTTTCTCACCATTAAGTATAATGTTACCTCTATGTTTTTTATAAATGTTCTTTATCAAGATGAGGAAGTTCTTTTCTTATTGAGAGTTTTTATGATGAGCGGATGTTGGATTTTTCAAGCTTTTTCTGCATCTACTGATAGGATCATGCGATTTTTCTTCTTTACCTTGTTGATGTGATGGATTACACTGACTGATTTTCAAATGGTGAAACAGCCTGGTATGCCTGGGGTAAATCCCACTTGGTCATGGTAAATAATTCTTTTCATACACTGATGGATACAATTTGCTAATCTTTTGTGAGGATTTTTACACATATGTTCATGAGAAATACGGTCTGCACTTTTCTTTTCCTGCAATACCTTTGTCTGGTTTTGTACTAGGTAATGGCGGCCTCATAGAGCAATTTGGGAAGTATTCCGTATGCTTCTATCTTGTGAAAAAAATTGTAGAGAATTGGTATAATTTCCTCCTTAAATGTTTGATGTAATTCACTAGCAAATCCACCTAGGCCAGGTGTTTTTTGTTTTTTTAAGGTTATTAATTATGGATAAAACGTATTCAATAGATACAGGCTTATTTAGAAATTCTCATTTTGTTCATGCATTGTTTTTCTGAGCTCAATGAGCATCTTTTTGAAGGTTATTTTGAATACTTTGTCAGGTCATTCATATGCCTCCATTTCTTTAGGGTTGGTTTATGGAGATATATTTTGTTGCTTTGATTGGGCCATTTCCCCCTGTTTCTTCATGTTCCTGTAACTTTGTATTGATATCTGTGCATTTGGGGAAAAAAACTATGTCTCCCAGTCTTTAGTGACTGGTTTCATATAGGGAAATCACCCATCAGCCCAGCCCAAGATTCTGGGAACCTTTCAAACCTGTTCTGTGGATATATCTTCTCTGCACCTGTGCCTACTAAGATTCCTAGAGGGATTTGCCAGTTTCCTTTTCTTCAGCAGGTTGTAATCTCTTGCTCCCTCTGGTGTCTGTCCGCTATACTGTGGGTCCTCAAGCAGCAGCATGCTGCCCAGCTCTTTTTTGTTCTTAGCAGCCTGTAGGCAACAAGGGTACGCCAGGTCGACCTAGAAGGGTGGGATAGGGAGGGTGGGATAGGGAGGGTGGGAGGGAGACGCAAGAGGGAGGAGATATGGGGATATATGTATATGTATAGCTGATTCACTTTGTTATAAAGCAGAAACAGACGACTGTAAAGCAATTATATTCCAATAAAGATGTTAAAAAACAAAAAAAAAAGTACACCAGGTCGCATCAGGTCCCTGAATTGAGCTAGTCAGAAACTAATTCCTCAGACAGTCCCCTGAAAAGCTAGTACATTGGGCATACGCTCCACTCTTCTTTTTCTCTCTTAAGGGAGGGGCCCCAAAGCTGTATGGCCCTCTGGAGCAGCAATATGGTGACCAGTTCTTTTTTGTTCTCAGCTAGGATATGCCTTGTCCCATCAGCACTCTAATACAAGTGAGACAGAAGCTAGTCCATCAGGCAGCCCTCCCACACTTGTGAAAAGTCAGAATGCTGCACGCATGGTCCAGTCTTTTCCTTGCCAGGGAAAGCCTGGGAGCTGGGTGTTTCCTCCTGACCACAGCTGTGCCAAGGGTAGCAGCTACGTTGAGAGACACCACAAATTTCCCACCAGCTACGCTGAAGCTGGTTTTATCCTTACTCAGGGTGCAGGAATCTTTTAAGTGGTTTCTGGATTTCTCGTAAAGGGAATTAGTCCATATACTGCAGTTCAATCTGGGTTTCTGGGCAAGGAAGGAGGGTCAGGGTCTTCCTGTTCTGCCATCTTGCTTATTACTTCATTCCAATCATGCTTTTGAATATCTTTACCTTAGCAACAACTAGAAGGTGTGGTTTTAAGGGGTTTCTTTAAATTTCACATTTTATTTCATATTTAGTTTCACAAGACGACCTAATTTTATAACAATAACTCACATGGATCAAAATGGAAGTGCATCTTTATCTGTTTACTAAATCATGGTATTATTTTCCAAACTCCTTCATCTGTTATAAAAGAGGGAGCCAGAGATTACAAGCTGCTGAAAAAAAGGAAACTGGCAAATCCCTCTAATTAGGAATCTTAGTAGGCACAAGTCTACCCACAGAAAAGGTCTGAAAGGCTCCCAGAATCTTGGGCCAGGCTGATGGGTGATTTCTCTGTATGGAACCAGTCAGTATATAAACATTTCATTTAGTAAATTTTCATATTCCCTACAATCAGTTGTTTTTGCAAACTGACTGGAACTTTCACATTTTTGACAAACGGCTTCAAAGCTCATGAAAACATTTCATTTTGTAGGTTTTAACAATAGATTAGAAGAGCTATTTCCAAATGTTTTAAGTGTACAAATGTGAGAGTTTTTGATATGTGACACAATACTGTTTTCAGCAAAAAGAAAGCATTATAAATAATGATGAAACATTTCCAAAATCCATTTTCAGAATTCTCTTGCCATAGAATAAGCTTCTTTCAATAAGTTTTTTCCTTATTCATTAATTCAATCAAAATTTAGAAATAAGGTAAGCTGAGACAAATTAGAGACATCTGTAGTTTCATCCAATTATATGGCAAACTTCTTATGACAGGGAGAACATGAGATTTCCCAGAGGATATGCTTTTTGTCTTTCACTATTAAGAATCACAAAGGGGACTTTTATTTATCATTGTGTTTAGTGAAATTTTGTAAAATACTTGGTTGAGTATCAACTGAATCTGAACTGCTGAAGAAAATGGGATTTGTCTTCATGTTCTGGATATTTAGTTCTAAATATACCATATAACTTATAATAGGTTCATAGTACCTACTATTTCAAGGCACAATAGGTACATATTTAATGATAGTGGAAGTAAATCTTTATTTCGAATAGTCCTTCTAATAATCAAATATTTTTAGATGACTTCTTGTCAGAATTATTTAGATTGTTTTAAAATTAGTTTTGTTAATGGCAAAGGGCTAAGAGTAGAAGTAGTAGCTCTTTTCTTCTTGCTGTTTGCCGGTGGACATCACTATTATTTTCACACTACAATTACTTTAAGTCACTTATTTCACAGGTAAAACAAAATTAAACATTCCAAAAAATCCGCTTAATCAGATATCATCTAAGTGTAATGAACTAAACAGTGAAGGTACCACAATTAAACTCTGTGCCTCATGGGATACCTTCTCTCTTCTGCAAGATAACTCTTGAAACTAAAAGGACATGTGATAATCTAACCAAGGCACTAACTGAGTACAACAGTCTCAATCTATAGAGTAAGACTACTAAAGCTTAAAGTTTATTTTTCTTTTATTAAAGCTAAAACAAAATTAAAATGCAGAAAAAGTCTTGGTATGTCATTCCAACAACACTCAAAGATACTCTTGCGCATCCCATTCTGGGGACTACACAGTGGCATAATCTGAAACTTATCTGATTTGGTCACATGGGCAGATAGTATTGTACTACAGATGGTCCCTGACTTAAGATGGTTCGACTTACAATTTTTTGACTTTACAATGGTGTGAAAACAATATGCATTCCATAGAAACCGTACTTCAAATTTTGAAATTTGGTCTTTTCCCAGGCTAGTGATATGTGGTACAATACTCTCTTGTGATACTGGGCAGTGGCAGCAAGCTGTAGCTCCCAGTCAGCCACGTGATCATGAGGGTAAACAACCCATCCACTTACAACCATTTTGCATCCATACAACCATTCTGGTTTTCACTTTCAGTACAGTATTCAATAAACTACATGAGATATCCAACATGCTATTATAAAATAGGCTTTGTGTTACATGACTATGCCCAACCGTAAGCTAGGCTAAGCTATGATGTTTGGTAGGTTAGGTGTATTAAATACATTTCCGACATACAATATTTTCAACCCAGGGATGGATTTATCTGGACATAATCCCACTGTAAATTGAGGAAGATCTGTCTAGTAGAATAGTTTGAT
Source organism: Eubalaena glacialis (assembly GCF_028564815.1). Taxonomy (NCBI): domain Eukaryota; kingdom Metazoa; phylum Chordata; class Mammalia; order Artiodactyla; family Balaenidae; genus Eubalaena; species Eubalaena glacialis. Next base: position 92,958,597 of record NC_083723.1, on the reverse strand, counting down.
CTTTCAAAGAACTAAATTTGTTGATATGAGCCTTTTCTGATATGCCATCAGAATAAATTAAGAAACATATATGAAAAAGCCCCAGTGGAACATATTATTGCATGGAAGGCAGTGGTATTATTGAAAGTTTTTATTTCACCATGCCCTCAGTACCCTGGTAAGACTGGTTTGCTGTGATATTACAGATACTGTGTGAGTCACGTAAATTACCATATTTCTCTTTTGCCATCTGTGGTTAGGGAGAGCCCAGTTTGTGGCCCATCTCTTGGAAGTACATTAGACTTGATATTGTCCATGTATATATTAACTTTGCTCCTTGTTTCATTTTAAACTTCCCACTGATATTGTCCTTTTGCTCTGTTTCTTTGCTTCATAATTTTTGTTGCACTAAATGTTGTAAACCACCTCAAATATTTTTAGAAGAGTAGAAAACAGTTATTATAAGAGAAACAATAAACGAATTCTACCTAAATAAATAAATTCCCTCTAACTCTATAAAAAATGAAGTTTCACAAATAAGTAAAATGCAGAAATCTAAGACAGATATTCAAGAAAGGCCCGCAACTCTCTGGTCCTTGTGTTGAATTACAATGGCAAGCAATATATTCTTTAAGTGTTTACTGAAGAAAAAGAAAGCACAAAGCTTTAGGAAAGTAAAAGCATTAGGGACTAGAAGATAGACAAATCAGAATGCTGTTTGGGTGTTTGGGGTCTTTGCTCTGAGCATAAAATATGTTTTGTTTTGTTTTGTTTCCCTCTAGAAACACTAAATAAATAAATAAATAAATAAATAAATAAATAAATAAAGACTGACTGATTTGAAATATAAAACCTCAGCTAGAAGGGAACTGAACCTCAACCCTGAAGTCACGCCACAAACTTTTTGAATTTCTTCCATGCTCACAGTGATTCCACCGTAACAAAATGATGGAAATCTTGTAGCCTGCCTATAAAATCTATAATTGTTGAAACACTCTAAATAGTATTCCCTATTTTTACGAATGATTACAATTATGTAATTATTCCAAACCCGCGTACCAAAATTTGTTTGAACTTCATGAAATCTGACATAGAGCACTGGTTTAGTAAACCAAAGTTTCAGGGGGAGAAAATGATTCCCTTTTCTCTCTTGCAAAGATTTCAGTGGCTCAACATATTGGAATCTATAACTTCAAATAATCAAGAAGCCGTAGGTAAAATGGATTTCACTGAAGCCTGTGTTACTGCAGCTTAACACTAAAATAAGTAAGAATTTCAATCTAGTTGACTCAAGCAGAAATCAATATTGGGAAAGACTGTAAGAGAAATATATACCAGTGATGTTGTTCCCTGCATAAAACCAAGAAATCATCAAAATAATAAAGAGAATGATTAAGGTAAATAAGACAGACATAATAATGATATTTTTACCACCTTATCTGACAAAAATGGAAAAGAGATAATGAAATGGCAAACTTTCAAAAGCTGAAAGCCTAAATGGCAACATTAATGTTTCCAAATATCCTGGAAAGCTGGAAATTCTCATTTTCTAATCTGCTAAACAAAGAAATTCTAAGAGCAAGCTGTTCTTGCTGAAGCACATTAAAATAAAGAAGATGAGATGAAGTAAATATTTAGAGGAACATAAAACAGCCCAGCCATTGCACAGAAAGGTGCCAAATGTTAGTGGACATATAAATAAAAAGTGGTGAAGAGTTTCAAGTTTCATGAATTGTTCCATCTTCAAGGGAGTGGCTGAGAACAACCAATGACTATATTTGGAGGAAGAAAACCATCAAGTCATTGCACAAAGGCATCCCGAGTCACCACAATATGTTCCTGTGAGTCAAACAAATGATCTGAGGTTTTATTTAGTGTACAAAGGGAAAAGCTACAATAAGAATATTTCCATAATAACATTTTTTAAAAACTCAAAATAGAATCTATTAGGATTTTCAATAATGGATAGAAATGTAAACTGGAGTGCTTTAAAATGTGCTTCAAAGTCACAGATGGAAGGCAAAACATTTTATGAGTTGTTTTTTTTCCCTCCAAGTTGACTCTTTCAGACAAATGTCATGGCTCACTTCCTTCAACTCAGGGATTAGAAAACGGACATTGTGTTCTACTGACAAGAGCCTGTGTGATCCATAAGGAAAACAAGTGCAATTCAGCTCCACCACCAACTATGTGACTTTGGGCCCGTTATCCTCTCAGAGCCGCTTATAAGTAAAATGGGAAAAAATAATGTAATAATTTTTGTAAAGATTTTTGGCAGACTGCCTGGCATATATGAAGCATTTACTAAAAGTCAGAGGGGAAAAGAGGGGGAAACAAGCAAACAAACAAAAAAAGCAGTTCAGTGGGAAAATAACAGAATAATATAAACATTATGACAAAATACAGAAGAAAGTTAAAAATTGTTAGAAAAAAATATTTACTCAAGGAGAAGGAGCAGTTGAAAGGCAAAATAAGATGAACCAGTAATTTCTAAAAAAAAAAAAAAAAAAAGATACTTCCTAAAAAAAGGGAAAGAAAAGAAAAGAAAGAAAAGCCACAAAAGACCCAGATTAATTTACAAGCAAGAGGCAAAATTCTATCAAACTTTGAAGGAATTTATCTTTCCAATCTTACAAACATGCCACACAATACAAAACAAAAATAAAAACAAAAAACTCCCACCCTAATAGCTCAGTCAGAAAAGTTCTATTTGAGAAAGACAAGTAACAGGCCAAAATCCTAAACAAATATTAGCAAACCAAAGCCAGCAGGATATAAGAATAATAGGGAATCTATTGTGATCAAGTAGGGTTTAATCACAACATTCAGGAAAAGTTAACAACAGGAAAGCTATAATTTAAATTCAGTAGCAAATCGGGGAGAACCTCTTCTCGAAGGCAAAAAAAGCATGTGAGAGGGGTCACATCTATGAGAGTTTTTACATCTCTTAAAAGCTATTAATATAACTTTTTTAATCTTATCAACTATCTTCCAAAAACACTGGAAATATTCTCTTTAAAATAAGGAAAAAAACAAAGATGCCCAATGTGAGTGCTTCTTCCAACACTGTAAACTCTCCTTGAAGTTCTTGTCAGCTGAGAAATAAAGAAAAAAATAACAGGTAGAAGATTTTAAAAGGAAAGAATAAAACTGGTGATTTACACATAATATAATTGTTGACATAGGAAATGTATTTTGTATAATAACTAAAAAACATAAGGTATGAAGATTCTAAAAATATAAATATTTAGAAATTTGTACATGTTCTTCATAAATAAAACTGTAAAACTCTATTGAAAGAAGCTGAGAATGTATAAATAGAGAGGAATAAAATGTTCATCAATAGGAAGACTCAGTATCGCTCAGAGTTCTCCCATACTAATTTATGGAATCAATATTATTTCCATGAAAATCCCAAAGGCTTTTATGCAAACTGCAAAGCTGACCGTAAAATTCATATGGAAAAGCAACAACCTATGAATAACCAAGGCATTTCTAAGAAAGCGGAAGTCTTAGGAAATATACAGTAATTAAGACAGTGAAGTTCAGAGATGGAGTAATTTACTAATCAAACAGAATAAAGCCCCCAAAATAGGGTCATACATAAATGGCAACAGTATAGGACAGAGAAGGTATGGACTTGCCAAAAACAGTGCTAGAATTACTGGTTAGCTATAAAGAATAAAACGAAATTGATCTCCATCATACCACACACAAAACACATATATGTATTATATATATATATATTCCCAATGGAAGGAAGACTTAAATGAAAAAGACAGAACTTTAAATTTCTAGAAGGAAATAAAGAAAAATAACTTGGTGATTGCAAAATTGGAAATGTTTGCTTAAATAAGAAACAAAAAATCCTAACCATAAAATAAACATGGATAAATTAAATTAAAATTAGGACTTTCACTTCATCAAGTCACTTAAAGTAAAAAGATATACCATAAATTGGGATAATATATTCACTATGTATAATCACAAATTAAGAGACTGTTTTTGCCATCTATCTATCTACCTATCTATCTATCTATCTATGTATCTATCAACTTATAAGTACTATATATAAAGAATTCCTTCAAATCAATATGCAACAGATGCATAACCCAATAGAAAAATGGGAGAGGGAAGAAGAAAAAAACATAAATGCCCAATGACCAATAAACAAATTAAAGGCTGATCAACCTGATTAGTAATCCAGGAAATGCAAATTAAGAACATCATGATTTACCTTTTTTTTACCCATTAGATTGATCAAAAGAAAAAAAAAAAAAAAAGGGACTTGTCTGACAAATGCTGATGAGCATATACAGCACGTAGACTTATACGTGCTGGCAGAAGTGTAAACTGATGCATACATTTAGGAAAGTAATTTGGCATTGTCTTTTAAAGCCGAACATGCACACGCTATGGCTGAGCTATCCGACTCCTAAGGAAAGACCCTAGGGAAACTCTTGCATATGTGCACTAACAAATATGTATGAAATGTACAAAAATATTCTACTGTTGTTTGCAATAGCAAAAACAAACTAAAAATGTCTACAGACAATAAAATAGATAAGTAAAATATGGAATAATTATAAAATGGAGTATTAAATAGTGAAAATGAATTAATGCATTTTATTGGTTATTGGGTGTGGATTCACAATGTTTGTCTTATTACATTTCAGAACTTATGAAAACATCACATACATTCTTTTGTATGTATCAACTATTACATAATAAAGAGGGGGAAAGAAAGAAATCCAATAACCATAACTAAAGCAACTCCCTGGAATACAACAGTTACCCAAACCACCAGGGAAAACTTTTTTCCAAATTTTTCACTGAAATTTTCTTGACTATAATAAAAAAAAACTGACAGCCTAATTTATTTGCCGGAGTATTTAATGCAGATACGGGAAGGCTTAGAGGATAAGAAAGCTGCACTAATTTGGGAAGAGTTAGAAAGATCAAGATAGAAATCCTAATCTGGATATGAAGAGTAAGAACAAATTTGGGGAAAGTAAGTTGCTGATAGTTTAGAGCGGCAGAGTAGAAGCACTCTTAACTCACTCATTGGATCAACAGTGTTCCTCATTCCTTTTACTAAATACACTGACTGATGCCCATATCACAGTGAATATGAACACATATGATGTGTATACAGTTCTTCATTATGCTAAATCAGGACTGACTGTGTTGGTTCATAAGTTTGCCAAATATTTTTCGCTTGCCTGTTCAGTGCCACTCTCCACTCTGCTCTTTCTCCCGTCTGTTCTATCAAAGTGAGCAATGCCATATACATCAATATACATCTTCAGCTTCCAGTCAGGTCCAACCAGTGAGAAGTCAGAAGGAGGCACATAACTTTAGAATAACCATTCTTGGATGTTGCATAATCCCTTATGATTTCCCTATACCCTGCCTACCCCTTTGTTATATAGGCCCTCTATTAAACTCTCCTTGAATTACTTGAATATGCTATTTCCTACGGTTTGAACTTGTTTATTCCAACTGAAGTTGTCATTGCGATTCCATGATTAAATTAAACATGCATTAGGTAATGTAATAAAATATGAATTCAAAAATAAAAAAGCAGAATACTTTGAAAACTGAATTGAATGCTTTGGAAAAATCGTTAAAGATAAGTTGACTTAAAACAACTACTATTGGGCTTCCCTGGTGGCGCAGTGGTTGAGAATCTGACTGCCAATGCAGGGGACACGGGTTCGAGCCCTGGTCTGGGAAGATCCCACATGCCGCAGAGCAGCTAGGCCGGTGAGCCACAATTACTGAGCCTGCGCGTCTGGAGCCTGTGCTCCGCAACAAGAGAGGCCGCAACAGTGAGAGGCCCGCGCACCGCGATGAAGAGTGGCCCCCGCTTGCCGCAACTAGAGAAAGCCCTCGCACAGAAACGAAGACCCAACACAGCCATAAATAAATAAATAAAAATTAAAAAAACAAAAAAAAACAAAAAACCAACTACTATTAAATTAGATATGGATGTAAAACTGTAAAAAGCTGGGAAAATAGTAAAAATCTTTTACCCTCAGAAGAATTTTACCCTCAGATTGCTCCTCAAGGGTCTTTAGGTTCTAAAGCTCCAATTTAAAGTAACTAGAAAGTACAGATAATGAATTATGGGTGTGACTAACATACAAAGACCCAACTGAATCAAACCTTTAAGCCATTTCTCAAAAAATAGACCATGGCCCTATTATACTTAATAATGATGGTTAAAGAAACATATGATGGAAAAATGATATACACAAATCTGTAACATCTTAAGCTAAATCACATGAATACGCTTATGAAGAGGCAAAAGATAATTTTCCTACACATTTCTAGTCAAAATACTAAATAGCAATAATTGAAAGAAATTTATTTAATATGAAAAATATCTATTTTAAAGTACTTAAAGCACACAAAGAAAATAAAGTATTTACAGAAAAAAAGAGAGTACTGTCTTTAATATTCAAAGAGATTATACAAATTGAAAACACAAAAATCCAAAAATATACGAACCAAAATAGTACTGTTGGAAGACAACATGGAAAAAAAAATCCTTGCTAGCAAAGACATTTAAATTTGAGTATCATTAATAATTGATTTTTGTTTATTCAAGTACTAACAATATTATGGTAAATTACAATGCATTTGCTGGCAAACCTTCAGGAAAATTGGCACTCTCATTTTCATATATTACTGGTAAGAGTAATCCTTTTGTCCATTTATTCAATACTCTTTATAGGTCTCTGAGATTACACTATCTCCTGCCTTCATTCTCTTTTGGGATTCTTTTTCTCTTCATCTTGTAACTAATTTTTCCATGTTCTTCAAGACTCAACTCAAATGTGCCTTCTTCCAGAACCATCACATCCTTGGGGTTGCTTGAAATACTACCATTATGCCATTTATGACAAAGCCACAGCTAACATCATACTCAACAGTGAAAAGCCAAAAGCTTTTCCTCTAAGATCAGAAACAAGACAAGGATGCCTACTCTTGCCACTTCTATTTAACATAGTATTAGGAGTCGTAGCCACAGCAATCAGACAGAAAAAGAAACAAAAGGCATTCAATTCAGAAGGAAAGAAGTAAAACTATCACTATTTGCAGATGACATGATACTATATATAGAAAATCCTAAAGACTCCAACAAAAAAAACTGTTAGAACTAATAAATGAATTCAGTACAGTTGCAGGATACAAGATTAAAATACAGAAATCTGTTGCACTTACCATACACTAATGATGAACTCTCAGAAAGAAAAATCAAGAAAACAATTCCATTTACAATCATATCAAAAAGGATAAAATACCAAAGGATAAATTTAACCAAGGAGGTGAAAGACCTGCACCCTGAAAACCATAAGACATTGATGAAGGAAACTGAAAACAGTACAAATAAATGGAAATATATCTGGTGTTCATGGACTGCCAGAATTAATATTGTTAAAATGTCCATACTACCCAAAACAATCTATAGATTTAATGCCATCCCTGTCAAAATACCCAAGACATTTTTCATAGAAAAAGGATAAATAACTCTAAAATTGGTTTGGAACCATGAAAGACCCCAAACAGCCAAAGCAACTTTGAGAAAAAAGAACAAACTAGAGGTATCATGCTCCCTGACTTCAGACTAAACTACAAAACTACAGTAATCAAAAGAGTATGGTACTGGCACAAAAACAGACATATAGATCAATCAATGGAACAAAATAGAGAGCCCAGAAATAAACCCACACACATATGGTCAATTAATCTATGACAGAGAAAACAAGAATATAAAATGGGAAAAAGACAGTCTCTTCAATAAGTGGTGTTGGGAAACTGGACAGCTACATGTAAAAGAATGAAACAAACATCTTCTCACACCATATACAAAAATGAACTCAAAATAGATCAAAGACCTAAATGTAAAACCTGAAGCCATGAAACTCCTAGAAGAAAACATGGGCAGTATGTTCTTTGACAAATGTCTTAGCAATTTTTTCTGGATCTCTCTCCTCAGGCAAGGGCAACAACAGCAAAATTAAACAAATAGGACCTAATCAAACTTAAAAACTTTTGCACAGTAAAGGAACCATCAACAAAAGAAAAAGGCAACCTACTCAATGGGAGAAAATATTTTCAAACAAATATGTCCAAGAAGGCATTAATATCCAAAATATATTTTAAAAGACTCATATAACTCAATATCAAAAAACCAAACAACCCAATCAAAAAATGGGCAGAGGATCCAAATAGGCATTTTTTTCTAAGAAGACATACATATGGACAACAGGCCCATGAAAAGATGTTCAACATCACTAATCATCAGGGAAATAAAAATCAAAACTATCATAAGATATCACCTCACACCTGTTAGAATGGCTACTGTCAAAAAGACAAGAAATAACAAGTGTTGGCAAGGATGTGGAGAAAAGGGAACCCTTGTACACTGTTGGTGAGAATGTAAGTTGGTGCAGACACAATGGATAACAGTTTAGTGGGTCCTCAAAAAATTAAAAATAGAACCACCATATGATCCAGCAATTCCACTCCTGGGTATTTATCCAAAGAAAATGAAAACAATAATTTGAAAAGATACATGCAACCCAATGTGAATAGCAGCATTATTTACAATAGCCAAGATATGGAAGCAACCTAAGTGTTTATCAACAGATGAATGAATAAATAAGAAGTGGTATATATAGACAATGAAATACTACTCAGCCATAAAAAGGAATGAAATTTCACCATTTGCAACAACATGGATGGTCCTGGAGGGTATTATGCTTAGTGAAATAAGTGATACAGAGAAAGACAAATACTGTGTTTTCACATATATGTGTAATCTAAAAAATAAAACAAATGAACGAATATAACAAAACAGAAATGAACTCACAGATACAGAGAACAAACTAGTGGTTACCAGAGGGGAGAGAGGTGGGAGGACAGGCAAACAGGTGAAGGGTATCAAGAGGCACAAACTACTAGGTACAAAATAAGTTATAAGGATGTAATGTACAACACAGGAAATGTAGTCAATATTTTATAATATAATAACTTTGTATGTAGTATTATCTATAAAAATACCAAATTACTATGTTGTACACCTGAAACCAATATAATATTGTAAATCAACTTTACTGCAGTAAAAATTTTTAACTTATTAATTAATTAATTACAATACTATCTTTATGCTCACAAAGCAACTCATGGAAACCCCTTTTAATGTGAAACATATTTTATTATAAACATATTTGCTTCTCTGTTTTTCTTTCCATAGACCCTTATAGCCTACTCTACTAGACCATAAGCAAACTGCATAAGGTGAAGAGACCTGTTTCTCTCCGTAGCATGGTACATAATACCTGCACACAGCAAATGCTTAATAAATACATATACAAATGCAAATTAAAACAAATTAGTGAATGAATGAATGGATAAATTAACAAAGTATCAGAAACCATGTCAAGGATTACTCCTAAACCACCATGTTATGCTTGAAGATAAATTCTCTCAGGAGGGCCCCCTGGAAGCAGCCCATTCTTGTCTTGGAAAATAGGGACTGTTCTGGTTCACATGACTAAATAGGTACATATACTTCTGCCATAAATCCTTTCTATCTGCTGGAAAGTCAGTAGTATATCCTTAAGGTGAGTGGAATTGGAGCAAGGCTTAGGAGAAGAGCATGAAGAATGAACCCAACAAGTCTTGAGAACAGTTATTTATCTTGGGTCATGGCCACAGTTGCATCTGTGGAGCCTAAAATCAGGAGCCACACAGTATCAATAATTTATCAGATATTTCAAGTCATTCAGTTCAAAAAGTTCCCATGATCATGACACACAAATTATGATCTAATTAGGAGAAAGGAAGAAAGGAACAAAAGCATATAAAATTCCACTTCTGAAGAAGGATGATTTACTGCAGTGCACAGCCTTAAAGAGACAAGAGGGGCCGTAGATACCGTGTGGAGGAGTTAGAATAAATGCTACCCAATGGCTGGGAAAATAAAGGGGATAAACAGAAAATGGAGAGGATACACATGAAAAAAAAAGTTACTTGTCTGTTTTGCCTAGGACTGATCCTTATACCTTCTTTTCCCCTGGCTTTTTTGGCCCTAAGTATAGTAAATCCAAATATTTCTTAGAAAAATATTGATATTACTTATTTGTTTCTAGGCCATAAATTTTAGGACATAGTGAAGTACAAAATAAATTGTCTTGGCAGTACCCATTTCTCCCCACAATTTCCTGGAAATTGTGTCATGAAACAGAAAACTACAAAGTGAACTGTTTTTACCCATGTGAAGGACATTATAATTCAGAGCTTAATACTGACTAAAGGGCTTAGTATCAAAATTATGAAAAATAATAACAGAAGAACTAAGCCAGTAAAACTAAAATCATAGTCATAAAATGAAGTCATAAATAATAAAATTAAACTTCAATAACCACAGACTGCTGACAGATATTTAAAATACTGATTATAAGACAATACTACAAGATGTATAACAATCAGCTGACACTGCAAATTTGCTGTATCATAAATTTGTCCTAAAACTAATATACTTCATGCTACTACTACTCCTACACTTAATAAGAATGATGGTGATAACCATACAATGCCACTTAATTGCAACTAAACTAATTTAGAATTTAGAAGAACTTAGAGTTTTCTTTTAATCAAAAGAAGTCTGAGTGGATGCCTTGTTCAGGTAACTCTTCAAGAAAAAATAGGCATTCAAAAATTACATTTGTCCATTTACCTTAGGACTACCTCAATCAAGTGAATATTGAAAAATTTCTATTATTGTTGTGGTATTGGTGATGAAAGTGGTGGTATTTCTTTGACTAAAAACTTTTTGAAAAGTAAAGTCTGAACTGCCATTTTTTTTCCCCTTTCCTTTTTCTCCTAAGCAGAGACAGCCTGAATTATATCAAATAAGGGCTACCACCAAAGGATAAGAAAAGCAACTTGAAATAATGTCCATTTTGGGTAAATGATGCTACATGAATTAATGTTCATTTGAAGTAAGGAAATTCCCACTATGAATCAGAAGAAATAGTGCATATTCATTACAGGTAATATTTATCAAAATAATGTCATACTATGAAGTTAAAGAAGTAATTAGAATACAAAATGGTAAGGCTTCCCTGGTGGTGCAGTGGTTAAGAATCCGCCTGCCAACTCAGGGGACATGGGTTCAAGCCCTGGTCCAGGAAGATCCCCCATGCCGCAGAGCAACTAAGCCCGCCTGCCACAACTACTGAGCCTGCCCGCTAGAGCCCACGAGCCACAACTACTGAGACCACGGGCCGCATCTACTGAAGCCTGGGAGCTCTAGAGCCCATGTTCTGCAACAAGAGAAGCCACCACAATGAGAAGCCCGCACAACTCAATGAAGACTAGCCCCCACTCACCGCAACTAGAGAAAGCCCGCGCAAAGCAACGAAGACCCAACACTGCCAAAAGTGATAAATAAAAATAAATTTATTTAAAAAACAAAGAATACAAAATGGTATATACACAATGACAGCAGTCATGAATCCATGTAAATATATGGACAACAGATACTGTTATATAATAATGTAGGCTTATCAATATTTTTCCTATTATTTTCTTCTATATTGTAATATTTGTAGGAGAAGAAAAAAAAAAACTATCACCAAGTTCTACCATCAAACTTTATAAAAGACTTCTTAACACTCACAGCATTATGAAAACAGAAATCTCATGTCAGCTATGGCTACAATGTGATTATCCTGTGCTTGGACAACGAAACTAAATAAATGGGTGGAAAAAAAGGCAGAAATTATTTACCAAATAGCAATGAATGAAGGGGCAATACGTTGGAGAGGTAAAAAGGTATGACTGATTAAAATAATTTAAAATTTTAATAAAGATATTTTATACAGGCAATATGTCTTGCTAATAATACCAAATAAATACAAATAGGTTTAAAAAATCGTAGCCACAAAAAAAGGTGACTCAAAATTCCACGTAAATATGGAGAAAGTTTTATCTAGTAAAGTAGGTGGTTCTAAAGTGCTAACAAAGATATATACCAAATATAATCGTTACTACTGAAAAGAGAAACTCAAAAGCAGAGAAAAGAATATATTTTAGCATGACCAAACTAAGTATATTAAAATGTTAACAATCTTCTAAAAGGGAAAGGTAAACACTGTTCTAAAAGGGAAGGTCACATGTTATTTTACCCCTTTAAAATTGTATTCTTATCTAACTCTACTAAGTAATAAAAAACTAGTTTTCATTTTTTTATTGTCATTGAAATCAACCTTATGTTCTTCTTACGATTGGACAATTAACTTTTATCATTAAAATGGCTATGGCTTAAATGATAATATAATTAAAATTTACATAATCTTTTGTATTTGGAAAACTTTATAAAATTAAAAATTTGATTAGTGTATAACCTACTTGTAAAAATTAGTATAATTAATCTATTTGAAAAACTAGCAGCTTTTAAACTAAAATAAAATGGGACTTCAGTTCTTTAGATTTAGTCTAACCACTGAATATCAAATTGGCTTTCCACTTCATGTGTTACTTGCCCAGACTCAAGAAATAAGGGGGGCAGGGACTGCCATTAGGCAGTGAATATTATACAAAACTTGTATGAGTTTAGGACAGAAACTGGTACCAAAATATATCAAGCATGACTTGATATAATAATATATAATTGCATAAACCTGTATACTGTTGCTATAGAAACATGAATGGCTGGAGATAAATAATACTACCCTTAATGATTGACACTGCCCAATATAAGCAACTGAAATAACACACAACAGAACCATATTACAATCCTGCCAGACAAGTGAAGATTATTCCTTCATAGCTAATATATTCAGTGCTTGACACTATTTCAGTTTTGCTTAGATTATTTTTTTATTTACTTTTATTCTCTCTTCTTTCCCATATCTATTCCATTGCTGCTTATTCTGTGCAGGAATAGAGAATGTGGCCTTCTTGAAGAGCCTCCTGTCTTTAAATACTATGCAGCTCTTAAGAGTCACTCCCACTGCGTGAAAAATATCATTTTCATATGGCCCGGGGGCATTTTCACACAGTCAATTGTTATAAGAAAGACCATATTTAAGAGCTACCTTATAATTCTTGCTGCTTGGTGAGCAAGGATGCAGTGGAGAGAATTCTTCTGGGGGTGAGGCTGAGGGCCATCTCTATTCCTCTAACAATACATGCATCTAACCCGTAAATTTGGACAGAAAAATGTCACACTGCTTTCAGAGTGTAGAAGGTACTGTAACACAATTAGAGCAGGCTTTTCCATATGAAGGTCAAAAAATAAGCACTTTTATAATACACACTTAGAGTACATATGCATATTAATTCTTTCTAAGCTTAAGATCATTTCAGCCAACTTTTATGAGCCTAACATTTTCTGAAGCATTGGGGATAAAGCACTCACTATCTAGTGGAGAAAACAGGTAAAATAACAATTAATTGTAATATATGTAGTAAGGACATGCATATATGCACAAAGTATGATCTTAATATCATACAGATTTTAATAAAACTTACTATCACAGCATCCAGGCCTAAAATGAGAAGAGGTGTTACTTGGAGAGGGACCTAGAATCAACACAGGCTAATACGTTTAAACTAATCTTCACACAGATAATGATAAAACTTTTCCTAAATTCTGGGAATTATTTTTTATAAAGGCAATGCTCTATAACTGCACTGAACAGCTTTTAAAGTTTTATTTTTAATGCCATTATTTGAGCATGAGGACTTTATGTCAAACGGTGTCCTATACTCGTTTTCTTTTACTCCATTTAGCTCTTACAGCAACACTATCAATGTATCACTATTGACTCCCATTTGTTACTGGAAAGATTTCATGCCCATCACTTTGTGCAGTATGTATATTAATTTTCAATCACAACAATACTACTGCTAAATTGATATTATCATCCCCATTATGCAAACCAAGACACTGACGTTAAGAAATTTACCAGTGATTAAAAATATAGTAAATGACAGAAATGGAATCCAAATATAGGTGTCGGGCTCCAACCTCAACTAGTTCCCCAACTCCATACTGACTGGTACTCAGATTCCAACCAGTCATTCCAGCCTCACATCTCTCCCCCATCCCTGCCACCAAGCTTAGAGTCCAGACAACTCACACCTCCTCACATTTTAGCATGCTGCTCTGTGTGCGTCTAGTGACCTTACTAGCCTTTACCAGTGGTTCAAAATTTATTCATCTGTCAAAACCCAGTTCAACCACCTTCCTCAACACCTCCAAAAGAATTGATCATCTGGCTCCTAGAGTACTTTGTTTATACTTCTGTCACAGTACGTCCATGGTGAAATTTGTATTGTAGTATGTTATATCTATCTCAACCCTTGGGCTGACAACTCTTGGGAGGGGCAAGAACTACATTTTATTCATCTTTCTGGTGCCTAGCATGAATCAAGGTACCCAAGTATGTGATCAGCAAGCTCTATTACTTTTATACTAGTTCACACGTAAGGTCTTCTGTATTGTGATCATTACTCTTTTTCCACTCTTCAAGTATCCTACTCTCCAGAGCCAACAGACCACTTGATGTTTCTCCCACATGTGACACCAAAGTTTTGCTTTGCTCACGTTTTTCCCCTCTATACGTTGTACCATTTCCTTCCCAATCCTATTTACCTACAAAATCCTGCCTACCTTTCAAGATTTAACTTTATTCCTGTCCTGTACAGGAAAAACCCTTGTAAGCCTAAGTATTATAAACTTTTCCTTTTTCTTAATGCTCTCAAAGAGTATTTATCAAATACATCATGAGTGGCCTACACTGTGGTGATTATAAGCATTCTAGAGAAAAAGAATCATGTTATTCTTTTCATCCCCAGTTTTATCACAAAGCCTTGCTATAGTAAACATGTATTTGATAGTAACTTGATTTAACTTTAATCCTTGCATTATAAACTACAATATAATAGAATAATGTGAAATAATTCTTCTTCCTGTTTTCCCTTTATTTTGCACTGGCATACACTCTGGTAAGAATTACATTGCACTGCCTTATAATCATGTGTATAAATCCTAAGGCAAGGAGGGGGCTGATCAACCTCAGTGGTTGACAATGTCCAATATATGCAATTGAAATATCACATAAGCATGCTGCAATGCTACCAGAGAAGCAAAGTGTATTCTTGTAAAGTTAATGTATTCATACTATTTGGGTAATTGTGCTAAAATTAGGTTACTTTTTATTGTTTTTTATTCCATCTCTTTTACATACAGATCCCATTTCTATGCATGAAAGCATAGAAGAAAACAAGTCACAGAGATAACTGAAAATGTTCATCTAAGCACTATCTGGGGAGACAGTATTTTAGACTTCACATTTGGAATATTCCTCCCCTAACTGGTAGGGGTAATAGGGAGCCAATAGGTTTTATTATTCTAATTCTAGTAGCAAGACCACCCATATGGTGGATATGGCTATATCAGATTGCCTGGGCCCAATACCATAAAACAGCGCATACATGAACTTCCTTTCAATTCTGATTCTACAATCCCCAAGCAATCTGGTGATTCTGTTGCTTTCCGGCTGCCAGTGCTGCTCTGCCTAAAGGAAAAGAAAGTTTCTAATGACAAAATTCCTCATTTTAAATTTTGCATACACAGAACTCACAGATTCTTCATATTCTAATTATTTTTGTCCCTAGAAAAATAATTTCTCACCATAAATCAATCTTTTTAGTTTTAAACACTAATTTCATGAGCTTGCTTAACATGAGTCTATCCTCAGAAATATGAGTCTATTTTATAGGCCAAGGACTACATCCTAAACCATGACAGGAAATTAATGCTAGTCTTCTGGTCCTACTAGACCTCTCTGCCAATCCCTTCCCTTGATGACAATAAGATGACAGCATTAATTTCTACAAACCATATATTTTTCTTCCTTTATGGTTAATTCCAAAGGGTAGAATGGAAGACAATATCTCCTACAATAAACTAGCTCACAATTCTCCCTTTTATATAGTTATTTTTAAACATTAAGTATCTGTCCTATTTGGTGATAAATAATGCCAAACTGCTGTTATCAATGTACTTGCCAATCAATCAGAAGGACTTTAATGTTAACAGGTTAAAATAATTATTTTATTATTATCTATTATTTTATATTCACAAACCACAATGCTCTTATTATTTTTAAAAATGACGATGCTTATGATTTCATTCTGTCAAGGATAATTTACTTATGACATTTGGATAAAGCCAGACTTTACTAATATATTCCATTTGCTTTATGATGTTTTATTTTGTTTCATTGTGTTTGAGATGGAAATTGGAAATAAGGAATGTAGAAGCCGCAAATATTTTATCTCACAATAATAATCCACAAAGTAGAATACCAACTTAGCCACCAGAAATCAGAGATGTGTACATGTGAGATAAACCCGAAAGGTTTTTTTCATAATGTCAGTTATAAGAATGAAGCAAATACATTAAAAATTCTTCAGTAGAAACCAAGATCACAGTGAATGCATGTATCATATATATCGTATATAAAAATGAAAATATGAATATGCTTTTCTTACTCATTGTTTTACTCTTAAGCTTACCTTGTCCAAGCCTCCACTGTATTAGATTAGTTCAATGTCTACCTATGTTCACTACCATAAACAATATTCATTTTAATGATCTGCAAATGTTGGTATATATGACAATAATTTAAATTGAATCTTATAAATGCCAAACAAAAACTGCAGAAAAAAATTAATAGTATAATTGGTTGGAGGGATTTATGTTTAATTAGAGTATCTTGGGGAACAACAGGGAAAACTCTGTTTCTTCTTCCTCATATTTTCATGAGGAGACTTTTGATCAAGAAATGCAATTAGTTTTATTCTGTCCCTCACTTCTTACCATGAGAGTGGCAGAGACTCATCACACTGGTGAGTTTAAGAGAACATATGAACGTGCCCAGTTCAATTCCTTTTTCCCAGTTCAGTGCTACCTGTAGAGAAGACACATTCAGGCCTGTTTTTATCCATTCCTCAGTGACAGAGGACAGTGGATGTCCCACTGTGCCAGCAGCGGGGAGGGTACCACTGTCTAATTCAGAGCTGAAGCCAATTTCATATGGACACATAATGCATGTCCTCCAATTCAGCCTCTACCAGTAATAAAACTGGTACTTTGATCTCCATCTGCCTGGCACCTGTGTCTGTTTCTCTGAAGTTTCCAAAGTCTGGAGGGGATGTGGTTAATGTGATTTATCCAACCTCTAAAACCCCAAACCAAGTCGACTGCTGACACAGAGGTGGAGATCTACATAGATTGAATACTGTAAGACTGCCTATTCTTATTTATTCATTCAGTAAGTATTTACTGAACACTGAGTATGTGCCAGGTATTCTCTGGGCATGGGAATATGGCAGGCGAGAAAGACAAAAGCCAGTATCTTAGGAAACCAACTCTAAGCACACACCACCAGGCTGTGAGTAAATCAGCAGGGAAATAGGAAGAGAAATACACCTGTGTTTTCTTTTTCATGGACTTCAGAGTATAAATTACAGTATTTCAACATATTAATTGCAACAAAATATAATAATAGGCTGATATAAAACTGCAGAGAGTCATCCATTTGACCTACAAAAATAGCAGTTGTCTTACGATGGAGACTAATAATTTGACACTAAAGAATAAGTGAGCAAATTCTATCCTCTTGGAATGACACAAAAGACCATATAAATATCGAAAAATCTAAAATAAAACTAATTAATGATTATAAAGAGATATTTTAATTTAAAATAGCGTTTAAATATATAAATAATGAATAGGGTTTGATGTGGGAAAACCACTTGTACAGATTGACTGAATCTTATCAGTTCTGGGTAATAATACCATATCCTATTCTATGACAAACTAACAGAAGCAGCATCAGTTTTCTTTTAATACATCTGAATATGAAAGATTAAATATCAAAAGTAGCACTGATTTTCTTCTAATGCAATTGAATATTAAGGATTCATATTAATAACAACACTTATTCCCTCTAATGTGTTTCTCATATTTAAAGTACTTTACAAATATTAATTCCAAAAAATCATTAATAGTGTCAATCCAAGATGGATAATATTCATATGTTTCAAAGATAGTCTATATCCAAAACGCTTTATACATCTGAAAACAGACGACTTTACAAAAACTCTGACAAATTGCTAATACCAGCTAACAAAGACACAAAATAGAACATTTTTTGTATTTATAGAAGATTATAGTCACTATGATACTAACAGGGAAGAGGTGGCATTTTGCCAACTGGTATGAGAGCCGTTCTGCTCCCTAGAAAATTAAAATTCTTAAAAAATTCTATACTAAATACAGAATTATTTAAAGTTAGGAGTAAAGGACAGCAGAGGGAAAAGAATCACGTTGTCAGTGGAACACGGCCGAAAGGCAGTCAGTGAACGGTTACCCCAGCAGAGGCAGAGCCAGCCCGCAGTAGCAGCGTGCTCCAGGTCAGACTGAGGTGTCTCACCCAATGCCATGTCTTCATGTTACTGCATCTATCACAGTCTATATATGCTGAGAATAGGCGTGCTAGTTTATTACAAGTCTCTGAACTTCAAGAGAGGACACGATATATAGGATAAAAGATGATTTCCTGAAAGGCAATAAGAAATTTTATGAAATACTATGCACTTACTTTAGATTTTTCACCTCTGAAATCTCAATTGGAGATAGGATCTTGAAAACTCTAACATGATGATAACATTTCAGAACAAAAATGATAGTCTTAAAATGAGCATACCCTACAGAAACTTATGTCATAGCTTATCCTCTCATTTTTCCTTTCTATACAAAATTAATTGAGATGATTTAAAAGTACATTTTCAGTATAATCTGTTGCAAGGTGAGAGCTCTGTAGTTCAAATACCTACAACTATGCTCATCAAGGATTGCTGAAGTTTTACTGGTTTTCCCTAAAGCCAATCCTTTCTAATTTTTGTAACATTAAATTAACTTTTAAAAATTAAAATATACCATTTTATGTAGTTACTTTTCTGTTATTTTAAAACAGCATTGAGGGACTTCCCTGGTGGCACAGTGGTTAAGAATCCGCCTTCCAATGCAGGGGATACGGGTTTGAGCCCTGGTCTGGGAAGATCCCACATGCTGCGGAGCAACTAAGCCCGCCCACCACAACTACTGGGCCTGCGCTCTAGAGCCCGTGAGCCACAACTACTGTGCCCACGCTCCGCAACTACTGAAGCCAGCGTGCCTAGAGCCCGTGCTCCGCAGCAAGAGAAGGCACCATAATGAGAAGCCTGCGCGCAGCAACGAAGAGTAGCCCCTGCTTGCCATAACTAGAGAAAGCCCGCATGCAGCAATGAAGACCCAACGCAGCCAAAAAAAAAAAAAAAACACAGAATTGAAGTGACGCTTGAGTCAAAATAAATATTATGGTAACTAATAGTTGGGTCATATTTAAGAGTCATCCGAGGGTAAACTCTTACAAAATACTTAGTTTTTAAAATGACAAAATTAAGTTGCTATAAACCTTAATGTAGTTTTTAAAACTTTCTAGAAAAGATTTGAGTCTGGGAGATAAAGTCCAACCCATGGAAAGAAATTAATTACATATGTTTACAAAATAAGTAGGTCAAATAGGCATTATAGATGATGTCAACAGGCATTATAAAATTATTCTGAGTATTATTTGAGTAAACATAGACTTACATCTCTGAGATGCTTATAAGCTGAAATGCCTTATATTTATGAATTTTAAACTCTCCACACGTACAGTCTTTGTTTTAAAACCCAGAAAAGAGTTGAAATGGAAAAAAAAAAAGAGTTGAAATGGAGAGCACATAATCACAGTGAAACCTTCAGATGCACAAAACTTACATTCTCAACTAGAAGAGCATATGTCTTTCTATAACACTCCTCAGATGAGGCAATTTCTAGATGTACTTATGTAAAAAAAGATGACTTATAAGCATTTCTGAAATAACATTTTCAAATATAGTGAAGATCAGGAAAACAATGAGATGGTGTTTACAACAAATAACACTGACAGAGAAATCTAAAATTCCTGACTATTTGACTTTTAATAAAAAAAAAACCTTCTAACCAGCTTAGTAACATAGGAATGCTGACAATAAAGTTCATTAGAGGATCAAGTTCAGCAATCGCTCATTAAGGGCTTACCACAGACAAGGCACTGTGCTCGGCACTTAGAGGAAGCAAAAGCAAACAAGACTTCACTTTCTCACATATATTATGATTGGAGCAGACACCAAAGCTGACACCAAGTAATCCCATTTACTTCCACGGCCTTTTCCAGCTCAAATTTTTCCAGTCTCCTGGCAATATTCACTTACACGATGTTGTTGTTGTTGATTTTCTGGGAAAAGGACTTTCCCCACTCTTGTTTTTCTGTCTCATTTTATTCCTATTTTTAATTTATGCCATCTTGTTGTATTTTGCATACTCTAAGTTGCCTTAAGACCACTGTAGAATGCGGCAGGGTATAAAGAAACAAATAGAAGACAAACACAGAAGAAGAAAATCAAGTCAAGATATTCCAGGACACACTTGAAAATCAAATTTTAAATGTCCAACTCTTCTTTCTCAGCTGGCATATTGGCCTTGAAGTCAGAATATCAAGATTTTAATGCTACCTCAATATCTATAAAATTTTAGGCATGATTCTGACCCTCATTAAGCCTCAGTTTTATCATCTGTAAGTAAAGGTAAAAACAGCCATGTCACAGGATTTTGTCTGCATATTGCAGAGTAGTTGGTATGGAAGAAATGTTCAACAAAAATCAGTTTTAATTCCTTCCTTTACAAACTCATTAGCTGTCTATTGCTCTAATATTGCAGTAAAATGTCAGTCAACAACATGGCATGTCTTGTTAGCAAAAACAGAACAAACGTAAAACCAGTATATGGATAAAACTATTAAGACAGTAAAACCAAAAATATCAAGATAAAAATTCATTTAAAAATTCTGCCCACATTTTCTTATAGTTACTACACCAACCTCAAATACTTTGCAGAATGAAACAGAGATATTTTTTAAGGAAAAAAATGGTCCATTACTTCCTCTAAATTTCTGCTTCTTAGTCAGGGTACATATATGACCCCCAGAATGTACACAAGAAACCAAAGGATGAACATTTTGTCGTATTACTTTTGAAAAAATGTCAACAAACCTTTTTATATAAAATATAACTAGATGACAAAATAGGATTCAAGATTCCCTTGAATTTAGGGGCAGAGGAGGGGGAAGCTTGAGATATCAGTGATAATTTTCAATTGTGAAGTGCTTTTTCAGTTAATTCTCCCCAAATTGATCTATATATTTAAAACAACCCCTATTAAAATCTCAGCAGGCTTTTTGTTGTTGTTGTTGAAACTGACAGGCTGAACCTAAAATGTATATGAAAATTCAAAGAACTTAGATTATCCAAAACAATTTTTAAAAGCAAGTAAAAAGTTGGGGTACATACACAATCTGGTTTCAAAGCTTGCTATAAAGCTGCAGTTATTAAAAGAGTGGTACTGGTATAAAGATAGACCTAGAGATCATTAAAACAGATAAGAAAGTACAGAAATATGCCCTTAATATGTATGGTCATCAACTGATTTTTGACAATAGAGCCAAGACAATTTAAGGATAAAAGATGGTCTTTTCCATTAACGACCCCTGCATACCATATACAAAAATTAACACAGAATGGATCAAACCTAAATGTGAGAGTTAAAACTATAAAACTTGACAAGTAAAAAATAATAGAAAATCTTTACGATCTTAGATCAAGCAACAACTTCTTAGACATACACCAAAAGGATAACCCATAAGGTAAAAAATAATAAATTGGGCTCAATCAAAATTAAAATATTTTGCTCCTCAAAATGCCATTAAGAAAATATCACTAATTAGGAGAAAAATTTTGGAAATCATATATGAGATAAGGAACTTGTATCCAGAATATATATAGAACCCTTACAACTCAATAATGAAAAGTCAAACAACCCAATCAAAAAATTGCCAAGAGATTGAATAGACAATTCACCAAAGAAAATATACTAATGGCCACATGAATATCATTAGTTATTAAAGAAATGCAAATTAAAACCACAATGAGATACCATTATATGCCTACCAGAATGGCTCTTATCAAAAGGACCAAAAATACCAGAAGTTGGCAAGGACAAGGAAAACTTGGGGTCCTCATACATTTCTGGTGGGGATGTAAAAAACAAAACAAACACCATTTTTGAAAAAAAGTTTCTGTTTAGTAGTTTCTTAGTGGATATATATAAACTTATCATTGAACCCTGCATTCATACCCCTAGAAAACTACCTAAGGGAATGAAAAGATATGTCCACATGAAGACTTATACAGAGAAGTTTACAGCAGCAGTATTTAGAATAGCCAAAAAACAAGAAATCCAAATGTCTATAAACTGGTGAATTGATAAACAAAATTTGATCCATTCAATCGGATATTTCTTAGCAATAAAAGGAAAAAAATTCTAAACATGCTACAGCATTGATGAATCTCAAAAGCATTATGCTAATTGAAAGTAGCCAGACACAAAAGATTACATATTGTAAGATTCTATTTATAAAAAATTTCTAGGAAAGGCCAATCTGTGAACACAGAATACAAATCAGCAGTTGCCTAGGATGGGACTGGTAGCAGGGCTCGACTGCAAATGAGCATGAGAGAGTTTTGGGGGGTAATAAAGGAATTATAGAACTGGATCTGGTGATGATTACACAACTCTAAATATACTAAAATCATTGAATTCCATCAACTGCAATGAGTGAATTTTATGGTATGAAAATTATACCTCATTAACGCTGTTAAAACTAACACAACATTGTAAATCAACTATACTTCAATTTTTAAAAATTAAAAAATAAGAACAAATGAGTATGCAAAGTTCTAAACTAAAGCCATAGACTATTTTTGCAATGATTAATCAATAAATTATTAGTTTAAGATGTTTAACCCAAAGAAGAGGACATAAAGTAGAAACATAACTATTTTCAAATACCCGATGTATTTCTAACATATGATATATGTATGCATATGTACACATATGTAATGTGCCCTTCAAAGGACAACTAAGGCTAATGGGTCTTAATTAGAACAAATAAATTATAAGAATATAAATACAAATCAATACACTGAGAACTCTCTAAAATTAAGAGCCAACGTTTCCAAAAAATGAGCTGTGAACATTTAACAGGATGCTCCATGAGTCAGTCTATTTCTTGTTACTGAAACTGTTTTAAATGGTTAATTGACTAGCTAGTATTGTTCAGAGCCAACTCCTACATGGAATGGAATTGAATAATAAATGAGATGACCCTCAAGATTCCTTTCATTTTTAGGA
Source organism: Eubalaena glacialis (assembly GCF_028564815.1). Classification (NCBI taxonomy): domain Eukaryota; kingdom Metazoa; phylum Chordata; class Mammalia; order Artiodactyla; family Balaenidae; genus Eubalaena; species Eubalaena glacialis. The sequence goes on along the minus strand of NC_083723.1, from coordinate 92,935,211 downwards.
TATTTTTATTATTTTTATTTCTGCCACTGAACTGACACATTAAAAATGAGGGTAGCCTTGAGACAAATGGGCACTCAAAGTCAAAATTACAGTCCAGTCCAGGACCTAAAACAAAGCCTCTACTTGTCTGATGACCCTAATATATAATGGGTCTGAAAGTGAAGTTGTCAAGGTTCTGGATGAATACACTGAGTCTGGCCCAGGCAGCTACTGGGGATGCTTACTCTAACTGTAACAGCATAGAGGGTCATCTTATAGCCAGTAATAAACTGTCCTTTGATCTGATAAGCTTTGGAGTACATCTTTTCAAAAAAATTATCAAATATTTTTTAATATAAGGAGGTAAGGTACTGATATAAAAAGACTATTTTATTCATTTCTTTCTTAACAAAAGTAACATTTTTCAGCAGGAGAAAAATGAGTAGAATTATATAACTATTGTGCTGTGTTATAAGTAATAGTTATTGTCAAAATAAATCTCTTCTTGCCTTGAAAAACATCTGACCTGAGCTCAAGTAAAACTATTATTTCAGGAACTATCTCTGTAGTGGAGAGGTGATGAGGGTTCATAGGATACATCAGCATCAACTAAAACAAAATAAGGTAGATATTATGTTATAGACAGAGACACATGCTGAAAATTTCAGTGAAACTTCTGAGACTATAGTTTTTGCCTTGGCGATTAAAACCTTGGAATTTTAATAAAGCAATACTTATTTTAATAAACTATTGCAAACAATACCCTTACTGCGACATTTTCTACCTCGTTCATAACCAGAGAATACTATACATATGCGTGCATACATATGTGTTTTAGGTTTATACTTTTCTAATTTCAAATTTTGTATTCATTAGGTCATTTTACTCTTTAAAAAGATGAGATTTTAAACATGGCAGGAAGATGTAGTTGAACTGGACAGCAAATAACAGCTACTGGCTTGCTCTTGGTTATCTATGAGCCTACTTCAGTGTGTTTCCTGTGTGTTCAATTAGCTCTTTTTTTTTTTCAAACAAGTTAAGATGATCATCTCAACAGACAAAGAAAAAGCATTTAATAAAAACATTCAGAAACTAGGAATAGAAGAAAACTTCCTGGACCTGATAAAGGGCACCTACAAAACAAAACAAAACACATCTAACATCATATTTAGTGGTGAAAGATTAAATGCTTTCTCTCTAAGTTCAGAAAGAAGAAAAGAATGTCAGTTGTTGTAACATCTATTTAACACTGTACTAGAGGAACTAGCTAGGGTAATTACATGAAAAAAAATGAAAAGGCATCAAGATTTTGGGAGGGAAATATTAAATGTATCTGATTTTGTAAACAAAAACTGTGTATATAGGAAATCCTAAGGAATCCATACAAAAAGTCTGTTAGAACTAATAAATGAGTTCAGCAAGGTAGCAGGACACAAGATCGATATACAAAAGTGAATTGCATACTAGCAATGAACAACGTGAAAATAAAATTAAGAAAAAAATCAACTTACAATAGCATCAAAAAGAATAAAATACTTCAAAATAAACTCATGAAAATAAATGCAGTGCTTATACACTGAAAAATACTAAGTATCATTGAAAACAATCACAGAAGACCTGAATAAATGGAAAGACATCTAATGTTCATGGATTTGAAGACTTAATATTAAGATGGCAATATTCCCAAAATATCTATAGATTCAACACAATCCTTATCAAAGTCCCAGCTGTATTTTTTTGCAGAAATTGACCAGCTGATCCTAAAATTCACATGGAAATGCCAAAACAATATAGAAAAAGAAAAAAGTTAGAGGATTCGCACTTCCAGATTTCAAAACTTACTACAAAGCTAGATAATCAAGACAATGCAGTACCAACAGAAGAACAGACATACAGATTAATGGAATAAAACTCAGAGTATAGAAATCAACACACTTATGGTCAATTGATTTTGGGCAAGGGAAGACAATTCAAGAATAGTATTTTCAACACAACGTGCTGGGACTACTGGATAGCTAAATGCGAAAGAATGAACTTGGACTCCTATCTCACAAGATACATAAAAATTAAATCAAACTGAATCACAGACCTAAATGTAAAAGCTAAAACTATAAAATTCTCAGAACACATCTTTGTGACCCTAGATTAGGCAATGATTTTCTTAGATGTGGCATCAAAAGCACAAGTGACATCAGAAAAAAACAAATAAATTGGACTCTGTAAAAATTTAAAATTTTTGTGCTTCAAAGGACACTATAAAGAAACTGAAAAGATAATCCACAGAAATGGAGAAAATATTTGCAAATCATACACCTGAGATTAGTATCTAGAATGAGTTTAGTATCTAGAATGTATAAAAAAGTCTTACAACTCAACAAAAAAAGAAATATACCCAATTTCTTAAAAGAGGACAATATTTGGAATTATAAAATGGTGTATCCGCTTTGTAAAAGTTTGTCAATTCCTCAAAATGTTAAGCATAGAGTTACCATATGACTCCTAAGTATATAACTAAGAGAACTGATAAGCATATGTCTGAATAAAAGCATAAGTGTTCATACCAGTATTATTCATAATAGCCGGAAAGTGGGAATAATCCAAATGGCCATCAACGAATGAATGGATAAACAAAATGTGGTATATCTATTATAATGGAATATCATTTGGCCCTAAAATGGTATGAAGTATTGATGCATGCTACAACATGGATGAACCTTCAAAACATTATAGCAAGTGAAAGAAGCCAGACATAAAAGGCTGTGTGCCGCATAATTCCATGTATATGAAATGTACAGAATGGGAAAATAGAAGGTAGAACAGTGGTTTACAAGGGCTGGGGAGAGAGGGAGGTGGTAAGAGACTGCTAATGGGTGTGGGGTTTCTTTCTGAAGTGAAGAAAATGTTCTAAAATTTGACAGTGGCCAACAGCTGCACAAATCTATGAAGAGTAAAATAACACTGAATTGTACACTTTAAAATGAAGGATTTAATGGTATGTGAATTATGTCTCAATAAAGATGTAATTAGAAAAATAAGTCAAAGCAGGTGGGCCACTTAAGATAGATCAGGACCATCATTCAGTAAGGAATAAAAAAACTTATCAAGGACATATTATAGGAAGAGGTGTAGATTGGGAAAATGATTCACAGAGCTTTAATTCCAACAGGGGAAGACAGAAAACACAGAAGAAAAATTAAATAAACAAGACAATTACAGCTTGTAATAAAGGCCATGAAGGAAAATATTGTGACCTGACAGAGAAAAATTATTGGAGGCCTTCATTAAACAAGGTAGTCAGGGAAGGCCTCTATGGGGATTTGATCCAAAGAATAAGACAAAAACTATCACATAAAAGGTGTGGAGGGGTGCATGCCTGGTTGGGAAATGGGAAGTCCAAATGCCCTCAACTAGAAGACAACTTGGCATGTTCAAGAAATTGACAGAAGGCCAGTGTGTCTAAAACATAATATATGAGGGGGAAAAGTGGCACAAGAAAATGCTGCAGAAATAAACAAGAGTTAGATCAGGCAGAGCATGGAAGCTACAGTTATGAATTTAGATTTTATCCTTCCTTCAAGCGGAAGCCATGGGAAGATTTTAGGCAGAGTAGTGACACTATCTGATTTACACGATCCAATTTTAAAAGCTTGTTTTGTCTGTCATGCAGAGAACAGACTGGAAGAGGGCAACAACGAAAACAGGAAGAGTAAATAAATGGCTCTTGCTGTCTTCCTGGAGAGATGGGTGGATTGGCCCAGACTGAGAGAGTCTCTTTATGTAACTGTATCCAGCACTTCAGGTTCTAGCCTATTCTAAGTATAGTGGATATTGTGATACATTGCCCAAACTCATTTCTGGGATGAAGGACTTATTTCCCCAGCTACTGGCTCAGCTGAAAACAGACTTCCTGGAGCAGCCTTCATCCAGTGATCAGCACAAAGGTAGAGAGGCCTGGCCCCTTACCTGAATGAGCCATCCAGCTTCAGACCTCCCCATGAGGTCCACGATGCCTTCACTGAAACTACATCCCTCTCCCCAGTTCTGCTTCCTTCCTTTCCCTCCTGAAGCTATTGATCTCAAGAGTGTTCCTTAATCATTGTCCTCTATGATAATCTCCATCTCATAATCTGCTTCCCAGGAACTCCATCTGACACTGATTTCATAAATCTCAGTACATGGTCCTCAGTTTACCTTAATTTATAGATGGTCAATAATAATAAACTTGAAATGATAATACCATTTTTAAAACTCCTTAACAATGCAGCAATACTTTGCAAATATGAATGACATTTGTACCATAACCCATTCATACTACATGTATCCTAATTAAATCTTTTGTTTGTAAACACATTTGAATTCTATTTTAGCAAAAAGGCAACAGTAAAAAATAAAATAAATGGCAAAATAAATTGTACCATTAATCACTCTGAAGAACCTAGGAACAAAAGTGTACAAGTTTTCTAAGTGTCTTTCACTGCTAGGTAAGAAGATAAAGCATTATTTACAACTGCTGATCAGATCAATTAATGTGAACCATTATAATTGAAACATATTATCCCACTCCATACTAATCAAAAGTAAAAATTCAATGGAGTACCATGTTTCTATTAGCCTAGAACATTATGTCCTACGATCAGAAAAACATTCAAAATTTGCATATGCAATTCTATTCTTCCAAACTACAGTTGCTCTCTATATTTATAAGCGGTATAATTTATGAAACAATTTGAGGTACATAAGAACAACATATAATCAAATCTTGATTACTTAGGGTGGTAGAAGAAATATATCACTAAAATCTACCCCATTTAACTCATCACATACAATCTTCTTGCCTATCAAACAATTTTCCCAGACTGCTTGCTAGTAGCTAAATAATTTAATTTGAGTTTTACCCTTTTCTTATTTCATAAAGGTTCTACAGTATCAGTGAAATGGCCAAAGGGCAGCAACATGAGAGAGTCAAGTCAGAAGTAGCAAAGTCCCTAAATAATCCCCAAAGTATTCTACATCTTAAATAACTTAGAGTTTACTGTTGGTTGTGTTGGCAAAAAATATATATATATTGAAAGGATCTTTTCTCTGGAGTTTCAGCCCAGATCAGAATTTTATTGCCTCTTGCCCAAGGCCACTGCAAGACCTCCAGAGCAAAAAGAAGGTACAGTGTGATCCTTAATACGAGTTATGAAGATCAAAATAGAGCAAAGAGAGGATTTCAGAGATTTAAAAAATCAGTAACAATTTTTACTGAAATTTGGAAATATGTCTCCATATTTTAACTTTATATTATAAAATAATTTTCACTCTGTTTTTGAAATAGCCAGGCAATAAGTTATGTATGACTGTGAGTTCCTTGAGGTGGGAAATACGACTGGATCATTCTATTTCCAATGTGTCATATGGAGCCTGGAACATAGCACTCAACAAAAGAAACCAAAAAGGAAGATCCTTTAGTTCTGTGCTTCCACATACACAGATTTCCTCAACTAAGAGAGTGTCTTTGAAAACGAAGTGTAAAGAAGTCAGTAAAAAGCAGATGACCATGTGGAATAAAGTGTTTATTTTTCAGTCTTCACAACAGCTTATGAGATATCATCCCATGTTAAAAAATGCGGGGGAGAGGGAAAGAAGTTCAGAGACCATAAATAACTTACGCAAGATAATGTAGCTAATAAGCTGCAGAGCTGTGAGTCAAAATGCTGCCTCACTAACTCAGTTCTCAGAATTTTTCTGTAGCTGCATTGTCTAACACAGTAGTCACCAGCCACGTGTTGTTGATGAGCACTTGAAATGTGGCAAGTCTGAGCTGAGTTGAGCTATAAGTGCAAAATACACACTAGATTTCAAAAGGAAAATATTTTTAAAAAAGAATGTAAAATTATTCACCAATATTTTTAATATAAATTACATGTTAATAATATTTTTGAAGTATTAGTTAAATAAAATGTACTATTAAAATTAATTTCACTGCTTCTTTTGCTTTTTTTAAAAAATGTGGTTACTTAAAAATGTTAAATGACATATGTGGTTTGCATTACATTTCTATCAGGCACACTGATCAATAGGAAAAGGTAGACAAAGAAGAGAGACTTCCACTGGAGAATGAGATTGAGAGAAGGGAAGAAGTGATCTTTTAAATTTTAATTTGTCATTATATTATCATATACTGTTTGACATTTTTTAACATGAATATATATAAAATACAGCACAGATTCTATAAAAATACTATGATGGCAGTGATTAGCCCTACCCATAATCTCAATGAAGTTTTACATTTAGGGTGTTAAGCTACATCTAAAGGAATGAAGAGAAACAAACGAGAAATAAAGAAAATTTGGAAAGGCATTCCAGGTGGAGGAAAAGTGTACCCAGCAGCAATGGGACAGCTGAGTAGAATGTAGGAGAGAATAGAAGAAAAAAAGGACATATGGGGCAGCTACATCAGGTCTGTAAGCCATGCAAAGACATTTTATCTTTATTCAAAAGATACTGGAGAGTCGCCAAAGGGAAGGGACATAATCTGAACTGTAACTTATGAAGACAGCTCTCACTTTATAGAATATAGGTAGACTGGGGTGAAGAAAAATGGAGAATGGCAAGGAAGGAAACTAATGTTTACTGAGTTCCATGCACTTGGCTAAGTGGTTTACCTATATTCTTTAATTTGGCGTCATTGTTTACAGCTGAAAAAAACAAACAAAAAATTAAGACACCTTCCATGACCACACAGTTGGCAATTTATCCTCAGAAACTGTAGGGGATAATAAGGATGGGTCCTGATGCAGATAATTTGGGAAGGGGTGGTAGGAAAGTCTGGAGGCATCATATCTTTATTTTTATCTATAAATTAAGTGATGATATTTTGTTAAGCCTAAAGGACTGAAAATGGATGGGGACTTGAAAATAGTAGAAAAGAATTTGTAGTAGCACAGAAATGAAAGGAATGGAAGGAGCTAACCAAGAGGAAGTAGTAAAGGGAGTGGTAAGAGGTGTTGAACATCCATTAAACAGTAATAAAACTAGATAAAATTTATTGAGTTCTTATTATGTACCAGCCACTGGCTGAGCATTTTATATGCATTTTCTCATATAATCCACAAGACATCTAATTAGATGAGTATAATTATTTATCCTTCTATTACATATGCAAACTAGAGATTAAATAACTTGAACTTTCATCACAGAGGCATGAGTCAAACCAACTTCTGTCTTTCCCAAGCTACTTAACCAGGTCTCCAATAACACTGTAATGTTAAAAATCTGAAATTCCATTCTATTACAAGCGAAGAAAGCCTCTCATTTTAGAAATGAAGCAATACTGAGGCCTAAAGAGCTTGAAGTGACCTATTTAAGATGTCAAAAATAGTTAATGCCAATGTCAGAACTAAAATCTGGGTTTCAAAATTTCAGATGCAGATAAACAAACTATGGTATATATATATGTATATATCTCCAGACATACTGTATTATTTATGGCTAAAAAATTATGGGACATCAATCTACGGAAAAAACACGGAAGAACCTTAAATGCATATTACTGAGTGAAAGAAAGCAATCTGAAAAGGCTACATAGGGAGACTGGTTCAAGATGGCGGAGTAGAAGGACGTGCTCTTACTCCCTCTTGCGAGAGCAAGGGAATCACAACTAACTGCCGAACAATCATCAACCGGAAGACATTGGAACTCACCAAAAAAGATACCCCACATCCAAAGACAAAGGAGAAGCCACAATGAGATGGTAGGAGGGGTGCAATCACAATAAAATCAAATCCCATAACTGCTGGGTGGGTGACTCACAAACTGGAGAACACATATACCACAGAAGTCCACGCACTGGAGTGAAGGTTCTGAGCCCCATGTCAGGCTTCCCAACCTGGGGGTCCGGCAACGGCTAGCAAGATTTGATTGCAGGACTTCGACAGGACTGGGGGAAACAGAGACTCCACTCTTGGAGGGCACACACAAAGTAGTGTGTGCATTGGGACCCAGGGGAAGGAGCAGTGACCCCATAGGAGACTGAACCAGACCTACCTGCTAGTGTTGGAGGGTCTCCTGCAGAGGCAGGGGGTGGCTGTGTCTCACCGTGAGGACAACGACACTGGCAGCAGAAGTTCGGGAAGTACTCCTTGGCGTGAGCCCTCCCAGAGTCTGCCATTAGCCCCACCAAAGAGCCCGGGTAAGCTCCAGTGTTGGGTCGCCTCAGGCCAAAAAACCAACAGGGAGGGAACCCAGCCCCACCCATCAGGAGACAAATGGATTAAAGTTTTACTGAGCTTTGCCCACCACAGCAACAGCCAGCTCTACCAACCAACAGTCCCTCCCATCAGGAAACTTGCACAAGCCTCTTAGATAACCTCATCCACCAGAAGGCAGACAGAAGAAGCAAGAAGAACTACAATCCTGCAGCCTGTGGAACAAAAAACCACATTCACAGAAAGATAGACAAGATGAAAAGGCAGAGGGCTATGTACCAGATGAAGGAACAAGATAAAACCCCAGAAAAAGGGCTTCCCTGGTGGCGCAGTGGTTGAGAATCTGCCTGCCAATGCAGGGGACACGGGTTCGAGCCCTGGTCTGGGAAGATCCCACATGCCGCGGAGCAACTAGGCCCGTGAGCCACAATTACTGAGCCTGCACGTCTGGAGCCCGTGCTCCACAACAAGAGAGGCCGCGATAGTGAAAGGCCCACGCACCGCGATGAAGAGTGGCCCCCACTTGCCTCAACTAGAGAAAGCCCTCGCGCAGAAACGAAGACGCATCACAGCCATAAATAAATAAAAATAAAGAAAATTAAAAATTAAAAAAAAAAAAAAACAGAAAAACAACTAAATGAAGTGGAGATAGGTAACCTTCCAGAAAAAGAATTCAGAATAATGACAGTGAAGATGATCCAGGACTTCGGAAAGAGAATGGAGGCAAAGATCGAGAAGATGCAAGAAATGTTTAACAAAGACCTAGAAGAATTAAAGAACAAACAAACAGAGATGAACAATACAATAACTGAAATGAAAAATACACTAGAAGGAATCAATAGCAGAATAACTGAGGCAGAAGAACAGATAAGTGACCTGGAAGACAGAATGGTGGAATTCACTGCTGCAGAACAGACTAAAGAGAAAAGAATGAAGAGAAATGAAGACAGCCTAAGAGACCTCTGGGACAACATTAAACGCAACAACATTCGCATTATAGGGGTCCCAGAAGAAGAAGAGAGAGAGAAAGGACCCGAGAAAATATTTGAACAGATTATAGTCGAAAACTTCCCTCACATGGGAAAGGAAATAAGACACCCAAGTCCAGGAAGCGTAGCAAGTCCCATACAGGATAAACCCAGGGAGAAACATGCTGAGACACATAGTAATCAAATTGGAAAAATTAGAGACAAAAATTATTCAAAGCAGCAAGGGAAAAATGACAAATAATATACAAGGGAACTCCCATAAGGTTAAGAGCTGATTTCTCAGCAGAAACTCTACAAGCCAGAAGGGAGTGGCATGATATACTCAAAGTGATGAAAGGGAAGAACCTACAACCAAGATTACTCTACCCGGCAAGGATCTCATTCAGATTTGATGGAGAAATCAAAAGCTTTACAGATAAGCAAAAGCTAAGAGAATTCAGCACCACCAAACCAGCTCTACAACAAATGCTAAAGGAACTTTTCTAAGTGGGAAACACAGAGAAGAGAAGGACCTACAAAAACAAACCCAAAACAATTAAGAAAATGGTCATAGGAACATACATATCGATAATTACCTTAAACGTGAATGGATTAAATGCTCCAACCAAAAGACACAGGCTTGCTGAATGGATACAAAAACAAGACCCATATATATGCTGTCTACAAGAGACCCACTTCAGACCTAGGGACACATACAGAGATGGAAAAAGATATTCCATGCGAATGGAAATCAAAAGAAAGCTGGAGTAGCAATTCTCATAACAGATAAAATAGACTTTAAAATAAAGAATGTTACAAGAGACAAGGAAGGATACTACATAATGATCAAGGGATCAATTCAAGAAGATATAACAATTATAAATATATATGCACCCAACATAGGAGCACCTCAATACATAAGGCAACTGCTAACAGCTATAAAAGAGGAAATCGACAGTAACACAATAATAGTGGGGGACTTTAACACCTCACTTATACCAATGGACAGATCATCCAAACAGAAAATTAATAAGAAACACAAGCTTTAAATGACACAATAGACCAGATAGATTTAATTGGTATTTATAGGGCATTCCATCCGAAAACAGCAGATTACATTTTCTTCTCAAGTGCACATGGAACATTCTCAAGGATCGATCACATCTTGGATGACAAATCAAGCCTCAGTTAATTTAAGAAAACTGAAATTATATCAAGCATCTTTTCTGACCACAATGCTATGAGATTAGAAATGAATTATGGGGAAAAAAATGTAAAAAACACAAACACATGGAGGCTAAACAATACATTACTAAATAACCAAGAGATCATTGAAGAAATCAAAGAGGAAATCAAAAAATACCTAGAGACAAATGACAATGAAAACACGACGACCCAAAACCTATGGGATGCAGAAAAGCAGTTCTAAGAGGGAAGTTTATAGCAATACAAGCCTACCTCAACAAACAAGAAAAATTGCAAATAAACAATCTAACCTTACACCTAAAGGAACTAGAGAAGGAAGAACAAACAAAACCCAAAGTTAGCAGAAGGAAAGACATCATAAGGATCGGAGCAGAAATAAATGAAATAGAAACAAAGAAAACAATAGCAAAGATCAATAAAACTAAAAGCTGGTTCTTTGAGAAGATAAACAAAACTGATAAACCGTTAGCCAGACTCATCAAGAAAAACAGGGAGAGGACTCAAATCAATAAAATTAGAAATGAAAAAGGAAAAGTCACAACAGATACCGCACAAATACAAAGCATCCTAAGAGACTACTACAAGCAACTCTATGCCAATAAAATGGACAACCTGGAAGAAATGGACAAATTCTTAGAAAGGTATAACCTTCCAAGACTGAACCAGGAAGAAATAGAAAATATGAACAGACCAATCACAAGTAATGAAATTGAAACTGTGATTAAAAATCTTCCAACAAACAAATGTCCAGGACCCCATGGTTTCACAGGTGAATTCTATCAAACATTTAAAGACAAGCTAACACCCATCCTTCTCAAGCTCTTCCAAAAAATTGCAGAGGAAGGAACACTCCCAAACTCATTCTATGAGGTCACCATCACCCTGATACCAAAACCAGACAAAGATACTACAAAAAAAGCAAATTACAGACCAATATCACTGATGAATATAGATGCAAAAATCCTCAACAAAATACTAGCAAAGAGAATCCAACAACACATTAAAAGGATCATACACCATGATCAAGTGGGATTTATCCCAGGGTTGCAAGGATTCTTCAATATATACAAATCAATCAATGTGATACACCATATTAACAAATTGAAGAATAAAAACCATATGATCATCTCAATAGATGCAGAAAAAGCTTTTGACAAAATTCAATGACCATTTATGATTAAAAACTCTCCAGAAAATGGGCATAAAGGAAACCTACCTCAACATAATATGACAAACCCACAGCAAACATCATTCTCAATGGTGAAAAACTGAAAGCATTTCCTCTAAGATCTGGAACAAGACAAGGATGTACACTCTTGCCACTATTATTCAACATAGTTTTGGAAGTCCTCGCCACAACAATCAGAGAAGAAAAAGAAATAAAAGGAATACAAATTGGAAAAGAAGTAAAACTGTCACTGTTTGCAGATGACATGATACTATACATAGAGAATCCTAAAGAGGCCACCAGAAAACTACTAGAGTTAATCAATGAATTTGGTAAAGTTGCAGGATACAAAATTAATGCACAGAAATCTCTTGCATTCCTATACACTAATGATGAAAACTCTGAAAGAGAAATTAAGGAAACACTCCCATTTACCATTGCAACAAAAAGAATAAAATACCTAGGAATAAACCTACCTAGGGAGACAAAAGACCTGTATGCAGAAAACTATAAGACACTGAGGAAAGAAATTAAAGATGATACCAACAGATGGAGAGATATGCCATGTTCTTGGATTGGAAATATCAATATTGTGAAAATGACTATACTACCCAAAACAATCTACAGATTCAATGCAATCCCTATCAAATTACCAATGGCATTTTTTACAGAACTAGACCAAAACAACTTAAAATTTGTATACAGACACAAAAGACCCTGAATAGCCAAAGCAGTCTTGAGGGAAAAAAATGGAGCTAGAGGAACCAGACTCCCTGACTTCAGACTATACTACAAAGCTACAGTAATCAAGACAATATGGTACTGGCACAAAAACAGAAATACAGATCAATGGAACAGGATAGAAAGCCCAGAGATAAACCCACGCACCTATGGTCAACTAACCTATGACAAAGGACGCAAGGATATACAATGGAGAAAAGACAGTCTCTTCAATAAGTGGTGCTGGGAAACCTGGACAGCTACATGTAGAAGAATGAAAATAGAACACTCCCTAACACCATACACAAAAATAAACTCAAAATGGATTAGAGACCTAAATGTAAGACTGGACACTATAAAATTCTTAGAGGAAAACATAGGAAGAACATTCTTTGACATAAATCACAGCAAGATCTTTTTTGATCCATCTCCCAGAGTAATGGAAATAAAAACAAAAATAAACAAATGGGACCTAATGAAACTTCAAAGCTTTTTCAAAGCAAAGGAAACTACAATCAAGACCAAAAGACAACCCTCAGGAGAAAATATTCGCAAACGAATCAACGGACAAAGGATTACGCTCCAAAATATATAAACAGCTCATGCAGCTCAATATTAAAAAAACAAACAACCCAATTCAAAAATGGGCAGAAGACCTAAAAAGACATTTCTCCAAAGAAGACATACAGATGGCCAAGAAGCACATGAAAAGCTGTTCAACATCCCTAATTATTAGAGAAATGCAAATCAAAACTACAATGAGGTATCACCTCACACCAGTTAGCACGGGCATCATCAGAAAATCTACAAACAACAAATGCTGGAGAGGGTGTGGAGAAAAGGGAACCCTCTTGCACTGTTGGTGGGAAAGTAAATTGATACAGCCACTATGGAGAACAGTATGGAGGTTCCTTAAAAAACTAAAAGTAGAATTACCATATGACCCAGCAATCCCACTCCTGGGCATATACCCAGAGAAAACCATAAGTCAAAAAGACACATGCACCCCAATGTTCACTGCAGCACTATTTACAATAGCCAGGTCATGGAAGCAACCTAAATGCCCATCGACAGACGAATGGATAAAGAAGATGTGGTACATAATACAATGGAATATTACTCAGCCATAAAAAGGACCGAAATTGGGTCATTTGTAGAGACATGGATGAATCTAGAGACTGTCATACAGAGTGAAGTAAGTCAGAAAGAGAAAAACAAATATCGTATATTAATACATATATGTGGAACCTAGAAAATCGTACAGATGAACCTGTTTGCAGGGTAGAGATTGAGACACAGATGTAGAGAACAAACGTACGGACACCAAGGGGGGAAAGTGGCAGGGGGTGGGGGTAGTGGTGGGATGAATTGGGAGATTGGGATTGACATGTATACACTGATGTGTATAAAATGGATAACTAATAAGAACCTGCTGTATAAAAAAATAAATAAAATAAAATTCAAAAATTCGAAAAAGGAAAAAGGAAAAGGCTACATACTCTATGATTCCAACTATGTGACATTCTGGAAAAGACAAAACTATGGAGACAATAAAAAGATCAGTGGTTGCCAAGGGTTCGGGAGGAAGTAAGCAGGAGGAACACCGGCAGTTTTTAGGGCAATGAAACAACTCTGTATGATACCATAACGACAGATAGATGTCATTATATATTTACTCAAACCCATAACGTACAATACCAAAAGTGAAGCCTAATGTTAGCTACGGACTTTGGATAATTATGATGTGTCAACGTAGGTTCATCAAGTCTAACAAATGTTACAATTTGTTCTAACTCTGGTGGAGAATGTCAATAATGGGGAGACTATGAATGCTTGGGAACAGGGAGTATACAGGAAATCTCTGTACCGTCCTCTCAATTTAGCAGTGAACCTAAAACTGCTCTAATACTTGAAGTCTTAATTAAAAAAAAAAAAGATTAAGGGACAATAAAAGGTGACAAATACAATAAGAGAAAAGGTTTTTTTTTAAAAATTTCAAGCACAATGTTTAGGTGTGAGTATGAAATAAACTGGCTCTTTTAAAAAATTGTCTGCATGGTTGTAATAGACCTGAAACAGGTAACGGCATTGATGAATCCATGTCTTATAACCCTGTAGGATGCACATGTTAGGGCAGTGTCTTGCACGAAGAAGGAACTAAATAAATATTTCTTAAAGGAAAATAAATAGAAAAGTGGATGAAAGGAAAGAAAGGGGAAAAAGGAAGGAGGAGAGGAAGACATAGAGAAAGAGAGATAAGACAGAGAACAGTTTTCAGGGAAGATGTTTCATTTCCTAAAAAGTTTGATTGTGACCAAATTCTTTGAAATTCGTTGACTCAGAATTGACAAGGCACTAGAATCCAAATTTTTTTACTGCTTTAGGGTACTATCAAGTACGGTTTCAGATTTATAACAAGTTAATTGCCCTACTTCCATACTCTCACTACTTAGGGAATTTTCAGCCATTGCTTAACTACAGAATTTTCATGCTGGATAAAGTAGATGGGTCACTTTTTATTCCAATAAAATTTAATATGGTTGTAACCTTTTTAGTGACTCTATTATCTATACTATATTATCAGGTCTATGGTTCCAGAAATGTCTTTAATGAAAATAAATCCGTAGATTGTATACATTCTGCAGAAAACAACTATAATTATTTTATGAACAAGGTAAGGTATAACTAAATAAAAATACATCAGTAAAATTATCAGTTCAAAGTAACTGTTTCTTTACAAATTCCTTCAATTAGGTTATCTATTAATTATGAAGGACACCTCTTAGAAATGGTCAGTATTTGGAAAAAGCATCTTAAGTAGGAAGGTCAAATCATTATATCAACACAGAGGAAAAAAGTGACTTATAAAAACAAATTGAAGGAAAAATCCAAGGTGCATAATCTTTAAGTTATGTAATTTAAGTGAAGTCAGAAGAAATGTGGGCTAAAACATAACATTGCTTCATAGTTCTTGGTCACATGACATCAGCTCTGATGTCATGTCAATTCCTATTTTGTACTAGCAAGTAGCAATGATATGTCTATCAATATTGGTATTAGCTAAATTGTTCCACACCTGGATTTTACAGAAGTTGTAGGAACCGTGAGATCTCTAAATGTCACTTTTGCAAAAGAATAGATCTAGGTTTAATAAATAGTGTATTTGTTTTACAGTGTTTCCTGTATTCCTATTCACCATATGGGAAATCGTCAGACATCTCACTACAGTGTGTTCTCCAATCATACTCAGTATAGTGGACATAATAGGGGGTTCAGAATAACTTTGGATAAATTGCTCAAGAAGTCAAATATTACACCTGTGTCAGGATCAAAACTCAGAGACATACAGAAGCGGATTTAAGAAAACTTTAAAACTTTAAACTTTACAGGTTGATCAGGATTCTACAGGTAGCACCCTATCAGAAACCTCTCCCTCAATGACCTGTTTGCTAGTTCACACTTCTGCTAGTTATCAGTTAATTTAGCATTAGCGAATATCACCTGAAGGTATTACTCCCAAAGCTATTTGGCGATGCCTACTTTTAAGTCAGTGGAACTAAGATTAATTGAGGGCTGATTTTGCGTGTATGGAACTAACTAGAGGATAAAATTCATAGTCTAAAGTAAAAGAAAATTTATTATAATTTTCAGCTTATTAGTTATAAGGCAGAATATGATTTAAGTGACATAATCTATACTGCCTTATTTATGACAATATTTGTTTGATTAAAAAGTTTTGTAAGAATAGAATATAATGTGACAAATTTCTCTTTTACCCCATATTAGGCAACAGCTGTGTTGAATGTACAATCTGTTTTACCAATTCCTATAATCTTCTGTGGTATTTTGAGTTGGTGTATTTCTAAGTGTCATTTTCATCCATACTTATACAACTTTCTTGAAACTTTAGAACAAGATTTTATATTCATTCCATTAATTTTCATCTTGCTATTCTCAGACCACCGTGCCAAAATCCTTGTTGGATCTCAATTCGGACATTCAACACAGTAGCTACACTTCCTTAGTTCACATATTTTGCTCACTGTCATAACCTTACCAGGTAAGGCCAAGCAAAGAGCTCTGTGATTCATTACTGTGTTAGTGAATCAATGTGCTCTACACACACTTCTGTTAGCTGCTCCATTTCTAAAGTTTCCACAAAATTGAGAGGGCACTGAATCTTATTAAGTAATAAGGTAATATATATGGTATTGATCAGCATTATCTATTCATTCATTTACATATACATCTATTTATTTTATGTTATTTTCAGATCATTTCAAAATTAGAAGGATTACATAATATTTTAAAAGTAGAACTGACCCTAAATATTAAGTGATGCTGTGATGGCTAATTTTGTGTCAACTTTGCTAGGCCATGGTACTCAGATATTTGGTCACACACCAGTCTAGATGTCAATGGGGAAGTAATTTTTAGATGGGATTAACATGTGAGTAAAGCAGATTACCCTCCATAATGGGAGTGGGCCTCATTCACTCTACTGAAAGCCTTAGGAGAGAAAAAAAAAGAGAGATCTCCCAAGGAAGAGGGAATTCTGCCTCCAAACTGCCTTTGGACTTGAACTACAACATCAACTCTTCTGAGGATCTCCAGCCTGCAAGCCTGTCCTGCAGATTTCAGACTTGCCAGCCCCCAATTCCTTAAAATCAGTCTCTCTCCGTCCGTCTCTCTCTCTCTCTCTCTCTCTCTCTCTCTCTCTCCATACAAATATGACACACATTCTATAGGTTCTGTTTCTCTGGAGAACTCTTGACTATTATAGGGACCTTCAGCATTATTCCCAAACCAAGGTTGGGATGCTCTAGAGGGGGCTTTTGTAACAGAGAGAAGATAGTCTGGATTATTTCTATGATCATTTTCATATTCAGTGTTCCTTCATGACTGCTAGTGACCTGTTCTTTCTAATCAGTACAGTCTTTGGGTGTCACACAGCTCACTGCTTAGATGGACCTATAGCTGAAACATAGGCAGCTGACAAATGAAATAAAAAATACTGATCAAAAATTATAATGACCTTTATTACAGTTATACTATGCTGTAATCCATACACCATTCTTTCACATGTCTATTACTTTTGACTTTCCCAACAATCCATGCCACATATAGCTTATATTTTTATTATAATTTCAAACAAAGAAACGACTGTCAAAAAGATACACTCTTACTTAGGGAAAGAATTAGGACTAGACTCTGGAAGTCTTTTAAAATACTTTAGCATCACCTCTTGTTTAATATAAGAAATGAATCCATGGAAATTGGATTGCTGTGGATTGAACTGTGTCCTCTCAAAATTCATATGCTGAAGCCCTAACCCCCAATGTGATGGTTTTTGGAAATGGGGCCTTTGAAAGGTAATTAGGTTTAGATAAGGCCATGAAGGTGAGGCTCTAATGATGGGACTAGTACCCCTATAAGAAGATCCCTCTCTCTCTCTACCACGTGAGGACACAGTGAGAAGACAAGCCAGGAAGAAAGCTCTCACCAGAACTCAACCATGCTAGCACCCTGATCTCGGACTTCTGGCTTCCGGACCTATAAGAAATAAATTTCTGTTGTTTAAGCCACATAGTCTATGGCAGCCAGTGCTAACACATAGACTTGCAAATTCTGAGTGTTATTGATACTACAACCCATTCAAACATATATTAAGAAGATTTTTTTAAAAAAACAAGTAAAATTATACTAATCAATGATAAAGATCACATAAATAAGTGGAACTCAGACTCTAGGTTCATCAGAATCCCTCGCAAAGATTCCTAAAGTATAATACTGCTGACCCCACACCCGTAGCGTGTGATTCAACAAGTCCGGGTTGTGGCCCAAAATTCTGCATTTCTAACAGCAGTTCCCAGGTGATAGTGATGCTGAACCGTATTTTGTAAATGACTGATATAGGTTGATAAAAGGTGTAACTCACAGTCTATTAAGAGCACTAAGAGTGCATTTTAAACACACACATATACACAGAACACCAAACTGGATTTCTAAGCGTTTAACCCTGGGTATCTTGAGTGGGGCATGTTTTCAAAAGGAAGTTTTAAAAATTTCTCCAGTTTGTTTTAATAATCACCAGGTTTGGGGAATTAATAGTCTAAGATTATCATATTAGAAAAGAAGTACGTTTCATTCCTTTAATTACCTACAGTAAGAAAACTAGGTTAAGAAGATAATATTTAGTAAAAAAATTCTTTCAAAATTTTCTTAATATAAAATATAAAGTTAAAATACCAAGTTTTTATTTATAAAGTACACTGGCAGAAAATAGTTTGTTATTTTGAATATATTTGATATGTATCATTAAAATCCTGTGGACATTACTCATTTACTTAAGCCTTTTCATCCTGGGCAGGATAAATGTAAACTAGTCTAAACTTAACCAGAGGGAAATCAACAGATACAGCAACAACACTCTCAAAGCAAGCACAAAATAATTTAAAAATGATCATCGGACACAGAAAAACAACTCCAGCAGTTAGCTTTAACAACAGTAAGCTTCAGTAATATTTGTTCAATGAAATTAATGAATGAAAGAATTATTGTTTAAAATATCAATAATGAGCTTTATCTAATAAATAATATATATAACTTATAAATATATAAATGACAAATTGATATATTTTATATAAATACTATATAGATAAAAATCTATCATAAGCAGCAATGAAAAGATGCTTGAGAATACTATGTCTACTGAATGTAACTACAAGTAAAATGAAGCTTGAGTATGGGTCAGAATTGTAATCGACAGAAAGTATAGATATATAAGATAAATGTGAAGCAAGATGATCAATAAAGTAAATCTGAACTCAATTCCCAACTGCCATTTTCTATGTGTGAACTAAGGCAGGTCACTTGATTTCTCTTGGTCTCTCTTTCTTCAACTACAGAATGTCCCTCAAGATAGTTCTTGCTTGAAGCGGAAATGTTACACCCAAGATTTCATGCACTTCTGCTTTTCCTTAGAATACTTACCGGCTCCTCTCCCTCTGTGAAAAGTGAGTATCTAGAGCTCTACCGCACAGTTTTATTTCTTAGAATGCCTAAGGACAGACTCATAAACCAACCACCAACGCAGTTTAGTAGAGTTTGGTTAATATATTTGCTATGGATCTTTCTTAAGTCCCAAGAAAATAAGTTATGAAATTAACGTTTAAGAATTAGCATATATTAAACCAAATGTATAGACTGTTTGGACAGATAAAGAAATTTTGTGAAAGGATAACAATTTCAATATAATCTCTTATTTTTTATTATACCCTTGATCTGCACTCATAATAGTATTATAAATGTATTCCATCTAATCCCAAAGATTTAATGAAAGGGAAAATTACTTGTAGTCTAGCTACAAACAAATGTTTATGTCTCAAAAGTATATTTTGTATACAGTTAAATTTAGGGTATTAGAAAAATGGAAAATAACCAAATTTGCTGTATATCAGCACATCAATTATTTGGGCTTTAATTCAAAAAAAAAAAAGAAGAATAAAAAAGAGGAGAAAATGTGTCACATAAATCTTTCAGTATCCACACAACAAGGCTGAATAAGCACTGTTGTTGGGTTTTTTTCCATGTAGTATGGAGGATTTAGTAGTATTCTCTCTCTTTAATTCAATATGCGTAAGCAGAGTAGGTTTTCCTTATATACAAAGGAAAACGTAAAATTAAAAAGATAAAACAAAAGGAAAAAAATCAATGAAATAGCACAATGTTAAGAAGAAGTAACGTTTAACAGGAAATCAAAGGAAGGGAGAGCAGCTAAAAAGACCAAAAGAAAGATAAAGGGCAAAGGATTTAAAAATTAAACACAAGAGAAAAGATTAAAGAAGGAAAGGCAAAAAGCAATGCAGCAGGATTTAAGAAGCCAGTAAAAAGAAAAGACATGCAGTAATGACAAAGGGATAGCAAGTGCCAAAGAAAAGATACTTGAAGTAATGAAAAGAAGGGAGAAAAAAAGAAAGTAAAATAAAAGCAGTTGTAAATTAATTTTAAACACAGTATAGGACAGATACAGTACTAACGGGCTTTCAATTTTTTTTTTTGTCATCTTCTTGGCTCTGTTATTGATAAAAAGAAAAAAATCAGTCTTTAGGCACAGGAGATTTAGAACAGTATTTCCAATGTACAGGGATGCAGCATGGGTTAGTAAAAAGTGTGCTGCCACCAGCAGGCTCTGTGGTGTTGCATAAGGAACTTACCTTCTCTGCCCCACACTACATCTCACAATTTTCTAATTTACATATTGAAGCCACTCTCACCTTATTTCTGATGTCCTTAGCTGACTAAATGTTGTGACTTTACATACAATCCATCATTGACTCTGATTCTGAAATCACTAACTTATTTTACAGTGAAATAAAATGTATCATAAATGACAAACTGAATTACATATAGACTCACTTTTAAATAATCAATCGTTCCCAGCAACAGTAGTGCCACTGAGAGTTTCAAAAATCTGAGGGGGTATTTTAAGTTGTCATAATAATTGATGGGAACAGCTAGTATTTAATAGGTAAGGGTGAGGGAGACTAGATATGTTCCAATTTCCTACAGGACATTCTTTTAGGTAAAAACATGTTTATAATTATTTAGGCCTCTTTAAGATTAGGGACCATAGGTGCTCAATGAATGTTTACTCAATGAGTAAACGAAGTATAAAGCAAATAAAACACCATCATTCCAACGCAGGCCATAGTTCTCTTCTTATGTATGTTTATGTCTATTAAGGGGTAGAGAATATTTTCAGTATGTGGAAAATAAAGCATGCTGATGTGATTACTTTAAATGTATACAGCACCTTCTTCTAATTAGAATCTCTCTTCTGGCAATGTTAGGGTCAATGCAACATCAAATAGTAACGTAGCAGTAACTACTGAAATCATAAAACCTTTATAATGAATTTTTACTTGTGTAAACAATGACAAGTGAAATACAAATTACTATTTACTGTCATGTACATTGCTCTATAAAACAATCTAGATTATTTCCAAAATATAAAAACAAGTTAATCTATAGCCACTTTGGAAGACAGTTTGGTAGTTTATTACAAAGCTAAATATAGTTTTACCACAAAACCCAGAAATTATGCTCTAGATTTCACCAAATGAGCTGAAAACTATGTCCACACAAAAACCTGTATATGAATGTTTATAGCAGCTTTACTTATAATTGCCAAAACTAGGAAGCAACCAATATGTCCTTCAATAGGTCAATGAATAAACAAACTGTGGTAAATCCATGTAAGAGAAGGTTATTCAACAATAAAAAGAAATGAGCTACCATATCAAACCATGAAAAGACATGGAGAAACCTTAAATGTAGATTCCTAAGTCAAAGAAGGCAGTCTGAAAATGCTACATATTGCATGGTTTCAACTACATGATGCTCTGGAAAAGGTAAAACTATAGACAGTAAAAAGATAAGTTCTTGCCAGAGGTTTGAAGGGGAAGGAGGGGGAGAGCAATGAATAGGTGGAACATGGGATTTCTTAGGGCAGTGACATTATTCTTTATGATACTGTAATGGTGGATACATGACATAATTTGTCAAAACCCATAGACCTGTACAACGCAAAAAACGAGCCCTAATGTAAACTCTTCAGTTTAGTTAATAATAATGTATCAAGTTTGGTTCATCAATTGTATCAAATGAACCACACTAATGTAAGATGTTAATAATAAGGGAAATTACTTTGAGGATGGGGGTTAATACAGGAACTCTCTGTACTTACTGCTCATTTTTCGTGTAAATCTAAGAATTCTCTGAAGAATAAAGTCTATTAAAAAAAGAAGTTAATAAATCAGGCTATATGTTCACAAAACTTCAATGGGAATTTGAGTGGACTGACACCATATGCCCTCTAAGAATTTGAGCTTAACTGTTTGGCTGCATATGTGCCTCTAGTTAAAGCTCAGTTTTTAATCCCCATCCTCACCCCAAATCACACTCTAGGGCACGGGTGAAGTTAAATACTTTTAGGCATGGGTGAAGTTAAACACTTTTATTGGGCCACAAGGCATGGTTTCTCTCAGGATTTTAAAATTATTTAAGAGTATTTCTTTCTCTCCTTCCATGTGTAACCAGATTCCTCACATATCTTTGTCGAACATGAAATGAGACCTTCCGGTTCAAAACAGAATGGACCACCTCCCTTCTCCCTCCATAATAAACCATACAAACATGACAGCTAAAGGCTGTTCAATAAAGGAATAAACCTACAAGGACAGAAAGTTCAAGAGAGAAGGCAATAGCAACAAAATTCTGGAAGCTGGCAAGCTAACACATGAGTTATAGTTGATTAAACAAACCTCAAAAAACTGAATCCTGGGCTAACACTGGGGACAAACCAAGAAGCTACTTGATCCATAGCAGAAGCCCCAAACTTGATAGCCTGAGGGGCCTCTGGAATAAGACTGAAGACATTTAAGAAGGAATTAGACTCTCCTGCTTCCCCTCCCCTATTCCACAGAGCCAGGCAACAACCCCTCCTCATTCCCAGGCAGAAACTCAGTTTACTATCTAACACCAATTTTTCTTTTTACATTGATTGATTTGCTTGTTTTCTTATATTTTCTAATATCAAATGAATTGCTTTTACATATTTTTTGGAAGAAGGATAGGAATGGAGGGGCGAAGAGGAGGAGAGGAAGGCAAGGAGGAAGAGATAGAAGGGAGGGAGGAGGGAAATCAATAAGACATAAAAATATTAAAAATTGGGATCAGACATAACTTTGGTGCATTAAATGATGAGGAGAGAAATAGTAGTAGGAGATGGCACTTAACATTTAGAAACAGCATACTAACAATGCCCTTGTGTTCTCAGGGACCTAAAAGGAATAGGGGGTGTATCAAATGAGCACATAGGCCTTCTTTTTCCTTCCTGTTATACCTTAACTGACCTAAAGCAAAACTTCCTCAATAAATATGCATCTATTAACATACATTTATCTGCGTGAATTTCTCTACAAAGACTCAAGAAAAGAACAAGCAATCAATTATGTTGAGCTACAAGTGAAATAAGGAAAAAGAATATCTTCAATCATTTAGTGAGCTCTAAAGAATTAAAGGATAAAAAGTAATACAGTCAAAAACAATCACTTTTTCTTCAAGAAGAAAATTACCTACTTTTTTGGCTCACAAAAGTCCTCTAAATAATGATCAAAGTATAAACTAAATTTTATGATTTTCTTCATTTTTATAGATAACAACGTCATGTAGAATAAGATGATACTGGTTATTTAGGATAATAAGAAAAATGTTCTCAGGTTATCACTGATCTAGTTAGAGAAAGAAAACACTGTACACAAGCCTTTCTCCAACACTACTGAATACGTTTCCCTCAAAAAAGAGGTGGGAGAGATTATACCTTCATGGGATTTATTTCCACATATAATATAAAAGGGTTACTATTTAAATCTATGCATCACTGAGATGTATCTTCCATTTTTATGAAGAATCAGCTCAATAAACATACTTTAATTTAGAGAATAATAATAAAAGGCAATTGCCTTACTCTGTAACAGGATAAAAAGTATTTCATTATCATAATTTTGAGATATAACTTTTTATACAAATGATAAAATATTTTTAAAAGTAGATGTTATATATGACAGAAAAGCAGTTTCAATGGATGCACACACGATTTTGGTGTATGTTAATCAAGTGAATCAATCATAAGACAAAGTTATCATGAAATAGAGTTAATTAGGTATAGGCTTGAGGTATGGCAGATGGAAGGTGTAACATATGAAAGGAAGTTAAGCACACTTTTTGAATTCTGATTTTCTGGGTGGTTCCCCTTGTCATATAATGAACTATTACATTTCATTTCTGAATAACTGAGGAGATTAAAGCATTCAACTGTAGCTCATGAATTACTCTGAAAGCTATTCAGAATTTAAATGTAATAGCTGGTCTCTCATTTTTCATTGTCTAGTAAATGAGTTTATGAATAAACAAATGAATTCATATATTCCAAACAGCAGACCAGTCATGCACCCCCAATTCATTCATTCATTCATTCATTCATTCATTCAATAGATACTTACTGATCTATAAAGGGTCAGGCCCTACCCTAAATGACAGCCTGACTAAGACAAACATTCTATGCCCCCACAGAATTCACAAGTTAATATGAAAACAGACTTTAAACAAATGTATTTATGTGTTACCAGTAACGAAGTAGATGAAATGAGCTGTGGAAAAGAACAAAAGCGTAGAGGAATGGGGAGTTATTTTAGAGAGGGAGGTCAGCAAAAGCTCCCAGAGAAGGCACCATTTAAACTGAGACCCAAAGGATAAGAAGGAACAGGCCAGGCATAGAGAGGAGCATTCCAAACAGTGGAAACAGCAAGTGCAAATGCCCTGAGTCAGGCAGGGCTGCAAGAACTAACAGAAAGCCAGTGACACCAGGGAGAATGAGCAAGGGAAAAGGAGGCAACAGATGAGGTAGGAAAGCTAGGCAGGAGCCGTTACAGAGAGCCTTTCAAAGCCAAGGTAAGAAGCTTACATTTTATGCCAAGTACACGTAAAGGCTTTAACACCGAGAAGTGACATGACCCAATTAACATTCTTAGTACAGCACCATCACTGAGCTCTGTAGAAAATAAATTAGATTTCTCATGGGGATTCTTAGCTGTTTTGGGCACCATGAGACCTTCCATCAGTCTCCTGAAGCCTATAAATCCCTCCTCAGAATAATATTTACAGATGCATAAAATAGAATACATATCGTTACAAAGGAAACTAATTATATTGAAATTTATTTCTATCAGGGACCCTTGGAGGCAAAGAACCCAGGGTGAAGAATACCTGCTAGTGAACATAAATGAAAGTAGAGTTAGAAGGCAATGGCGGTGGATGTGGACAGGAATGGATAACTCCAAGAAAAAATTAGCATTTTTGGATTCTTTGCTTATTACGTAGGTCCAAATTTTTGAGCATGGATAAAAATGTGTGTCTGTTTTCTTTTTAATCAAACTCCTCTATAGTTGTGTATTTTAAAGGATATTTTCTCTCATATAGAACCAAAAAGTTTATATTGGAGAATTTTTCTAATAGAAGTTGTCCTATAGGCAATCCTTCACTCTGTGAGCATTGATTGATTATAATGATAAGCACTGATGACAAGAGCTAGCATTTATTGAGCACTTACTATGTTCCAGGTACTAAGCAAAGTGCTTTGTAGTGCAATGTCTGGTTTAATTCTCGTAACAACCCTTTGAGGTAGAGGCTTTATTGTTATCCCCTTTTTTACAAATGAGAAAATTAAAGCTCAGAGATATTAAGTAATTTGCCCAATACCACACAGCTGGTAATTGTCAGTACTGGGAATGGAGGCCTGGACTAAATCCAGAGTGAGGGATTACTGAGCATCTACTAAGTGCTCAGTATTGGGTTGGCAATAATTGGAACCCCAAAAATGTATAAGCCAGGGCCAAGATCTTAAGGCACCAATAAAACAGTTTATAAGTATAACAAACACACATATGTATGTATCATTAGTGGAATATGGGAGACCATAAAAATGTGTACTTACTTTAGTATCACTAGCACTAAATATTCAGCAAAAGGAGAGCTCTGAATTTGTGGGGAATGTTTTAGGGCAAGTATAACACTTGAACTGTTTCTTTAAAAAATTCGGTACGCTTTAGATAAGCTTAAAGGTGGAGGAAGTAATTTTGGTAACGAAAGCAATGCATCATGTGAAGTATTAGGGTATAGTCAAAAGATAAACTTAATGGCAGAATGTCTAGATTTTTAACCTCCTAGAAGTGACATTTTAGAAAGTTACTTAACTCCCTTGATAATCAATATTCTCATTGGCAAAATGTGTTTAATAACCTCTGCTTGTGAAAGTATATGAGTGTATGTGGCAAACTGAAAAGCAACTTCCCTTAGCAGTTTTCTACATATAGTAAACATTTCATTTTGCCAAAAGGCAGGGACCTCATATAATGTTGTTTTTGTTTCTCTTTTCCGACCTAGCCCCAGTGAAGAATGCTGTGATACATTATATGATTCTTTGCTGCGTTTCATTTGGAACTTATTTCTACACATCTAGGAAACGCTAAAGGCAAACCTAACCCGAAGCACCTCCTTCCTCCCAGTCACCCTCTTCTTGGAATCCAGTTCCATCAGACCAGCTTCTGAGTGATGAGGATAATGGGTAATAATGGCTTGATGTGTTATTCCTTCCATAAAGCATTTACGTTTAATAATAGTCCCCAATGTCCTATAGCTAAAAATTGGAAAATAAAATAATTTCAGATCTTATAGAAATAATGAGAAGGAAAGCTGAAATTCTGGGACCGAAGGGCCACTGGGTCTTCTTTAAGTCACACTGCTCAGGAGTTGCAGCCTTTCTGAGGAAGCTACATTAACCAGTAGTACAATAACCAATATTAAAATCAGAAAGAAATATCAGTTAAGAGCCTTAGGATGTTGCTGTCAAATAACCAGTTCAGAAATGAGCATTTCAAGACTAAAAAGGAAGGCTTTGATCTTTTAAGATTTCTTAATAAAGAGACCTAATATTAAAATGGCAAAATAGCAACATTTATGAAATCTGAATGGTGGGTGCATGGATTCTGCTAAATCGGTTTATGTATGTTTCTGTATGTTTTAAGCATTTCTTAACCTGAAAGTAACAAATCATAAAAAGCAAAAATAAAGAAGTTCTTATTACAATGGACACAGAAATATGTTCAACAGCTAATTCCAATTTTAATGTTTCTCTTGTTTTGTACTACACTACTAATCCTCTGGCAATTGAGTATGACAGGCTGGATAAAACACACCTGGATGCAACAAAACACTTTATCCCAAATTCTTATGAATTTAACACTAGGTCAAGATAAGGCTTTGCAGACTTTTCCTAAAACCAAAAATTATAACAGAGTATCACTAATTAGTGTTTTTTTTTTAAATCTAATAATATAGCCAACAAAATTATGCTGATACAATTTGCCAAAACTTGAAATAAATAATGTAAAGTACACAAATAATATCATGTAAACCAGATAGTTTAAGAAATGTAATAATGCTAATTTATACCTATGCTACAATTTACAGTTTTCAGAGAACTTACAGCTATATTATTTCACTTAACTGTAGAAACTATAACTTGTATATTCTGTAGGGAAATGATACAAGTGTTAATTCAGCACAAGTCTTGACATGCCAGCTGATAACGCTAGCCTTTGGCATATTTTCAGTTAAAGAAGGCATTCTTAAGCGTCTTAACTTGTTGAAATTGCTTAATATGCTAACTGTATAAACGATGGTTGAATATACGAGTGTGAAATATAATTTATTTATATTTTTCTACAAAGTTTGACAGTTTAATAGTCAACAGTTCTATGCTTCCACATTCGAACATGTAAACTTGAATCTGAAAACAAATGATTAAAGAACAAGAGGCAGTAAAGGCTAAACAAGAATGTCATCTGATTACTGTACAGATTAAAACTGGATGCAAAAGTGCTATGTGTAAAATATACTTAAATGATACGAGGATAATTTCCAAACAACTTTTCAAAAAGGCGCAAATATTTTTTTAAAAACAAACACAGCCCAACAGCCTGGACTTTTGTGATACAGACCTCTACCACCGCCCCCAATTCTGACAATCCCTGCGGGCAACCAACTGCTGTAACTGTGGAATGTGCTCTTTGAACTGTACAAAAGCCTTCAGCCTTTCCTGCATTCTGCAAACAAAAACTGCCAAGTGCAATTATTTCTCTGATTTAACATAATACAAGTGTTACTTCTCCCCCCTCAACTTCCCTAGTGCCAGCAATGGCCTATAATGTCTACATTTATAAATGCACAGAAAACCAATCATTTTTCGTAATCAAAATTAAATTTGTTTTAGAAGTATAACAGTTCAACTGAACATAATATAAATTCAACAGGCACCATATTCCCTTTTGTGTATATGTTTTAAGAATTCTATTTCTATAGATGGATTCAAGGATTGAATGGGATTAGTCCTTTTAATTATATGACTAGGATCTTCAGTTTGAAATCTTTCTTACCAAAAAAAAAAAAAAAAAGACAAACACAATAGTTGTTTATATTCAATTCATTTACCAAAAGAACTCATTAGAGCTAATAAGAATATGTCCTTCCAAATGTGAATATCTCTTGACGTTCAAAAGAAAATGAAAAGTAAAAGGCAAAATAAATCCTAAGATAGTGTTGCACAGATATTTAAACTTACCTACTAGTTAAATGTTAGAATAGAGAATTCTTCTAGCCTAGATCCAACACAAACTGCTTTTCTTCACTGAGTATGTCCATGACATTATGCATACCTGAGTTTTTTTCTTTTTAAAAAGATAATATTAAACCCAGTACAGAAGAGTTAGTTCCATTTTTCATGTACATTAATGCTTCCAGCTATTGGTATGTATAAACTAATTATCAGCTGCATTACTCTACTGGAAAATATTTGAAGTTTTATAAAATTAAGTTATGAACAGATAAGAAACCATCATTTATTTAACACACAAAAAATAATTACCAAATAGAACCAACCATTATAGGAGATGCTAAGAAAAGATAAGGCATGTTTTTGTTCAAAAGAAGCTAACAATCAAGTTGAGGGAGCAAGACACATGCATAAAGCAATGAAAGTTTAAGAAAAAATAAACATGATATATATTTGCCACTATTAATTTAAAGGAATTTGTTCATTTCATGGCCTATTTAAATGAAGTTCAACCTCATTCCTTTTTTGAGAAC
The DNA here is from genome assembly GCF_028564815.1 of Eubalaena glacialis. Lineage (NCBI taxonomy): Eukaryota > Metazoa > Chordata > Mammalia > Artiodactyla > Balaenidae > Eubalaena > Eubalaena glacialis. The sequence goes on along the minus strand of NC_083723.1, from coordinate 92,906,214 downwards.
CAGAGGCATCTCAGGTTGTTACAAACAAGGCTGAAGTAAACTGGCTTAGAAGTTGAACCATCCTACAGATAAGGATTTCTTTTCTCTTTCTATCAAACGTTTTATTTTCTATGTCAGTCAAATCACTTCTCACTGATGCCATAAAAGCTTTTTTAGCTAATTAGTTCATACAGTATTTTATCTTTTTATTGATGCCTATATTTAATAAGTACTTATTAAATACTTATTAAATACTAGCAAAGGATAGCAAATGTCTAGCAAAGGATAGTTAAAGACTGACGCTTCGAAGTCAGACATGTGAAGGTTCAAACTCTGGCTCTGTCACTTAGTAACTGGAGAAGCTACTTAACTTTCCCAAGTCTCAGGTTCATCATCTGCAAAATATACACAAGTGACATAAAGGAAGCTGTCATCGACAACTCTGACAGCTCATAGCCTCCCAGAGAATCTGTGCTTGAACTGGGTATTGAAGGACAGTAGGGGGTTCATCTACCACAAAAGCAGTGGAGGACTTTCCATACAAAGAGAACAGAACATGCAAAGAGGCATGGAGTGCAAGATATCTTTGGAGAATCACTGTATGAAGTTCTGAAATATTTTAGGTTGCAGAAGGTTAGGCTAGAGAGGGCTTATATGCACGTTATACTTCGATGCTTAGATTGTATATATGTCAATTTACTAGGGTAAAGTCTATGACAAAAGAAAATAGAATTACTAAGTTTGAAATCTTAGGATCATCCTGATCTTTTGCCCCATGCATCCATTATCAAGTCCTAGAGCAGGAACAACATGCACAAAAGCCACAAGGCACAAAAGAACTTGAAGCCATCAATTAATGAAATTAGGCCAGAGTAAGTGGAGCAAGAAAGAAGAGTCTAAAATGTGCTGAGTAGAGAAAGATGATGCTAGAGCAGCAGGCATGGTCCGATTTTTGCAGGGACTTATAGATCACTCTGAAGAGTTAGTTTGGATTTTACCCTAAGTTCAAGGGAAAACAAATACAAAATTTTAAGAAGAAAATAAAAATCATCCAATCTTTATTTTTAAATGAAAATTGCTCCCTAGAGAGTTAGAAGGGATAAAGGGTACAAAGAATTGAGTAAAACAGGTAGTCACTGCAGTGGTCCAAGTGAACATTTTAAAACAGGGTGTGTCAGTGGGATGTGCAGAAAGAAACACATTTTGATCAAATCTGGAGGTTGAATTAATGAGAGTAGGAGAGTGAACCTGAGAGAAGGGAGATGTCCAGGTGGCCCAAAATTGGTGACCCAACATTTCTGACTTAGGCAACTGGGTATATAATGGTGCTTGCCATTCACTAAGACAGAAAACAGCATAAAAGAAGCATATTTTCTATCTTATTTTGATACGTGAGACAGGAGCTGGCAATGAGCTTAATTTTAGATGGATTCCTGTGGGACATTTAAGTAGAGATATCAAGAAGACAGTTGTAAATGCAGATCTTGAACTCAGAGGAGGAATACGAGCTAGAGGTACAAAAGTGGGAGCCCCAACACTAAAAGTGGTAGTCAGAGCTTTGGAAGTAAGGGAGCTCATCTAGAATAATGTACATACAGAGTGAGAAGATAAAGCAGGAGGAGAAAGACAGAACACAGGAAAAGACCTAAATTTATGAGGTGGGCAAAGAAAAGACTCACAAAGGAGACTTAGGAAGGAGAGTAAGCGGGAGGACACGCCACGAGAACATGAGATGATAAAAGGAGGAAGCAGTCAGCAGTGTTACAGACTTCAGGGAAGGCGAGTGGTGGAAACTGTCCTAAGATTTAGCAATGATAATAACATTGAGGGACTTCTGGTTAAGCATAGCAGTCTAAACACATGCAATTACATCCACTCCTTTCCAAAATACTAATACAGTGGCAATACAAGAATAAAAAGTTATGAACCCATGAAAAAGACCATAGCCGAAGGGGTGACACCCAACAAGACATGACGACACATCTCTGTATGCACTACATGGTCTAACACAGATCCTCAAAGAAAGTTGTTGAAGGAATCAATCAGTACTTTATTCAATCATTCAATCCTCATCTTGTAGAAAAGGAAGCTGTTCCAGGAATCAAAAAATGCAGAGGAGAAATTTACACATGAGTTACACCCCAGGAAAAATTCTCAAAGCTGATGAAAATGTCCCTGTCTCCCTCTAAGTGAACTTAAACAAGATATATTTACATTTGTAGATTTTTTAAGGTAGATAAGAACCTACTGTAATACAGCATAGTTTTTTTGTTTCCTCTTTTTTTTTTTAACTCAAAGGTTGTGCTTGAAGAAAATGATCTTATTAATTAAGCCAAATATAGTTCCTCTGAGTTAAAAAAAAAAAAAAGAGCAAACAAAAAAACTAAGCTGTATTACAGTAGGGTCACTGTCATCAGTTTTGAGAATTTTTTCTGGTGTGTAACTCCTGTTACACATCAGGATGTTAACTGCTCAGCCATTATAATTCATATTCATTTCATTTCAACATGGTATTCCAAAGGATTACACTTCAAGGCAAAAGACTAACATTCACCTTGTATCACAGCATAAAGAGGCAATGTCCTTTTCTGAGAGAGAACATAAAAATCAATTCATTCACCAAATACGTATTAAATGTGGACTGTGTACCAGTACTATTCTGGGCAGTGGGGACACAGGGTTGAATGAGGCATAAAGGAGTTTATATATGGAAAGGATAAGAGTGGGAAATAGGATGGTACCTTATGACACTGATTCTTAAAATCTAGTGGAAAACAAAAATTATTATTTTCAGTATTTGCATATAAACATCATATCCATTAGCATTCATCTCTATAATGAAACTATTGAGAAATTATACCACCTCAAATCATGATCTATATAAATTCAAATATAACTAGATTTAAAATAATAAAAACAAATGCAATCTCAGATCACTTTAACCATAAGAAAACAGGAACACAATAGAAATACTATTTTAAAACTGCACAACAAAGCCAAAATTGTCTTTTGCACAAGCCTTCTAAGAACCAGTTAAGTGTAAAGGATTTTGAAAAATTAAGAAGTTGGCAATAATTGAGGACTCAGTTAAAATTTACCGGTACAAGTTTACTCTGAAAAATCAACCTGAAATTTTGAGTTGATATTTGGTTTGCTAATTCAAAACACACTTGGTGGAGAGATACCCACAATGAAAAAGAAGGAGAGAGAGTGACTGAAACAGATTCTGTGTAGCAACATGCATTTCTCATCTGCAGAGAGAAACTAGGGGTTGACTAGATCAAGACTAATTAAGGATCCTGTTTCTGACTTACTTCACTCTGTATGACAGACTCTAGGTCCATCCACCTCACTACAAATAACTCAATTTCGTTTCTTTCTATGGCTGAGTAATGTTCCATTGTATATATGTGCCACATCTTCTTTATCCATTCATCTGTTGATGGACACTTAGGTTGTTTCCATGTCCTGGCTACTGTAAATAGTGCTGCAATGAACATTGTGGAACATGACTCTTTTTGAATTATGGTTTTCTCAGGGTATATGCCCAGTAGTGGGACTGCTGGCAGAGGGGTGGGATAGGGAGGGTGAGAGGGAGGGAGACGTAAGAGGGAAGAAATATGGGGATACACGTATATGTATAGCTGATTCACTCTGTTATAAGGCAGACACTAACACACCATTGTAAAGCAATTATACTCCAATAAAGATGTTAAAAAAAAAAACAAAAAAACTTCCTGGGGGTTGGGGGGAAAGTATCCTGGCAGGGGGAAGGGCAATGAGAGAAATGGAAATTATTTTTTAAAGTAATGGTAACAAACTAATTACATTCCTTCTTTGAGACAAATGCTGACCCACCTCACTGATAGGGTCAAACCTAAAATTGAGATTAAAAGTTTTGCTTTGGTCATCCTACCAACACTAACTATTCTTACGTCGAACAGAAAAGATAAATATCTTAGTATTACTGACTAAAAACTATAAAATAAAAGTACATGCCATTTTCATAAAACTCAATGGGAGGTGGCAAAGCAAATGTTGGCTCCACTTCACCATTTTGCTTAGGATCAAATCTCCAATAAGAATGTCACGAAGGTATAAATCTATTAATCAAATCATATAAACTTTCCAAACTATGTCAGTATATAATGTCCCTGGGTGATCAAAAATCAAGATCAAATACATGCAATGACTCTGTTATGCAGGGAAAAACAGACTTTAGTGAAGAAAGAAATTTCAAAGATTGGAAGAAGCTACCTTAAATGGATCGTGGGAGAATTCACACGAATTGTAAGGACTCTAGAATAAGCATTGTACAGCAATATAATGATGAGTAATCCAACAGTGAAAACAATAATAATGGAAGCTTTACATAATCTATATGCCAGGAGCTGTGCAGGATGTTTCATCTCTCCCCACTAAATTCTCCCTAAATCATCTGGTACCAAGCTTTATACAATGCCCTTAAAAAAGCAACATTTATACTCTGCACTTGATGAGTATGATTTATAATAAAACAAAAATTGCCACTTTGTGATATAACCCCATTAGAGAGACATTTAGCAATATATTATAAAAATAAAGATGCAGTATTCTAAAACTCAGACATTCTACTGCAAGTTAGAACTTTAGAAAAACTCTCAAACATGCACACAAAAAGATATATACAGATATGCTCACTGTATTAGTGTGTGGAATAGTAAAAAATGGAAAACAGCCAAATTGTTCATTTACTGAGGAAGGAATTTTAAAATAACTATGCTTTATTCAAACCATGGAATGTTATAGAGCAATTAAAACCTAATTATTACCCACAACAATGGCAAAAATGAAAAAAGACAATCTCAGTTTTGGAAAGATGTGGAGCAACTTGAACTCACATGCATTGATGCTGGGACGGTAAATTGGGATAACCACTTTAGAAGACTGCTTGGCAGTGTCTACTAATGTTGACACTGACACTAATTACAGATAAGCTAGGATACAGACACTAAGTTGATATAATGATGTAGGTATCTTATCATATAAAATTTCTCCTCCTAGCTATACAGATATGCATAATATGTAACGGATATGTACAAGAATCTTCAGAGTAGTATTATGCCTAATAGTCAAAACAAGAGAACAACACAAATGTCCCAAAACCGAATGGAAATAAACAGTGGTATATTCATGTAATGGAATACTAGCTAGCACTCACGATAGACATTTAACTACACACAATAACACAGAGGAAGCATGTAAACCTAATAGTAAGAAACAGACGCCAGATACACACAAAAGACTATGTACTAAATGATTCCATTTATATAAAGTTCAAAAACACAAAACTAATCTATGTTGTTAGAGGTCAGCATATGGTTTCCCCAGTGGGGGTGGGGAGAGATAGTAACTAAAAGGTAGAAAAAGGGTGGGAAGGCTTCTGAAGCACTGGTAGCGTGCTACTTCTTGAGCTGGGTACTGATTACACACAGGTGTGTTCATTCTGTGAAAATTCATCAAGATGTACAAATATAATTTTAGCAGTTTTCAGTATATAACTGCAAAACTCATAAATGCACAATATATACTTAATAAGAGCTTACTTAAAAGAAGAAAACCTAAGAAATCAGACCTGTGTGTATCACCATGGATAAATCCCCTAAACATAATTTTTGAAAGCAAAAATTTTTCAGAAGGGCAGATTTAATATGATGCCACTCACATAAATTTTAAAATCACACATAAAGTGTAAGAATACAGATAAAAACCAACTTCAGTATAGTAAATATCTCTGGAGAGAGAAAAAGGAACAGGACGAGAGCACACAGCTTTTGCTATATTTGTGGTATTGTATTTCTTAAAGAGAGAGAGATCTGAATATAACAAAATATTCACGTATGTCAAATTTGAATATGTGAGTGCCTATTGTGTTATCTTCTGTATATCTACAATATTTTAAAATAAAAATCTTAAAGAAAGCTATCACTTTGGATTCTAGAGTGAAGAGAATCTTTAAAATAATTTTCAGTGAAAAACATTCTTAACGATTTGCCCAGATCAGCTGATTAACAAATGCTTTTATATATAGCTTAAGTATCAGAGATGGCTGATGGGTGTTTATTTTAGGTAAAATATTTACTAGAATACACTCTATATATAGAAAAAGAGTACACTCTTATTGGCAAAAAGATAATTTGGGCCTTTTAAGCTGTACAATAATAAAATCATTCAACATTTGAGAGAGTTCAGCAGAAATGGTCTTTAGGAGAAAATATACCTTCAAACTAATTCTTTAAAACCCAAGGCAACTTTGTTGCTCCTTTATGCATTCCACTGGGCTATAATCAAAATGAAGTATTTAAGTAATAATGGTTGCATGGGTAGAATCGTCAACTCCACAAAACTAGATCATCGATATACCCACTAAAAAGAGTTATTCATCCCAGGAATACTCAGTCCCTTTTCCCAGATATCACTTTGCATCAGTAACTTGGAAGTGGACTCAGTGGTTAGCTAACTGGTCCTCCAAATGGATTTGGACGTTACCATCCATTTTGTGTTTAATAAGAAGTTTTGTCTTTACTGTCTTGTCTTAAAATCGAAGAGGTATAGGGAATAAATAGAGACATATAAATGGGTAGAGAAAAAGAAACACAGAGATAAATACACATACATGTATATATAAACACATACATATATGCAAACATACACACACTTACTTATGTGTACACACACGTTTCTACATACATAGGAAGGGCAAGAGAGACTACTACCATTAAGTGCCTACTCTGTGCCAGGTATTTTTAAGTTTGATCTTTTAATCTTCACAAAACCCTATAAGAAAGTTATTATTATTTTTTGCACATGCAAAACTTACCCAAGATCAATATAAAAAAAATACGTGGCAGAGCAAACCCAGGTCTGTCAAATGCAAAAATGAGCTTCTTTCCTCCACAGTATGCTTAAAATAAGTTTTAGGTCGATTGTAAGTATTGCTTTGTATCACTTTAACATAGAAAAAAATTCATTTTGGCACTATGAAGAAACATAGCTGGTTTTTAAAACAAAATCTGATTTTATTCCCAAAATTTCAATATGGCAAAGGAAAAGTTGCTACAAAGATAATTCTTAGTTGAATATGTTCAAAATGTAATTCCCTGGTAATCTGGGTTTTGGCCAAGACAAATCAAAATCATAGATATTTTACAAATGCCAAGTTTTCAGAGAAACAAAAAAAATGCAATAGCAACAGATGCATTCTCCATAGACATTTGTGTTGAGCCTAGCTATATCCAGAGTCTGTAGAAAAGGGGGATTTTTAAATTTCATTTTTATGAATAATAAATTCCCGATTTCTGTTCATGTCAACCAGTTAAATAAGATCATATTCACTCCTTGGAAGATTAGACAGTAGAATATACTGAGAAAGAAAAAAGGAAATAAGGAGGAAAAAGAGGATGGGAAGGAGGAAAAAGAGGATGGGAAGGAGGAAAAAGAGGATGGGAGGGAGAAAAAAGAAAAGCAAGAAAAATTTTAAAGAGACTAGAAAGAAAACTATATCTGGTACTTCTTAAACTAAAACTATATTTGAAAATTTCTATTCAAAGAAAGAATACAAAGTGCATTTGTTTTTCATTTCTTTTACAATATACTAATATTAACATTAACAAATGAAAGTCCCACTTGTGTAAAAGCAAGTGTGTCTGAGGATGATGGACCATTGCATAAAATGTATTAAAATTTAAGGAAAGAAGCTACAAACAACTCAGTAAAGATCAGTAGTTCATTACTATAGAATGGGTTTTGGTTATACTGTAAAAAATATCCATTTTTAAATTCAAAATTGAAATATCTATCTTAAGACAAGTTTATACTACATAAATAAATTGTCATTAAAAGTTACTAAATATATGCAAGCATAGAGGTTCCCCTCTATGGATATTAGCACTTTCTCCAGGTAAAACACAGTACTTTGTAATATCACAAAATATTGATTTTAAGACCCTATCTTTTTAAAAAAATTTGAATATTCAGAGTAGACAGATCAAATATGAAATTATCTCACCTTTTCTCAGAACTCTACTTAACAGAATCACTGAGATTGCTTTTTTAATTCTTTTTTTCAGTTATATTAGACATGCAGAAACATATCTAAAATAAAGCCTTAATTTTTTAGAGCAGTTTTACTTTTACAGGAAAATTGAACAGGAAGTACAGAGTTCCCATATATATCTTCTTCCCCATTCCCAATAGACATAAAGTTTCTACTGTTATTAACATTTTGATTACTGTGGTACATTTGCTACAACTGATGAACCATATTAAAACATAGTTATGAATTAAAGTCTAGAGTTCACATTCAGGTTTACTGTTTGTGTTGTATAGTTCTACAGTTGTACAGCTGGCAAATACATAATGCTATGTATCCATCATTAAAGTACCATACAGAATAGTTTCACCACCCTAAAGATCCCCTGTGCTCTGCCTATTCGTCCTTCCCTCTCCTCAACCCCTGTCAACCACTGAGCTTTTTACTGTCTCCATAGTTTTGCCTTTTCCAGAATGTCATATAGTTGGAATCACAGGATGTAGCCTTTTCAAATGACTTCATTCACTCAGTGATATTCATTTAAGGTTCCTCCATGTCTTTTTGTGACTTAACAGGTCATTTCTTTTCATCAACTGAATAACAGTCAATTGTATAACTGTATCAGTTTGTTTATCCATTTATCTATTGAAGGGCATCCTGGTTGCTTCCAAGTCTTGGCAATTATGCATAAAGCTTATATAAACATTCTTGTGCAAATTTTTCATAGACATAAGTTTTCAACTCATCTGGGTAACTACCCAGGAATGCAATTACTGGGTTGTATAGTAGTGAATATTGTATGCATGTTTAGCTTCATAATAAACTGCCAAACTATTTTCCAAAGAAGCTATATCCATTCCACCACCAGTGAATCACTGTCCTTGCTGCTTGCTCCACATCCTTAGCAGCATTTGGTGTTGTCAGTGTTTTGAATTTTAGCCATTCTCATAGGTGTGTTGTGGTATCTTGTTGTTTTAATTTGCAACTCCCTTATGAAATAAATACCAAGCATCTTTTCATAAGCTTATTTGCCATCTGTATATCTTCTTCGGTGAGATCCATTTCTTATAGTTGAGTTCTTTGTATATTTTGGATACAACTCCTTTATCAGATACGTGTTTTACAAATATTTTCTTCCAGTCTGTGACTTATCTTTTCATTTTCTTAACAGTGTCTTTCTCAGAATAGAAGTTTTTCATTTTAATAAAGTGCAACTTATCCAACTTATCAATTTTTTGTTTCATGGATTGTGCTTTTGGTGTTTTATCTAAAAAATCATCTTCTAGATTTTCTCCTATGTTACCTTCCAGCTGTTTTATAGTTTTACATTTTACACTTAGCTCTATGATTCATTTTTAATTCATTTTTGTAAAAGGTATACATTTTGTGCCTAAATTTCTTTTTTGCATATGGATGTCCAGTTAGTTGTTCCAGGGCCACTTTTTGAAGTCACTGTCATTTTTCAACTGAACTGCCTTCACTCCTTTGTCAAAGATCAGTTGACTATCTTGTGCGGGTCTATTTCTAGATTCTCTATTCTGTTACAAAGATCTGTCTATTATTTCATCAATATCATACTGTCTTGATTACTGTAACTTTAAACAATGTCTTGAAGTCAGGTAGTGTCAGTCTTCTGACATTGTTCTTCTTCATCAATATTGTGTTGTCTATTCTGGGTCTTTTGCCTTTCCATATAAACTTAAGAATCAGTTTATCAATATTCACAAAATAACTTACAGGGATTTGATCGGGATTTTGTTGAATCTATAATCTTCAAGTTAAGAAGACCTGACATCATAAACATATTGAGTATGCCTAGCCAAGAACATGGACTATCTCTCCATTTATTTAGAGCTTTGATTTCCTTTCATCAGAATTTTGTGGTTTTCCTAATATTGTTGTTGTACATATTTTGTTAAACTTACTCCTGTGTTTCTTTTTTTGATGCTAATACTATGGTATTGTATTTTTAATTTCAAAATTCCAGTTGTTCATTGTTCATATATAGGAAAGCAATTGACTTCTGTATATTAATCTCGTTTTCTGCTACCCTGCTATAATTGTTTATTAATTCCAGGAGCTTTCCTTCGTTGATTCTTTTGGATTTTCTACATAGACAATCATGTCATCTGCAAATAGACAACTGCATTTCTTGCTTCCCAATCTGTATGCCTTTTATTTCCCTTTCTTATCTTACTACCTTGGCTAGGATTTCCAGTATGATACTGAATAGGATTGTTAAGAGGGGACATTCTACTTTGCTCCTGATCTTAGTAGAGAAGCACGTAATTGCTCATTGATGGTTTTTCATAAAGCAAATATCCATGCAACCACCAGCCTAGTGAATAAACAAAATGTTGCTGATACACCAGAAGCTCCTGGAACCTCCACCCCAATTTCTACCACCTATATACAACTTAACCATTATCTTTAGTTTTGTTGTAATCACTTCTTGCATCCCTAAACACTAAAGTCTAGTTTTGGAACTTCATATAAAATAAATCATACAATATTATTCTTTTGGGTCTAGGTGTTTTTTATCAACATTATGCTTAGGAGATTCGACCATGTTATTGTTGCTACATTTTATCCAATTTCATTGCTGTAGAGCAGAAGATGAGAAAATTTTTTCTGTGAATGACAATATTTTCCAATTTGTCATCAAACTCAAACCAGTAAATGAGAGTTCTCTACTAACCTATCAAATTTAAATAACTCTTTAAAGTTTCATCACACTTTTCAATAATAAAAATTAACGTTTTAAGTGAAAAGCAATTGTTTCATGTCATGAAAGTAATACTAATGTCTGTAGTCTTTCTCCAAGTTGTCTATTCTAGTTCAATGATGGAAAAATTTTGAACTGAACTTCTAAAACCGAAAAAGTTTCTTTTTTATGCATAGTTTCTGGTAAATTCAAGATTCCTAACTCACAATTATAGATTGTCAGGAATGGCCACAGTGTTTCCTGGCTCTATCAGATGTTCCAACCAACAAGATTAAACATTAACCTAGTAATTTTGAAGAATTCTCACTGTAGACTACTTTGACAGCTTTGTCAGATATTATGTGATTAAGAATATCATATTCAAAACCTGTAAAGGCTCATATTTCAGTTTTGGAGATAAGTGGGAGAATGTATGATTTGGTTTTATTCAACTCTAATAAGTATTCATTTTCTATTGCATAATTTGGACCTTTTAAAATCAAAACAATACTCTATCACTGAGTTCTTTCACTGATGAATGAAAAGTGTTATCAACTATTAAGCAAAAGTCAAATTTCTGGCAGTTAAGCCATTACATCACATATCAAGAGCCTTATCGCAAGGATGATGCACGAGGTAACTTTCCAGATAAAGGTAGTGATGATAAATTTCTTCCCAAATAATTTTCCTAAAACAAGCGTTGCCTTTAGTCATCATTCTTTCTACCAATTTCTGAACAGCAACTGAATTCTATGTTTCTATAAAATCATTAACAGACATCTTTTAAATTCTTCCTGACAAAATAGGAAATCAGTCTTTCCAATACACTGAGCTGACAGATTTTATATATATTTTATAGTAGATTATGGATACAAATTCAGTATAATTCATTTTCACCATGCAAAGTGAAAAAAGGACTTAACATCTCTCTTACTGGAAGGTGTATTTAAATAGATATGTTAAGATAGTCTTATTCTCAGATATGAAGAAATATAAAAGAAAAAGAGAGAATCAAAGTTTAGCGCATAAAGGGATTATGATGGCACAATTGCACATATTAAATCAAAGGAAGTTACCTTCTATTCATCAGAATACTCTCAAAATTCTTAACAGTTCTCTGCCAGAAGGTAAAATTAAAACTAATCCATTTTGCATTGAATGTTATTATTGTACGGCATCACCCTATGTTATTAGTTAGAAAATGTTAACACAAATAGAAATTTAAGTTGCCAACCAAAACACCCGTATATTTTATAGAGAAAAAAATCCAAAGAATATTGTCATCGCATAGTTTTCTATTACTAACACCTGAATAGCCACAAAAACTGAGAGATGGAAAATATAGAGTGCAGATGACTTACATATGGAGGGTTAGACTTTAATTCTCTCTCCCAGGATTGAGGAGTTTTATTCTTTGTGCTTACAATGCTCCTTTCTCCAGGGTATTCTTCTACTTCCAGAATAGGTCAGGACAAAGCTTCAACAGACTTCTATTATTTGTTTGATCTAGGGGGAAATTATACTTTTAATCAATTATTATAAAATGCATCAAACTTTTTTCTCACTGTGCTGGGGGGTGGCGGTTTCTCATTATTTTCTCTTGGATCTGAGGTGAACAGAGAAAATAGGAATTGCCATTGTTGCATATTACAATAAATAAATCAAGTAGTTTAAATTAACACCACTAAAAGAAACCCACATCTATCTTCTTTTTCATTTTTATGGCTAAGCAGCACAGCAAGAGAAAATTAATATTCAAAATCCAAATGACTACAAAAGCCTACTCAAATGTATTTTTAAAAGACTTTAACATAATTTTGCAAATCCATGAGTTTGAATGGACTGGCAGAGATGATTAGGTATCAGATATTTTTACTCATTCATTTTAATGTCTTAGGGCTAAAGAATTACAGGATGATTAGAAAAGTGTAAAGGGAAATCCATTTTAAAAAATTTTAATGGAATAATAAAAAAGATGATTTCAAGAGCATGAGACAGACCAGAAACAGATAGCAAAGGGTCTGCAAAGGGCAGGGCAAGAAATCTAGAGTAAGAATTTTGAAGATGGTACAAAGGTTGGGAACTGCTATTCAAACAGAGCATGTTGGTCAAATTAAAGCATATAACGTGAGTACATTTTTAATATGGTTTGATGTTAATTCTCTAAGAAATCTATACAATGTAAAAATGCAATACATCCTACCTTCACAAGAACATAGAAACTTAATATATGATTATTTGATCTTTGGTGGTATGAACATTCATAATTTTAAGAGAGTTAATTGTATTCTACAAACTTCATCAAATTGCAGTTTTCTAATAACGGATATTTTCTGCCTCATTAAAATGAAATATTAAGATAAATGTCTTCAACTTGTGCCATACCCTGGATCACACTCTCTTGCCTTATCTTTAAGTCATTCATATTGCTTTCCATTAAATAATAAATTAGGATGTAGGGGGAACATTTAGAGAAATTTGGAAATAAAATACAGATGGGGGAAATGTGTCTGCTAGCACTTTAAAGCCAGTTTTCGTTCAGAAATTTAAGACTATTACACTTGTGATTACTATTCCAAAAAAAAAAAAAAAAACTATAGTGGCAATATAGTAAACAAATAAAGCCAATTAATAGCTGTATCGGAATAGCTAAATACAAAAACCAAAATGTATGTGGGCAGAAGAATGTCTCTTTAAGCCATCCATCTGGTCACAGACTGATACTTATGTGAGCCCCTTCTGATTTTAATCAGAGTCAGGGGTACTTGTAAGCATTTACCTGGAACACCTCAAAATTATTTCAAAGTGAAACAAACAGAAATTTGACTATCAAAAATTAAAGCTATTGAAGGAGAAAACTCACTCAAGACTAGATTTTAGGATTACAGAAAACTGGTATGTTTTCTTTTAGAAAGATCCAACTAATCTTGGCCTAATAGTCTTACTACTAAAACTTATCAACATGCATTCTATATGAATATTTCCATACGGCTTTTCAAACATAGGTAGTTCTACCTTAGTTTCGAGAACACAGAAATGATTTTGCTATATTTTGGATCAGTGCAGATCAATGCACATTCCTTTAGGGAAGACTTTTGAACTGACAAAGGGTGAATGATTGACATCAGTAACAAATACTTTTTGTTGTCCTGGACTGACATGTCATTTATAGCAATACCTATGTTAATTAATGCCATACATATCTACCAGATGTGTCAGAGAAATATGCCAGACCCCTCACAGAATATTCCAGTTGAGTGCGGCTAAAATTACATTATAGATATGGAAATGCATCCCTTTGTGATAAAGAACTGATCGCTCTCTCTCTCTCTCCCTCCCCCCATGTATCACACACACATATATACGTATACATAGAATATACTTTCTGTGATAGAGAAAAACCCATTTATATGTGCAATTAGCTATACCTTGTCTATTCCATTGGTAAAACTTTTTACAAAAAGCAAACTCTACCTTGCCATGTTCAAATACACTATAATCTTAAGCTTAAAAAATACAGAACATAATGTACTAAAATACTAGTCAGGGTCTTCAGAAACTACACTATCATCATGACACTTTACATTGAAATGTGTTCCCAGATTCTCTCAACTCCACTGGTAGACTGTTAACAATGGGAACTATGTGTTAATCATCTTCATCTCCCTGTTCCCTAGGACACAGTTTGGTATATAGTGGGTACCAGCTTTTTAAAAAAAAAATTAGAGTTAAGGTCAGTAAAGACATCAAAATTATGTATCACATTTTTGTCAGTGAATTCAGTATATACAAAGAAATAATTGTTAGTGTTGGCAATTGAAACCCTTACTCATTAAATCAAATAAACTGGTAAAGAACTCATCTCAGTGTCTGGTACAGAGCTAGCACTCAAAAAACTGTGAACTATATAATCAGGTTGAACATTCATCCTGCATTGCCTGGGATAGATGGGGTTCGTACTTACTGCAATTATTAACAGCTACCACTCTTCTTCTCAAAAGTGTCCCAGTTTAGATGGTAACTTTATTCCTCCAAAGTATAATTCATTTATTATAATTCATTTATATGATTATTTCTTTATATCAACAAGTTATTCTTTTTCTTGTTTTCTATGATGCTGTTACATGACAAAACTATTTTATTGGGATTGGGATGAACAACATTCCATTCTTTTAACATCAGTACATTCACAGAGAAGGTCAAGGGTTTATTAAATCCTCACATCCTTGAAGCTAAACATTTCATCATCAACAAAGGAATTATCTCCTAGCTGACCAATCCAAATGTGACTTCTTAATTCTTGGTTTGCTTAACTTTCCTAATTCATTTAGCTTATTTTTCATTCTTTCCTTCATAAAACTCTACCTTTGGCCTACATGACACCCCTCTTTCTTGATTCCCCTCCTACCTCTGAGACCTCCTTTTTTCAGTGTCTGCTAGTTCTATTCGTACATGTATTTCCTCAATGTCAGTTTTCTCAAGACTTCATTCTAGTCCTCTTCTTTTCCTAATCTGCACTCCAGTTCTTGCAATAACCACAACTTATTGCAAATGATTCCCAGGTGTGTATATCCAGTCCACACCTCTCTCCTGACCTGCAGATCTAAAGTTCCTACTGAATATACAATCTCCTATCTGTCCCCACTTCCTCCAGTCTTAACTCCGAGACCAAGGAAGCAACCAACAGTTAAGGAGAAAGTGAAGTCCTGCAAGAATTCACAGGCAACAAAAGACAAGCGGGGGGAAATCCAAACCCACTAGAGTGAGAGGCAACCTGTTCCTGGTATCTCATTTGTAATCCAAGCATGTTTCACTTACAAAAATTTTTGCATGTAGTGGATAGGTTTCAAGGTAAATATTACTAGAAAGAATAATATGATAAACGTCAAATATATCATGAGGATCACAAAATAAAATACCCAAAGATAAAAGTGTAAAGCAGCTAGGTGCAAGATAAAAGAAAGTTGTAGGGTACTGTGGCAAAGTCTCTAAAGAGGTGGTTTTTAACCCCCATCAGATTACTGCATATGCTCCTGCATTTGCTCCATAGGAATGCAGTCTTAGCCCTGCCAAATGTGAGTTTTCAAGAGAAGTTAGAAAAGCTGTGCGTGTGTGTGTGTGTGTGTGTGTATGTATGTGAGAGAGAGAGAGAGAGAGAGAGAAGAGAGAGAGGGAGAGAGAGAGAGAGAAACAGAAACAAAGAGAGACACAGAGACAAATCCAATTTTTAAGATTTAGTAACAAATTTCATATTTTAAAAAATAATAAATATAATAATATTTGCAAGCTAAGGACATAAAGCACTCTTTTTTGACCTCAAGGTTAAATTGAAGGGCTAGCCTTTGACTTAAAAGCCATGCGTATATAACATGGCTTCCTAAGGAAAGTGTGGTCTGAGTTCTGAGCAACCAACCCAGTACAAAATCTTTTGTTATACAATCCATTTACATTTTGAGATAAGCCTGCTATTTAATTGTATTGCCTAAAACATCCTATGAATGCAATTTTCCACCTTCTCTTTGGCTCAGCTCTCTATCCTCTACTGCCTCTTACACATCTTCACTTGAATATTCTGGTTCTGACCGTTCTTCAAATTAATCATGGTTTATGTATCTTCAGAATTTTATCTCAAACCTTCTCTTTACTCAAGAACACTCAAGTTTTCTTAAATATATACCAAAATATTTATTTATTTATTGGATCTTCTAACAGGGAAAATTTTGTGTGCCTCTGGCTTACCCTCCACAGTTTACAGGAGAGATTTATAGAAGAGAGTAATTTATCCAAGATCTCAGAGGGTATGAGTGGCAGAGATGGAACTTGAGCTCACTTTCCTTTTGAAACCAATGCAAGCCAAATTTACCCAAAATTTAATTGATAGGTAAATATACACATATAATGTTTAATTTCTCTAACTATATTTGAAAATAACTAATTTCCGTTAAATAACATATACTATAATCAAAATTAGAAAACACCGATATTTTTGTGTTACCTCAGAGTATGCTTATTACAACACTTTAAATTTCACATGAAACATATTTCACTTATGTATTATACATGTTTATAACTGCAGAGTCAAATGAGGATATCAGACTTCCAAAACTAATAATCATCCATTCTCAAAAGGGCACAACCAGTATCAGCATCAATAGGTTCACATTTAAAGGAGATCGACTCATTCTGTACACAGTTTCTGAGTAGTTGATCGTATATTAGCTTACTTATGAAGTGGAAAAAATCTCAGAACAAACGAGCAGGAGAGGGGGAAAAAAAAAAAACTATCTTATCTATATTGCCCTGACAATTGAGTTTGGACAACAGTATTTTCTAAATGTACCCTATTCAGGGCTGGATATGTAATTACCTTCAGTTCATAGTCTAGACATTAATGCTTTCATAGTATTTAAGACTCCTTGTAACATGCTTGCAGCTTTAAGTAAGCAAGGCTAAATCTTGACCAGATAAATTAGCAAAGAATGCAATAAAAGCTGCAATAAAAGAACTTTATCCTACAAACCTTCAAGTTGCTGCTAAATGAGATTTCTTTGAAATGCAGATCAGTTGAACTAGATTAGTGAATTTTAGCTCCTGTCAACATCATAACAAAATACAAATACAATTGTTCACTGGCCTTATCTCCATGCTTCCATCTGCTGCCTTGTTATTTACTTTCCTTGATTTACTATGCAGATCTAAATAAGGCACATCAAGGAGGGCTTACAACACAATGGCTTCTTAAGCTTTACATCAAGGTATTTGAAACTGAAGCCAGGAAAGGGCTGCCATCAAAGACATATCTCTAATGAACTTCCATATCAGAGAAGGTTTGGTATTTAATACTGCTGTGAAAAGAAAGAGCTACAAATCAGAATGGCCTATGAAAGAAAATGCCCACAAATCTTGATGAGATTAGCACCTCTGAGAATTAATATCCCAATAAAAATGATGTCTGGTACCTTGAACAGTTAACTTCCAACCTTTGCAAATATAATGCACTGTGTCAAGAGCAGGGAAATCATTTGACAAGGTTAAAAGGTCAGGGAAGAATTTTTAATTTTTCTCCCAAAGCTAGAAAATTATATTTTTTATACCTGCTTATCGTAAATCCATGTCCGAATAAACAAACTTCAACATAATTAACACAATTAACAAATTTATAACATTATTTTCTATGGTATACGCATTCTGCACTATTTTTCAAAAAGGAAAATTAGGAACAACTTCACAGTAAAATATGTAATATAAAATGACAGCATGCAACATTTGTTCATCGATTCTAGTATTTCCTTTTTCTGCCCCACAGCAATCTACGGCAACACAGTAAAATCTTCAGTCATGAGGTGCCATTTTTATTACATGCCGCTCACCTTTTAAAGAGATACAGTAAATAAGAATTTCCTTTCACCCTCTCTTCCTCCCTAATTGTGTTTTCCCACTTTTATTTATGTCAAAGTTGAACAAGACAATAATTCACAAACATTAGTGAAAGTTTCCAGCAAACTCTACTTGCATTACTATTTGACAATTTCTTTCCCATAAGCAGTTAAGGTCCATAAACAAATGATAATTTTGTTTTTCCTAAAGAAAGCATTTCAATCATTTATGTCATTAGCAAGGGAAGATCCCACAAGCAAGTTCTGTTCCGTGGATCAATCAGCTCCAAACCAAAGTAGACATGTTGTCGACTCCAGTGCCTGGAAATCCTGCTGCGGGCTCACCAGATGATGAAAACCGAGGTATGCAGCGGGGGCCCACGTGGCATTCGGTAGCTTCTGGGGATGTCAAACTTCACAACAACCCCACAGTCAATGACAGCAAACACCTTCCCTGTTCTTGCCTCCAAACATAAACTTGCCTCTCTACCCTCCCTCCGAATTATGGGCAGTCTTCCAGAAACAAAGCCCCAAACAGAAGAAACCTCCCATGACTACACAACGGAAATCACAGTTGTCTTTTTGCTGGATTTCATTTCATGTAGGCAATGTTCCAGACTTATTTACAACCACAAGAGACTGTTACCTCTTCTTGTCTAACACAATGACAAAACAACAGATTTACATATGCAAAAGCAGGTGCTGTAACAGGTTTGACTACTCTTGACCTAAAGCATGTAAAAGAGGTTTATCTGCAACAGCTGTCTCAACGGTATTGGTGCTATGATGGGCAGTCAAAACTCCACCATCTGTAGAAGCGTGTGCTCAAAATGACAATATGAATTAAACACTGATCAATAGGCCTTCCCTCATCTTTATCCATACGTTGAAATCCCAAGATGTGTATATTTTGGGCTATTTTACCTATCAGTCCTAGATAAGGAAAATAGAAATGTTGACATGCAAAAGTAATGTGTTCAATTGATCATTTCAGAACAGTTCTTTTCACCATGCTGACATACTGTGAGATGCCAGGTACTGAATTTTAATCACAGTATTATTTTAGAGCAAAATTTACACAGGATTAATAATTCTAGTTGCTGTAATAATAACCTAAATAACTACTCTGTTGGATTTCTACTACCATAATTGTTTTCCTTAACTATTTTTGCATTCAAGTTGTAATTTTAGATCTTAAAAATAATGAAACTGTAGGCATGGGTATCTTAATCTCTCTTACTTTGAGCTTCAATTTAGAGAGGTACATTTTTCTGAGATTCTGAGTTTACAATTTTCTTTAAGAGGCTACTTTTCCCCTTGCACACCAAGGTAAAGAACCCGAGTCTGAACATGACCCTTTACTGAACAGAATGACTTGTTTTTGAGTTATATTTGCAGAAGGTAGCACCATATGCCCCAAGCTCCAAGTTGGATGCTCTTTCTATGGTCTAATTTGCTTGTCAAAAGATGTTACAATCACAAACCTACAATGTCTAGATAAACTTAATATCGAATGGAAAAAAAACAATTTTCCTCACTTTCTTTAGAAATAACAAATTAATCTCAAATAAATGCAAAAGGTTTGTAAAGTTCAAGCAACCTCTGAATTATAAATAAAAGAACTTGGTGCCACATGACTGAAAAAAGAAAATCACACACACATACATAAGTTTAAATTAATTATTAAGAACAAAAACCTTGTCTCCTTTTTGAAAGAACAGAAGCAGCATGATGTGCACAATTTTCAAGCTGACTTAGAAATAAACTACTTTTTAAACAGAAGTTTCACAAAAAACAAATTTAAATCAAACCGCAGTTCATTATAAAAATTAACCTTTCAAATTTGAGTGAAATACATCCACTTATTTTAAATGTTTTTGCAATTTCCACTGTACATCTTTGGAATTTTGTTTTAGCCTCCAAGAACCTTTAAACTCTGCTGCAATATTCTTTTGTTTGTTTGATTTGATTTTGTTTGTCTGTTTTTTCATAATGTAGAGATAGTATCATGGGAAGGAAGAAAGAAAGACTATATCTGCAGGCAATTTGTTTCAATTTTTTCTTTTTTTTTCCCTTTGTCTTGTTGCTTAAACACTAAAGAATTAAAATACCATTTAAAGAAAAAAGCAAGGGTATTCAGTGGCTGTTTCTCACAACTGAGATGAGACATCATTATGACCCTTTCAAAGCCTTTCCAAATGTTTAAAAACTAAAATTATTTACTCAATAGGTCGTAACTGCCTTTTGTGAGCCACAGTAATCCATCATGTGAATAAATATTTAGACAATATTTTAAATGTGTGTGATATACTTGACAGAATGCTGCAGTTCCAGGCTGTCCTATAAATACAATCTGATCAAAAACATTCTGCTTGTACAATAAAAAACCCAGCTAGAAACACAACAGTCCAGCCAAGGAGAGAAAATTGATATCTAGGAAAACCTCAACAGTGAAAGTGACCATCAGTGACATAAACCACTGCAATTTTAAGAAGTTTGAAAAGCTGTTCTTGCTGAAGTAGATATCATATAAAGAATATACACCTATCTTAAGCAGATATTAACAAAGCTTCTTAAAAATGTACCACTTGTAAATAAAGATAATATATCTATTTAATAAGCAACACTCTGCAGCAGAAAAAAAACAACAGAGTAGCACTATACATACTGATGTACTGACAGAGAACAATTTCCAAGGTACACTGTTAAGTGAAAAAAGCAGGATACATCAAAGTGTATATGTTTATATTACCATCTGTGAAAAAGTGACATATAGAGATACATATGTTTATATATACATCACTATTTCTAGAAGAACACTAAGAAACTGGCTGGTGTGACTGATTCTTGAAAAGGGAAAATGGATACTTAAGGCATTGCTTCTCAAACTTTTTCATAACTACATACACATAAAAACCAATACCAATTATATGGCACATTGGGACAAACGAAGGGCCATCTGTCACAGGTCCCACCTTGCTTAGTTGGGGGTTAAAAGCATAACTATCTCTTCACACCCTTAAAGTAACTGAGACACAGTAAGCTATGAGGTATTATGTATTACCTGTTTTTAATAATTAAATTAAAGTTGAACAAGCCAAATTGACCATTTAAAGCTTATCAGTGGAGAATAAACTTGAAATATCTACTCAATCTTTTTACAGTTTAAATTTTTTTAAATTAGCACCTGCTAGAACATCTCACTGCACATTAAATGGTGTTTCAATAATCTCTCAATTTGTCTAATTTTAAAACGCTGCTGATTACGATATTTATAGAGTACACACCAAGAGTCTTCAAACCAGAGTTGCTTGCACTATGTTGCACTATGATATGTTTACCACATCCTTAGCATTTCAAAAATTTAAACGGAAATTATTTTTTTACTCAAGATAAGGGTACTAAAATTAAGTCAAATTTTATCCATTATTCTGCTATATTTTATTTTTAATTTATTTTTAACACATATAAAGCAGGTAAGTCAAAAGTCTCACTTGTTAGCTTAAGAAGCTCCAGTTGACATTTTTATTTGATTGACAAAGGTGGAAACAATTTATTATTTTATTACTTTAATGAATGCAATTTGTTACATAGATAAAAAATACTCGAAGCATAGTGGGAAGTAATAATAAAAGAAATTCTTGGTGGTAGTTAAACGGCTACTGCTGCTGATATTACTTATAACCTCAGCAAATAGCAGATGTGTGCTAGAAAGCACTTTTTTGTAAAGAAAGTATGATTTGCACCTTTCAGAAGGACATTTTAGTTGGTTTTCACAGTGAAATTATACAATAGCTTTTTTTATTACTTTGTATAAAAAAGCTTATGCTAAGAATCACACATCTATACATTTGGCAATTGTGTATTTATGATAGTATGTCAGATGATGGAGGTGTTCCAAGGAGAAAGAAGTCAAGATCACTTTTCAAAAAATCACAGGTAAAAGATGAGGACTCGGGGGAAAAAAGACAAACGAAGCTATGTGTGATTAGGAAAAAAGATGGATTCAACACTTTTCCCAATGGAAGAAACAGCCAATATTCTAGGATAAAATAAGGAGGATTCATTGGCACTGGGATATTTAAGGAGTTTTTAATACTGACTCCCATTCTGCCTCTAACGCCTAATCATTCAGTCAAAAATATCTGTACGTACACCATGTCCAGATGCTGTGTTCAGCACTAGGAATTCAATGATGTAGCCCCACAAGCTGTATAAAAGCCTGGGATAGAAGGTGGAACTGGGGAACAGTTGGTGTCAAATATTTTGCACAGAAAGAGGAACTGAAGGAACTACAGGCATAAGAATGAATAAAAGTAATCCAAATAAGAAGGAATGCAAATCTGAAGGAGGACCACACCAAAGGAGATGAAGCGAAGAGGACATATTTGATAGACATTTATATTAGTGTCCACTTCACTTTGTGATTGACTAAAAGAGGGAAAATTGAAAATGACTTTCAGATTTTTTGGCTTGGTTATATGTCACAGATACCGCAAGGAAAGCAGTCTAGTGTGATTTATACTGTGATAGCAGCCTCAAAGATTCCCAATGATCCCAACCTCTGCTACCTCTGTCCCATGCAATCCCCTCTCCTGGAGTGTGGGCTGGATCTAGTGCCTTGCTTCTAATGAGCAGAATATGGCAAAATGATGGCATCTCATTTCTATGATTAGGTTTCAAAATAACTCTGACTTCTGTCTTTTCACTCTCACGTGCTCACTCTGATGGAAGCCACTTGCCATGTTGTGAGTTTTCCTATGAGTAGGCCCAGGTGAATGCCCAAGTGACAGGCCCACATCTTTTATGTGAATAGCACAAAAAAACTGAGGAAATGTTCTCCCAATATTCAAAAACTATAATCTGGTTCAGCAAAGGAGTTACACAAATGATGAATTATTAAGTTCATCTCATTATTATTATATTATTAAGTTTCAATATACATCTTTGTTATTTCACTCATATCTTTCCCCTTAATGTAAGCAAAATATTAACCAACATTCATACTAGAACTAAACTCATTCATTCATCAATTGCAAACATAAGTTGGCTGTAGATATAAGAGTTCAGCAAAAGTCAATGAAAGCATTCAAAACCTTCGACAAGGGACTTGAGTTTTCTTGAGCAAAGAATACAGTATTTTATAGTTGCAAAAGATCATTCTTTATGTGTATGTGTTTCTGCCTTTGTATGTGTTTATGTCTGACACTGGATAGCTTCTGTAGAGTGGTGAGTTTCATTTGCTTTATAGCCAAAGAGTAAGAAAAAGTAAACCTTGTACCTCCTAGAGTTAGTCAATTTACCTGGATTCAGAAACCAACTCATTCATTTTTGGTGGTGGATCTGATTCAGATACTATGTAACCTTACTGTTTGTTGCCTAAAAAATACATGTTGAATTGACATGAATTGATTCCTCTGCTTTACCACCCTGATAGCTAGTAAGATTCTAAATCTTGTCTTGTATTTTCTTAACTACAAATAGTGCTCTGCTCATAGATTCAATGAATGTCTACAGAATGAGTGGATGAATGAATGAGTCACTTTATTAATCAGTACAGGCAATGGTAGATTGAGGAGGGTGTGAATGATGAAGCTTGAAAGGAAAAGAAAGGGGAAGGAATCAGGGATATTGCTTTAGGGTATGTCATCCATCAAAGGAATTTTATTTGCACACCTTTTAAAATGAAATTTTGGCAGCATTTTTAGAATAGATTTGAACATCATAAAGGTAAGAAACTTTGGGAATGCTAATTGCTAATAGGACACTATGATATAAATTTGTCATGGCATATAAGGAAAACGATACTTATTGCCACTGCTGTGTGTGACAGGCAGAAAAAACAGTAGACATGTTACTTGGCAACACGCTGAAACAGCATCATTATCACCATAGAGTCATGGAATCTCTGAATTGGAAAGGATATTAAAGGTCATCCAGTCCAACAGCAAGCTCGACAGATGGCCATCTAGCCTCTGCCTAACCATTTCTAATCATCGTTGCTTTTTGTGGTAGCCAGTTATACAGTTGAATAGTCTCAGCACTTACAAGGCGTCTTAAATCCAGCAAAATCTAACTATTTGAAACTTCTCATTGTCCCTGATTGAATACTTGGAATTTACATAAATGACATCTGCTTCTTAGGTGGAAAAGCATAGAGGGAATGGCACTGGACATAATATCTGAGGATTTGGATCTGTCTCACAAATCAGCCACTTGTTAGTTTATTCTTGGTCAAGTCATTTAACCTCTGAGCTTTACATATATATATATATATATATATATATATATATATATATATATATACACACACATATACACACACATATATATATGTATATATATATACACACACATATATATGTATATATATATACACACACATATATGTATATATATACATACACACACACATATATAAGATAGGGTTGTTATGGGGAATCAACAAAGTTAATATATATGATAGGGCTTTGCAAACTATAAAATGCTAAAGGTACTGTATTTCATTTTGACAGCCTTTGTATATTGGATATAGTTACTGTTTCTCTTCTCCAGGTGCAACCACAGTTATCTTTTGTAGTGTCATATGGTTTTGTGCAGAGGCCAGGAGACATACCTAACCTGTCCTGACCAATACACTAAATCATTTCCTTTTTAGGAGCAAGGGCAAACTATGAAAGAAAACTAAATCTCAAGAGAATCTAATCACAGTGCTTTATAATATTACTCTGATAAATTATGCCTTTTAAAGTAGTACTAGAAAGTATATTTTCAAATGGTAAAAAGATTGTCAATCATTTTTGGGATATTGCGGGACACAGCTTAATTTCTCTAAGTTGAAAGTGGGCTTTTAAAAAATAATAATATTGGGCTTCCCTGGTGGCGCAGTGGTTGGGAGTCTGCCTGCTAATGCAGGGGACACGGGTTTGCGTCCTGGTCTGGGAAGATCCTGCATGCTGCGGAGCGCCTAAGCCCATGAGCCACAACTGCTGAGCCTGCACATCTGGAGCCTGTGCTCTGCAAAAAGAGAGGCCGCAATAGTGAGAGGCCCGCTCACCGCGATGAGGAGTGGCCCCCGCTTGCCGCAACTGCAGAAAGCCCTCGCACAGAAACGAAGACCCAACATAGCAATCGATCAATCAATCAATAAATAAATCTTTAAAAAAATTAAAAAATAAAAAAAATAAAATAAAATAAAAATAAAAAGTCCTAGTGATGAGTAAGAAATTGGACTACTAAAAAAAATAATAATAATAATATTTTAATTTTTCTTTCAGCATGCTTTCTCAAGGATACACAACAGTTACATTTAATTTTATCTTTCATTAACAGCAATACTTGCCTAGTAGTTCAGCCTATAAATGATTTACAAACCAACATGGAGAAACGAAAAGAGGGAAACACCATTTGCTGAGACCTGACCATATGGCAGAAGATAGACGGAGAGCCTTGAGGTAAGGTGGAACTAATATAGCAAATGCCATCCAATTCCTTTTGAAGAGATTTTTTTAGGTTAACATAAATGGTATAATACCATCTATAAGTTAAACTCTTACTTTTCCAGACTTTTCTACTTGAAATGGATCTTCTGGAAATTATTCTAAATGTTCCTGGATACTTGAAATTTTAATCCACCCCCTCATTTAAAATTCATAGCTTATACACTTTTTAAGTTCTAGTGATTCTTTGGAATTTATAATAGTAAGAAAACTGATATTTACCTATAAACAATACTGTGTTTGAAATATCTGTGCTTTCTAAGCTTAAACTGTCAACCAAAAATAGAAGAAGAATCTGATTTTTTTATGATTTTATAAAATACTGATAAATTTCCTAAGTCATTAGCTGGAAAAACTTCAGTTTGAAGTACTCTTTCAGGATGTAAGAGAGGCTCTAGTAAGAGCCCCTTATAAGGCTCTATTTTCTCTACTGGTATGTAAAGCGTTTTACCTTTCACGCTCTCCACAATTAATGATGGCCAATCACTTAATGGTACTGGTAATTTTCTTCCCCACTCACGCTGTTTCCTGAGAGTTTGTAGACAGCTTACTCACATAACCCCTGCAAGTTCTTGGTCTTCTCTCAGTCTCTCGGTCTTCCGCCTCTTGCCAGGGAAGGAAGGGTAATCTTATTGGGAAACATGGGCCTCTCTTTTATTTCTCATTTAATTCAGAACACAGATGGGAAAGAAGAATGATTTATTGGGCCACATAAGACATGCTCCCCACCCAGAATAATGAAACTGTCCATGGAAATTGTGAAGAGCAAGATTCAAATCCGTTTCAGAAATTATAATGTTATCTGTCCTCTATATAATCCAGGTTTCAGTGTAACTATTTTTGTAAAAAATCTTAAACAACGTGGTGTGGAAACTAAGTACACATGGGGAAAACACGCCAGTGTATGTCATAGAAAAGAGTGCTAAAGCACCTGATATGTCACAAATATGTTACTGGGATGCCAAGATGCTAATCCCTTCTGCCCTCAGGGTGGCAAGAGGAGCCTGGGGCAGCCAGAGCCCTCAGGCCAATCACCCCTGGCCACAAGTTAACCCAAGGTGCTCTCCAAATACCATCACTTTCTATGTGTGTAAGGCATGAATAAAATCAGGAGGCACGACCACAGAAGTAGTAGCTAAATAAAAAAGGTTAAGTGGGACAGCTTAGTTACCTGCCAGTGGCATGGCAATCTCTAGTCAGGATGTAATGGGCTGCAGGTATAAAAGGATGGACCGCTTTACTGTAGGTTAAATTACAGAATTTTAATACAGTTCACCCAAAAGAAAATACTCTGGCAATTTTTCTGTGTCCCATAATAAATAAATCTCACTAGGCCCTCACTACTCACTCTGTGGAAATTAAGAAACTGGACTGTGAGGCATCCTAAAGATTTAAGCCAAGGGCAAATAGTTCACCTCAATTGACAGAAAAGATTTTTCTGGGCAGATATTCCTCTCTGCCTATTAGCATCACCTCTACTTAGATTGCAATTATGTAAATATAAAATAATTTTTATAAAAATAATAAAGCTGAGCTCATTGTCAGCTGCGCTCTAGAAAACTAAGAATTGTTGGGAACTAACTTTATACTATTTCCATGTCACAGAAAAGCACAATAGAAGTGTGCAGGATTACATGTTTTGGACCTCTTCATACATAAAGTTGGCAAACAAGCTTGATTTAATGTTCTTAGGCCTCAGTTACTTTATCTGTTATTTGAAGATTACAAAGTCAACAAAACCCAAATGCTGTTGTAAGAAAGGATGTAGTAAAAAAAGAGGAGAAATACTTTAAAATACTGTAATACAACGGCAATGCTAAATAATGATTATTTTGCCTAAGGTATTATTGTCAGAGAGTATTTGCTCAGTTACTGAAATACTAGTGAGTTGGGGACTCCAGCAATTTGTAGAATTTCAGTATATCTGACATATAAAAGGACAAAAAGTACCAGGAAAATGAACATGAAATAATCACACACCATAATCTAAAGGAGTAAACTTTTCTATTGTAGTTTCATTTTATATATATACATATAAACAAAGTCTTCTTATTACGTTTTATCACCTACACATACATATCTACCAACCCTGGTGACAGAGGGGAACTACTTTCTGCAGCTACACCCAAAACAGCCATTCTCAGCAAAGCCTAATAGTTAAGAGAAGAGGATCTAGAGCCTGGGTATTAATGCTTAGTCTTGGGCAAGCCATTTAACATTTCATTTCTTCAGCTCTAACAAGAGAATAACACTACCTGCCAAAGAGTTGTTTTAAAAAATTAAGACACGTAAAATGTTTAAAGAATCCCTGGCCTACAGTAAGCTCTAAATAGTGTTAGCTATTTTTATTATTCAATCCTACCACAAGTCCTCACCCCCCAATCTCCCACCATACCCAATTTAGCCACACTAAGCCCACAGATGCAGAAATGCCAACATTAAATTTTTTTGAACATTAACTAAAGTCCACATCATGCTCACATTTCCATAGTTTTTACTTAAT
Source organism: Eubalaena glacialis (assembly GCF_028564815.1). Taxonomy (NCBI): domain Eukaryota; kingdom Metazoa; phylum Chordata; class Mammalia; order Artiodactyla; family Balaenidae; genus Eubalaena; species Eubalaena glacialis. The sequence continues at coordinate 92,878,082 of NC_083723.1, read as the reverse complement.
GTTATTTTCCTGTTTCAGGATCCCATCCAGGATACTATATTGTATTTTGTCATTATATCTCCTTAGGCTCACTCCCCTTGGCTGTGACAGTTTCTCAAACTGTATTTTGTAAAATGTCCCTCGGCTGGGATCTGTCTGATGTTCTTCTACTGATTAGATTAGGCTTATAGATTTTTGGGGGGAGAGGACCGTAGTAGAAAATTGCCATTTTCATCACATCATATCATTTATATACTATGAACATGATATATCACTTACATCACTGTTGCTGTTTACCTTGATGATCTGGCCGAGGATAGGTTTGTCAGGTTTCTCGAATGGAATTACCCTTTTTCCCTTTTTCCATACTGTACTCTTTGGAAGAAAATCACCATGCGCAGCCCACAATTAAGTCAGGAGTTACGCTCCACTTTCTTGAAGGTGAAGCATCCACATAAGTTATCTGAAATTCTTCTTTTCTGGAAATGTCTGTTCTCCCACTTATCTATTGAACCCTTTATCTATATAAGTATGGTACGGACTCATGGAGATGCATTTTACATATTGTGCTTTTTTGAACATTTTCTTATTTTCTGGCATTACAAGAGTTCCAGCTGAATCTTGTGTATTTCCTCCCCCAATCTGAGAATAAGCCCCATTTCTCCAAGGATCCTTGGTTCTTTTTTTAGGAGAATGGTGTTAGAAACCAAGATACAGGCACTAAGTATGCTTGTCGCTTTTAGGCCCTCTCAGTTGACAGAGCAAGGAAATAAGTGTGTATACTAACCAGTGTATATGCAAATATCTATAAACACTTCTAATTGTAATCATGTATATGTACATTAAGCTAAAGTTTTTATTAAGCTAAACCTGAAGTCTACATCTCCAGCTCTAATCTATTACCACATGTGTCATTCTATCCTCCTCCCCTCGCTTAGCCATAAACCCTAAAATAAACTTTTGATTAACATCTTGTCCCATTAAAATACTTCATAAATAAGATATTTTTTCATTAAAACTTCTTGAACTTCTCCAAGTGAAACTAAACTTTTCAGCCAGGGTATAACTTAAACAGAACTGAACAAAACTCAAAAAGTGTACAATGTAATGTGTCCAATAGTGATACAGAAAGCACCTCTCAATTACCGGTCTATGGAAGCATTTCATGTACAGAAGTTTATTGAAAATATGTCTCTAATCATCTAAAATTATGTAAAGAAAACATTTGTTTACTTACTCATAATACTTGTCACAGATAGCCCCTCATGTATCCTCTGAGACGGTAAATAAGTAAACCCAAGAAACTAATTTTCTCTATATGTAAATGTCAGTCATTCACTTACAGATTCACAGTAATGAATTAACCCAATACTTGTTAAATCTGCCTTCAACTATCTTAATCTTTATTTCCTTATCCTTAAAACTTAATACATCATACCCTCTGCTATCCTCCTTAGCACAGAAATACATTCCTAACAAATGTAGATTTGAGTATCAAATAACAAATACTTCAGTACAAGATTACTCAATAATTCAAGCTGGTGTTATTTTATTAATTTTTGGAATAAAGCATGATAAATCTTGATGAAAGGCAAACTCATAAAACTCATTAAATTTTTCAAGTACTATTTTATTTTAAAACCATTAATTTAAAATTTATAAATGAGGTTCACATCCCTCAGCATTTTCAGCAAACATCAGTCTCTTGTTTGGATTTTTAAGGATGTCACTGTATACAATCTTTAAAGAATCACAGTAGCTCTGACTCACTAAGGAATAATACTGGCTTATTATTGTTGATGCTATGGTGTTGGAGAATATGTCTAAAGATAATAGTCTCTAGCCTCTACTGCAGTAATAAAGGTATAGCCAAATTAGAATGAATTTTTAGAATGCATGAATAATTCATTATAACAGGTTTGATTTTGTTGTTATTTCTAGTGTTACTTTTAAATTTGCTTTTTTTTCCTGATGCCTAGCTTAGACTCACTTACCTAAGTGTCCTTACAATTCTTGGAAGACAATCTGAGGCCACTTTTTTCAAAAAGGGAAACTATATCCTCAAAAGGCTATTGCCCATTTTTGGAAAGCAACAGAATTTATAGTCTTGCAAACTTTTTATTAAAGAAAAGCTAGGGACTCCCCTGGTGGCCCAGTCTTTAAGAATCTGCCTGCCAATGCAGGGGGCACGGGTTCGAGCCCTGGTCTGGGAAGATCCCACATGCCACAGAGCAACTAAGTCCATGCGCCACAACTACTGAGCCTGCGTGCCACAACTACTAAGCCCACGTGCCACAACTACTGAAGCCCGCGTGCCTAGAGCCCGTGCTCCACAAGAGAAGCCATCGCAATGAGAAGCCCATGCACCGCAACAAAGAGTAGCCCCCACTCGCCACAACTAGAGAAAGCCGGCACGCAGCAACGAAGACCCAATGCAGCCAAATAAATAAATACATAAATAAATTTATTTTAAAAAGCTAACTTTTATTATATAACTATAATCTTTTACAACATAAAAATATTTTACTAACTTTTACTGTGTAAACGTCATCAAATTTTAGGTTACACCATACTACCTTCTATTCAAACTCTGTCAAATCCTGAAATTCTGAATTCTGTCAATAAAATGAAGCTAAAAATTGACACTGTAAGTTAATCAATTCAAGCTAGCATATCTTAAATGGCAAAGTGCAGTTCTCCAAAGGGGTAAGCTAGAGTTGACATCAGTATTTAATTAAAGTTTTTCAGAAATAAAAAAACAGAGGACAAGATAAAAGTAACTGTTCTAGGATACTGAGAGTGGAGGACAGATGGAAGTATCATGAAAGTTGTAGTGTAATACATGGATTAAGGTCCACAGTTGCAGAATGACATATACACACTACTATATTTAAAATAGATAACCAACAGGGATCTACTGTATAGCTCAGGGAACACTGCTCAATATTTTGTAATAACCTAAATGGGAAAATAATTTGGAAAAGAGTAGATGCATGTATATGTATAACTGAGTCACTTTGCTGTGTACCTGAAACTAATACAACATTGTTAATCAACTATACTCCAATATAAAATAAAAATTTTTAAATAAAAAGGTACACAGTTGCAGAAACCTTAATCTCTAGCAGCAAGGAGAGAATGTCAAGGGCCGGACTCTAGCTAAACCTTGCTGTTCCAGTTTCTTCTGCCACTCTTGAATGGTGTATGTCACTGACACGTATATCTTCGTTTGGTTTTATATTGAAAAAGAAGGAGGAATATTAGGTACATGGAAGACATTCACTTAGTGTTGTAAGAAAGTCATGATTACCTATAAAATATCTTAAATACATATGAAGCATATCTTTCTCTAATTATCAGTGATTTGAGCAGAGACTTAGAAAGGAATTATTATGTGGGGAATGGCACACCAAATCTACGGGCACTGCCAGCATTTTGTAGATGAAATAATGTAGACTTTGCAGATAATCAACTTTCTCAAAATCAAAGAGAAATTTAAAACATCACAGATTTCTCTTTGATCTAATACATAACACTACGTGGGTCACTGAATCTACTGCTATATATATTTTAAATTTCAAAGCTACTCTCGATTTACATTTACCAACAAGCTATATATTATTAGATCATCTTTAAATTTCTTTTACATATTTTTCATATAAGCAAGTAAAAGTTTATTTCTCCCTCTGAGACTTTACTTTTAGAAAGTGAAAGTGTGAAAGAAGCTGAACAGGAAGTGGATATATGTTCTAAAACCTATACTGCTCATCATAACGAAGAAAAAAATCTATAGCACGCCTTGCATAGCCAACGGCAATGAAAACAGCACCTTTGGTTTGTTATTCTGGTTCCATTCGGATTTTCCTTGTCTATTTTCTTTTTTTTAATTTTGCCTTTTCCTACAAAACAGGCTTTAGTGCTAAATTAAAAAATTTAGCTGAAGATCAAGAGCATAAGATTAAAATGATTTTATCACAAGTTAAATTTCCAGTTGGTCATCAAATTAGCAGCAAGATTAAAAACAATAGTTTGTGATTCTAGTGAAAATCAGTAAAATATGTATTTTTAGAGGGATTAGAAATTAACTCATCTGGGAAGAAATCTGGCAATGTTCCCCATGTTCTACTCCATAATTCTACCTCTAGAAATACACACTAATGAAATACTCAAAACCTGGACAAAAATATATGCACAAAAAACTGTATATAATAGCTTTATTAACAACAGTGAAGAAGTGAAAGTAATCTAACATTATGGAGAGAATCTGGTAACTGTGGTATATATTTACTGGTATTTATGGTATGTTATATATGCTCTACTGACCATATGTTGGTCATAAATGATACTCAGAGTTTATTTGATCTCAGAAAATATTTATGACATGTTAAGTTTATATATATATACTAGGAGAGAGACCTATTAAGCTGATCAAAATGAACAAAGACAATGATTAAAAGTCTCTGGAGAAGAATAAAAAGATGTGTAACAACCAAATCTACCACAACTCAGTAAGAACACTGGAGAGTCGTGGATTTCCAGCCAGGGACGGCACCCATCCTGGATAAGCTGGCAGCCAGTAACAGTATCCATCTGCCCCAGCTCCTAGGTGGGGTTAGACATTGGCGACTTTTGGCAATCTCATTTCCACAGCTCTGTGCTGCAGCAAGCCTACACCAAGCACATGGAAGCAGCTGGGTGGAGGTGCCTGCTCACCCGCCCCCAGTTCCCACTAGGCAGGGAAGATGCTTTGGGAGGGGCAGTAGTAAGCAGTGCCGTCCCCCAGCCCCACACAGCTCCATACTACAGGAAAGCAGCCTCGGGGGGCTTAGCAGCTGAGTGGCAGCTCCCAAATAGCAGTAAAAAATTCCTCATTTCTAAGGGGCTAGATAAGGAGGAAATGGCAAGAGGAGGGGCTGGAAAGAGAGGCAAGAATAAGATAACAAAGAATTTTGATATTTCATATTATAGAATCCATTTTGCTCCTCAAACATTAGAAGCCATAGAAAAAGGCTAGCAAGGGGGAATGGCATTATTAGGTTTATGTGTGGAATGATTATTCTGGAAACAGAGTAAAGATTGGTGGGAAAAGGTGAAGATAGAGAGAAGGTAAGAAATCTGGTGAGAGGACATTGGATTAATGAACTAGAGGGAAGGCAGTGAATATGAAGAAGAGTAGAGACAAAAGATATTCATTGTGTGATCACGTAATTTATTGTCCAAAGAGGTTCCCTGTAGAGGGAGAAGGGGGCACTCTTAGTTACGCTGGGGCCAGGCATAAACTGGGACTGTTCTGGCCACACTGAGGTACTTGCCCTGCCAGAGCTTGGGTAAGAGAACACATTGGCCTGTTTCTCTCGAGGAGCCCTCTTTTGGTGATCTTTCCTAGCTTCACATGGTTTCAAATAACATCTATGTAATAACTTACAAGTGTTTCCCTACAGCTCACATCTCTGCTCCAAACTCCAGGTTCCTATATCCAATTGTCTATTTACTATCTACAATCAGATATCTAATAGAGCTCTCAAACACGTCCAAAATTTAATTTTTAATGTTCCTCCACAAAACCCATTCCCTCTATGGTCTTCCCCAACTCAGAAAAAGGAAATATCATCCTGTCAGTTTTCAGGCAGAAACCTTGGGTCAACTTTAACGCCTCTCTTTGCCTCAAACACCACGTTCAATCTGTCAGGGAATCTTGTTGGCTAAGTCTTCAAAATACATCCAGAATTTGATCCCTTTCCTCACCTACACTATGATTTCACTCTTGTTCAAGCTACTACCATCTCTTGTTTGGATTCTTGCAATAAATTCCTAACTGGTTTCATCTTTGCTCCCTTCCTTGCCTTCATCCCTACCTCTCTACAGGTTATTTTCAACACAGCAGCCAGACTGATTTTGTCAAGAGGTAAATCATATTGTGTTGCTCGTCTACTCAGTGGTCTAGAGTAGCCCACAAGGCCCTATGTTCTCTATCCCTTAATCCCCAATTCTAGCTCCTACTATCTCTGCCATTGCTTATTCTGCAAGAGCTGCACTGCCTGCTTGCCGTTTCTCAAACATCAAGACCGTTACATTTGCTTTCCCCTTGCTTTAGCATGCTTTTCTTTCAGATACCAACATAGCTCTTGCCTTCACCTCTTTCAGATCTTTGCATAAATGTCAACTTTTCAATGAAGTCTTCCTTGACCATCCCATTTAAAATTGCAAACCCCATTCCATCTCTTTTTTTATTTTTCTCCATGGCACTCACCATCATCTCATATTCTTTATCTTTTACTGATTTATTTTATTGCTGACTTCCCCTCATGAGACAACAGCCTACATGAGAGAAGGGATTTTTGTGTTTATTCTGTGCTCTACCTCAGTGCCTAGAGTGCATGAGAAGAAACAACTGAATGAATGATTGAATGAAAGAAGTAGGTTTCAAGGTCATTTCCAAGCTTCTGGCTTCTAAAACGGAATGGACGATGATGTCAAGACAAAGACTGAAGAAAAAAATCAGAAAATCAGAATTATGTTCTTTAAACTAAGATAAAACCATATATTACTTTATAGAAATGTCTTCATTGTCTTCATTAATACATTTAAATAGGTAATTTTAAAGAAAGCAAGGATAATTTTTGGTCACAGAAAGTTATGATTTAATATTACTTTAACAAAGTTGATGAAAATTAAACTATTTCCTTTTCTGAGAAGACATGGGATAAAGCCTAACATCTACATAGTCATACTATCCGAGAAAATTGTCAAGTTTTATTTTAGAAAGTATTTACTTTAGAAAGTAATGAGTTTTTTTCCACATATAAATCATATAATATATTTAATATGCCTTGCCGCCTTCAGGTATTAGACAATGCTGACAAGTGATCACGAAGACAGTTACAGAAGAGGACAAGTACACCATCCCTGAGTGAATATCTTTCCTCTCTTGTGGAGCTCACACAGCTCTGGAGAAACTTCACAACTCCAGTCCTCTTTATAAGAACATATACACAGATGCTTATTTCGAGAATCTAAAAGTAGGAAAAGTTTTTAATGTGCCTCTATTTTAAGAGTAAACAGAGGGAAGTCCTTAGTTCCATGATCAGCTTGGCAATTCCTGTTTGAAACTGCAAAATTACCTTTCCTCTTTTTGCACATCTTTGGTAGCGGACTCTACTGATGTAGTTACAATATTCTAGGGGAGTGAGTGATTTAAGGAAAATCACTAAAACTGCCCCAATAAACTTTTCCAAAGAGGTCACTTAAATGTTGTTTTTTGAAACGTACGTGTGTGTGTGTATGCATGTGCATGGGATTTTTGGGGGGGGGAAGGTGGCATTCGTTAAGAAGTAAAGTTAAAAGGAATTTCCGTTTTTATATGGTCAAACAAAATCAAGATCCTCCCAATTTTACTCAGCATAATACTTGGTCTTAATAAAGTGTAATTTGTAGAGTACTGAAGCAAATGGACCCTTCTATACTGATGGGGATAATTAGAGTATAAGAGCTTTACAGACTAGAAATTCTAATGCAGCCTTTTATCAAAAGCAGTCACTCTACCTCAGTCTGACAGTTAACAACATATGATCTGATAAACAAATACTTTCACACAGAACAAAAGTGCCATTAAAGGCCAAAACTGTCAACACAAATTCCATTCTTACAAGAGAAAAAAATACGTAAACTGTTGATCACCTCTGGTTGTCTTAACTAGCATGGAGGTTGTCATGGAAACATTTCTGCGAAGTTCACAGTGATGAAATACAAACACTTCCAGTTTAATTGCTATTAGGTTTAGCATACCAGAGTTTATTTATACTCAGTGTGCATTATGATAAAATGTAGTAGAAATAAAGCTTATAATGATCTAGCATAACAAAGCCAACATTTCCTTTTAAAAAATTAAATGAAAATGAAATTCAATGGCAGTTTAAATTTTTTCCCAGAAAAAAATAATAAATTCCCAATTTTCTCAAATACCTACTCTGATGTCTTTGTACTTTTTTCTGTAGTACATGATTTATAAAAATATTTTTGTATTTTTACTTCTATAGCATGTGATTTACCAAAATGTCTACTTCACACACTAAAAATCAACACACAAAATATGTTAAAATAAAAATCCCAGAATGGCAGAAATTTAAATATTCTAAGTTAATTTTTCATTTCAATAGTATGCAATTATTAACATTTAACAGGGCATTTGTTTCATTTGTGGTGATAAAATACTAGGAATGGTTTGCCTAGAAATTTTCTTTTTCTTAATTGCTTCCTCAAAAAAAAAAAAAAGAAAATCTACAAAAATACTGAGGAAAAATAACATTATAGGCATGTATACAAAAAAATATGTTCATGGAATCCAATTAATGACATGCTTAACTGTGTGGAATTTTTAATAGCAAATCTTTCTGATGTGTTCTAGAGATAGACTTTTTTTCTAAGTTTCAAAAAAGTTTTTCTTTTTCCCTCAAGAGAAGTATTTAGGTTTCCTTTTACTACATTTTAATGACATTCAAAGAATATACTTTAAGACTTAAAAATAATTTTAATTTTTTAAATTAAATGCCTAATATGTGCCCAAAAGTAAGGTAATTACTACATACAATAGAACAATAAGACAGTTCTTGTCTTGGCAAAACTATAATTCTAGTTAATGACAGAAAAAATAAAGATATAGAAAGCAATTACAGAACAACACAAAGCAAAATACAGTCAGGGTTAAATTATGAAGTTCAGCCTATACTCTAGTGCTAATCAGTAGTAAAAGTGAAATGAACTGGCATAGGCTTCCAAGTTTTCACAAAAAAGGTAAGATCACATGACTTGCAGTAATCCAACATCAAACTGAAGGATACTTACTTGAAATATCCCCAAAACACACATAAGAGTAGTAAAAGTGCAATTTTACTATAATTCTCTAAAAACACATTTTTTTAGTCTCAAGTTACTTGCCAGTCAAAATAAGACCTGCCATCCGGCACTGACTCAAAATTGTCCAGTGGCTAACGTACTGAATATCTACAATATCACTCAATAGCCAATAATCAATGTGCGTCATTATGGCAAAGATGCATGAACAAGTTAGTATCAATTGTGTCACCAGGTCTCACTAAACTACAAGCAACACACACAAGATAATAATATTATCCTGGTTCACTAAAAAAAAAAATACAGAGCTTGCAGTTCAAACATTTGGATTTTTAGTCAGGGGTTTTCCACTGAATATCTAGGCTCAGTTAAGAATGCTAGACAGTGTAATTCCTCAGGTACCTTCTTGCTTCGTAACTCTAACCGAGTACTCAACTTCCTCCCCACATTCCTGAATGGAAAGGACAAATGAGAGTGGACATTGTGATATCTCCAACATAACCAAGTCAAAAGGAAAAGGTTCTGGCAGCCAGAGATCTATGGTATTTCAGATAAAAGAAGCACAAAGAGTGCTTTGTTTTGTTTGTTTGTTGGTTTGTTTTAATGTCTTAATAAGACATGGAGAGGATGAAAAGGGACATAAGGCTAGTAGCTATGAAGAAAGAAGTCATTTCAGAATACTGGAGAATCTTTACATTATTATGACTCTGTATTTGGTTGTTTAAAAATTCTGGATTTCCTCAGAAGACTTTTAACTGGGTTACCATCATCAGAAAGCATTTATTGAATGCCTAATGGCATGAAGTTCTACACAAAGATATTTACATAGTGACAGTCCTTGAGTTCCTGGGCTTTTTAAATCTAGGTCAAATAACACTAAAATGGGCATGTTCAGGACAATATAGATAATATACTAAATATATTTTATCAATAAATTTTTTAAAATTCAATTTTTGGAGTGTTTGGATCCCAGACTAGTGAGTAATTCGAGGGTAAAAAGAAACTTTCAGAACTAACTAAATAGAAAATAAAGTTTTTAAAATACATTAATAATAGAATGTCTATACTGAAAATGTAAGAAAGGCCAAGACTAAGAATCTGCTTCTTAAACAAGAGATGAGTCATTTTAGGGGGAGAAAGGACCTTTACAAGAGTTTAGTAGTTTATATTTGGATAAGAGGTAGTGACCTGAAGTTGAATTCCCTGCTTTTGATGACTATATTTCTTTCATTTCAGGGTAATACTGGGCCATGATCAACCACAGATGATCTTGTTAACTAAAGCAGGAGAAATGCATTGATTAGGAGTTGGAGAAAATCCCCTAGGTTTGGCTGCACATTAAAACTGAGGTCTTTTACTAACTCTGATGGTGAAACAGCAATGATTATTGGAATATTCTTAAAATTTAAAAGGTATTAAGAAGCAAACAAAGCACAAGCGAATTTACCACATACAATTCTCTGATCATCATTCAATCCAATGTAATCATTAACCCAGTGGCCTGTCCCTAATATTCCAACATATGCAAATAACTATGTCATGCACCTGTCAATTTTCATTGCCAAAACCAGCTATAAGTTTTATATCATTACTATTTTGTTACTCATAAAATATTTAACAAGGAATATGTTCATTTTATTTCCCTATTTCTTTTATTTATTTTTATTTTCTAGTACTGACTACAAACACATGCAGCTACTGTGATACATCAAATAAGGAGTACTCTGGAAAAGGGAAGAGGAAAAGGAATGGTAGGAGAAGTCATGATTTCAAATTGTTTTTTAATAACAATAAAGTTATAATTATAAATAGTCACAGGCTAGAACATCTCTGAGTACAGCCTCCACTTCTCTCTATGTAGTTGAAGAAAGCAATAAATGTTTTAGATAAAGATAAAATTCATAAACTGAAAAAAAATCTGTCCTTCTTTTCTTTGAATGTTCTAGCTTAATGCAATCATTTCTTTCTAACTCGTCAATCCAATGCCTTCTTAGTCTCTTTATATTCTCTGGACATTAAAAAAAGGGAAAACTCTGACATCATTTGCAATTGTTCACTGACAAGTAAAATTAACTATTGATGAGTTTCACCCTTCTGAATTCTACATCTTTTATATATCATTATAGAATAGGTCTATCCCACCCAAAATAAATTTTAGGCATTGTAGCAGACAGACTCTAAGGTGGCCCACAGTGATCTCCACTGCCTGGTATTTATGCCTATAAGGCATACTTAATCCCTTTCCCTTGAGTGTGGGAAAGACCGGAGACTTACTTTTAACCAAGCAGGTACACCAAAAGTGATGGGATAACACTTCCATGATTGTGTTACATAAGACTGTAACTCCCATCTTGCTTGTAGACTCTATTGACCCTCTCTCTTGTTGACTTTGATAAAGCAGACTTTCATATGCAGAGACCTACATGGCAAGAAACTGAGGGCTGTCTCCAGTCAAAGGCCAGCAAGGAACTGAGGACCTCAGTCCAACAACCATGAGGAACTGGATCTTGCCAAAACCACATGGATTGGAAGTGGATCCTTTCCCAGTTGAACCTTCAGATGAGACTTCAGCTGTGATTGGCACTGTGACCACAGCTTGTGAGGGTCACTAAAGCAGAGTACCCAGCTAAGCCACACCCAGATTCCTGACTCAAAGAAACTATGAGATGATAAATGTGTTCTCCTAAGCTACTGATTTTTGGTAATTTGTTATGAAACAATAGATAACTCATATAGGTATCAACAAAAAAGTAAAGAGATTTGGGAAGAGGGAACTAGAAGCATCTAAAAGACCTACTTTAAGGGTAAACCAGAGAATTACCTTGGTTTAATCATTTCAAGATGACATGGGTAGGAACACATGATCTATAATGTCTTCCTCCATGTAGATTCCTACTTATCCAGGCTAATCTAAGTTAACACAATTACTGTCTGAATACTATAGAGCTGCCAAAGTGCTGGACTTAGGAGCTTTCCCAACAAAATTATTTATGTCCCTTCATGACCAGGTTATCTTAAAATCTATCTGTTATTTCACCTTAGCACATAGCCATATGTCACTATAAGAACTGTACAGGTTACTATACTATTTAATAATGACTCCCAAGAGTTTTAGTTGCTAAACTCAAGATCTAAGTCAAAATAATATTCCAATAACATCAATTAAGGGAGAGAGATTTTATAAAGCCTTTAATATAGTCACATTTCATGAAAAAAAGTACTTAAGAGGAGTACATGCTAATCTCACCATGACTATGCATTTGCACACACACATACACACATCTGTACAGACCACATATATACCAACATATATTCATACTGAGAATGTGTGCTATTATATGCTTGAATAGTTACATAAATAAACCTATTAAGCATCTAGTTTTGCATTATTCAAAACTCAGGTCAAGTGTCATCTCCTCCATATTTTTTTCTTGAAGTTCACATTAGAATAGAACATTCCCATAGTTTGTTCTGCATTATACTTACATAGATACACACACAAACACACATATATCTCCCACTATATTTTAAGCTCCTTGAGAGCAATACTAGGTACTCTTCAACTTTAAATTCCCAAAGACCTAGCACAATACCTTCCTTGCATTCAGAGGTTTTTTAGAGAAATCCATATGAAGTTCAAATGAATTGTTACTTCTTCTTATTAATCTCACTAAAGAAAGGTAACATTCTTCACTAAAACCAAGTATCTTTTTCTTGATATGCACAATTTTCATAGTACGTATAAATGAGTGTTTTGTGAAATAAACATGTGATGGGCATGTGCCCAAACTGGCATGTTATCAACCTAAGACTAAGAGAGGGAATCCCTCAGCTGGACAACCTGTTCTAAAATTAAACAGTGGTTAGGCTTTCTTTGTGTAGGGGGACTGTCTAGTGGGGAGGAAGGGCAGGAATTCTGATTCACTGAACACCAGGGACCCAAGCTATGGTGAGGCTTTCTAGTCCACAGCAACATTAGATAACACAGAAAAGATTTCTGGAGAATTAGGCTTCTCAAAGGATTTTCAAGGTCTCTGAATTCTCCACAGTCATCATTATTATTATCTCTCCTGGAAACTTCTAGGCCTAGAAGTCCAGTTCCTTTGCTGCCACTATGGGTTCATATTTTAGATTGATATAATATGCATGAGCTACAATCCAAGTCCAAAAGAGAAGATTCACACTTAAGTATGCAGTTACTTAAGAAGATGCAAGAATACTTTACAGTCATTAACTTACTATTGATTCTGCATACTGGCCAGGAAAAAACATTCATTTCTTACATTTTAATACTGAATGAATTAAAAGATCTTTGACTATATAATAGGTTATGTAATAAAATGCAAATATGAGAGCCATTTATTCATTCATCACTCATTTATTCTAACTTTTATTTAGTGTAAGATATAAGGCAATGTGAAAGATGGTTTTAAAAGATTTAAATACTAGCTCATGCATATTTAGTGACAGAAATCCACAAACTGGCAAAGGCTGAGTCTATGATTCCTTGAAGTCAGTAGTGGTTATGAGCACAGACCTAGGGAACAGACCTGGGTCTGAGTTCTGACTTCACTACTTATTAGTTGGGTATCACTAGGAGAGATATCTTAATGTTTATATCCTTGTTTCCTCATTCATAATATATATGCCTCATAGAGTTGGGGTAAGAATTAAAGTAATCATGAATTCCAGCAATTATCATAGTTTCTTGCATATGCTCTATAAGATAAAGATGACAATGATAATGGTGATGGTGATGATGATGATGTAGGAGAAGACAGAGAAGGAAGAGTAGAGGAGGAGGAAGAAGGAAGAGAAGAAGAGGAGGAGAAGAAAGAAGATGAGGAAGAAGAAAACATACCCTATTTTGAAGCTGTCTTTAACAGGACAGCCATACTCTTACCTCACTGCCTCTTAATATACTACCACTCGGCCTTGGACAAAGAAAGATGAAACATAGTCCCTGACCACAAAATCTCAAAGTCTATTGGAAAGCAGATCTATAACAACAGATTGTGTCACGTTATAATATAGATAAAAACAGAGTCCTTTGGGAACTTAGAAATGGCAACACACTAGTGCAACCAAATAAATCAATCTCCAGATATTACAAGAAATTCCAGGAACCTTGGGAATCCACCCTAAAAACGAATTTAAATTTTAAAACTAAATTATAGAACGATTTTAACAAAATCATCATGATTTGATCTTCATGATTAGAATAACAGTCAATTGCTTTCAATAGGCTAGTTATTATCATATTATCACTTTTCAAATCCAGGCATGGATAGCATTTAACATGAGAATGACCCTAGGTTTATTAGAACTGCACAATTATGTTTGTAGTTAGGAGCGAGGGAGGATAGACTGTGTTATGCAATTTCCAGTATTCTTTTCCTTACAAACCTACCTACTCCCCAGGGCCAAACAATATGTCTCCAAATAACCACTTTGACTGTGGTTGGAAGGTATGCTTACATTATGCAAATTTTCTAGGCAAACACACACACACGCACACACACACACACACACACACACACAAGATGGGATAAAAATGGAAGAGAAGCCCATAAAAGGAAAATCAAGTCAAAAATATTTTGATAAATCAGCTCCTAAGCATGTATGCTCATTTTGTAAATTCTCCCATAATTTCATACAGAAGACTAATTTCATCTTGTCAAAAAGTCTTTTAATGTATGTAAACTTCCCAGAAGCATGGATTCTGTTATAGCTTAACATAATGTCAAAAATCTGTTTAATAAGAAAATGCTGTATATGGTAGAAAACTCAAATACTTACTTTACAAGGCTTTTAAAAATATTCTACTAACATTTATGTACTTCAGAATAAACACAAGACCTTTATCAAACTTTTATATTCCATACTGAATATTTTGTTTGTACACAAAGCTGAGAGAAGTAGTAAAGTTGTCCATCTAACATTTATAAATGTGTAATATGTAGCTAGACACAGAGAACCAGATTATGTTCGAACAAGCTACTGACACATTAGCAAATATCATGCTATAAAAAAATCAATCTATGATGATAAAAGATCTTTATAATTAAAATATATTTTACTAAATAAGTGATAAACTTGTAACAGTTGGCTTTTCCGTATCGGTACTTTCATTAATTTTTTAAAAATCAACACTTTTATTGCTATGCTATATATGTAGTTGACCACACAAGAAGTGGCAAAACCTCAAAAATATCTGTTTATTTTAAAATTTCTAGTGATTTATTAATTTCTTATTTTGACTGTAAACTGTACTTTACCTCAGTTCAATACTAATTGTCAGCTTCAAAATAAATCAGAGTAAGAACAGGCAAACAAATTTGTGGAAAAAAATCAAGAAACCTAAAACATTAATTACAATGTTGTTAATTACATTTTCTGGAAACATACAAATGAGTCATTTCTGTATCAAATTGATAACTGATGAGTACTTTACCACTCCTTAAAAATTGTGTATATTCAAATGTTACCCATACTATAGCATATAAAAAGCCTTAGATCTACTAAGCTTTCAGGCTGATCCATCAGCTTAGGAAATGTTTGCAAAATTTTTTAAAATGCAGTGTAAACATTTCAGCCCTGAACCTTCTTTCTATGCCTTTGAACCTTCTCTTTCATGTGCAATACCTGAAGGCCCACTGAGAATAGCTGCTGAAAGCCCCAAAGATGGGTAAAACAGAATTTCTGACTCAGGAAATAAAGATCAGCTGAATAGGATTCCCATATGGCAATCCAGATCAATGGAAAAGCAAGGCCAGAATTTTACAGTATCTATCCTACACAGTACAACATGAAGGTTGTATTTCATTGCCGGTAACAAAACTCCCAGTTGCCAAGAAAAAAAAGGAGATACAAAGATTGTAAATCCAGTAATGAGAAACTACACTTTATTTTGACATTTTGCTCTAAGTGGAATTAAAAACTCCACTACCTTTATTTGGAATCACTGATATGGTAAACAATTTCTGCAACCAAACAACTGCATTCTGCTAAAACAACTGAAGCAGTAATGAGAAGTGGATTAATATTTAGGGAAAATTCTTACACATTTCCAGCAACTATCATCTTAGATGGTAATGGTTTAATGTGCTTTATGCCAAGAAAAATAATGATTTACTTTGCTTTCAAATTTTGTGAAGAAAAACTCACAATAGACCTATTAATAATCTATAATCAAATTATAAAACAACCCAAAACATTTTATTACAATGCTGTAAAGTTCTGATGGACTCAACAATCCGTGAGGAACAGGAATTACCTCTACAAT
This sequence comes from Eubalaena glacialis, assembly GCF_028564815.1. NCBI lineage: Eukaryota > Metazoa > Chordata > Mammalia > Artiodactyla > Balaenidae > Eubalaena > Eubalaena glacialis. The sequence goes on along the minus strand of NC_083723.1, from coordinate 92,861,968 downwards.
ACCCCTACTGCGTGGCACTCCAGTTGGTATTTCAATATTTCCTTACATAGGCACTACCTCACAAGGCAATCCTTTCCCGTTTCAGACATGTTTTTATTCTCAGCGTATCTATAACTGAATAACTTGCATCTATTTGGTCCTATTCTCACTACTGAGGCTACATAAATTCCCTGTTCTACATAACTATTCTTTAACATATTGTGCACTATCAAACCTCCCCAAGCCTCCTTAACTCTGTACTAAACAGCCCAGTTCTTCATCCCAGTCTTCTTACAACACTGTTTCCCAATCCTTTGAAACCATGTTTACCTCCAGATAAACTTCAGTTTCAATTAAAGAGTGACTTTCAAAATTGAATACAGTACTACAGATATGGTTTATTACAACACCCCCTGCATCTAATCTAGCCACCAAGTTTTTAAGAGTTTGCATTAGATTTTTACAGTCAAGATCCATATATTCACTGACCAGTAGATCTCTTCTCTTGGATTTCCTACAGATTTCTCAAACTCAAAATGTCCCAAACTGAATTTATCCTCTCCCTTGCCCTTCACTTCTCTACTTCATCACACTCCTAACACTTCACCTCCTAATTTTCCTATATCAATGTCTAGACTAGAAATGGCTAGAAGTCTACTAGCACCCTAGCCACCTCTTTCACCTCGTATCTATCACCCAATTCCACAAATCTACCATGCAGTTTAAGAGTTTGGGCTCTAAGCCCAACTGCTAGAGTCTAAATTATTGCTCTGCCCTAACCAGTTGTGGCCTTAACAAGTAACTGAGCCTCTCTGTGACTCAGTTTCCTCATTTGTAAAATGGAATTAAAAATAACATTTTCCTCATGAGGCTGCTGTAAGGACTAAATTCATATACACAGCGTGCTTGGTAGAGTCATCAGCCCATAGCCCAAAGCCCATAGTGAGTGCACAGTAAATGTTAGCTGCTATTATAATCATTTTTACCACTGCCTTAGTATCTCTCACATCTGTTTATCATTCTCATCACTGCTTATTATTTAGTTCAGGTCCTTCATTGCTTTTCACCCAGATTATTGTTGCAGCTTCAAAACTGTTGTCTCTGCTTCCCTTCTTGCCACACTCCTGTCTTTATAACTTTGATCATGCCATCCCCCAGTTCCAAATGCCTTGATGGTTTACTATTGTTCTTAGGATAAATGTAAATTAGTGAGTACGGTATACAAAACCCTAGATAATATGGTAAATTTCTCTAGCCACATTGATCCCCTCTGTTCTCCTAGCACGTGATGCTTGAGTCACACTGATTTATCTCCTCTGTTTTTCTAGCATGTGATGTTTGAGCCACATTTGATCAACTTTAATTTGTTCGCAGAGACTCTCAATCTTTTTCTTTTTTCTTTTTCGGTGAGTTACTGAAATTGACCAAAATACTCTGAGACTCTGCTACCCACCCACCTATTCATCCCATCTTATGAATGCTTATCTTCCAACAGAGAAGGACTAAATGATAGGAGATGCCATTACACAGGATTGTTTTCATGGGTTGTCTGTTCATCTGCTTTAGCAAGAATGATACAGATCGGTTTTATTCAAAGTATGGCTGAAAAATCAGCAGCATCAGTATCACCTGGGAGCTTGTTAGAAATGTTAATTATCAGGCTCCACATAGAGTACTGAATTAGAAGTTCTGGGGGTGGGGCCCAGGAATCTCTTTTGTAACAAGCTCTCTGGGTGATTCCTACTCATGCCAATATTTGAGAAGCTCTAATGAAAATGATTCATGGTTAATTTTTCACTCATGATTTACCACCTATAAGACATGGAAGAACCAAAAAATACTATTGATACAAATACAAATTAACACTTTAAGTAAAGGATACAATCCTGAAAAAAACATGATGATGAATCTACATTAATCATTTATAATTCACAAGCAAATTAGCAGCATTTAAACACCATGACCAATTTAAGACAGCCCACCTGATATACTGATAACAAAACATTCTGTGAGAAAACACTGGTAATTCCAGCCATCTGTTTCTTGGGCATGAGCAGTTGGAGTTCTACAACTTACCAAGTATTTCATCGCACTTTGCCTTCTGATAAATTACTAGTATCTTCAGTAGACTCTAGTAATGAGTTTTATTTTGGCAATGCTGTATTTCAGTAAGCTTTAATATCCAACTTAGGTTTACTAGTAAGTAGTCCTTAGTTGTTCATGGAAGCAAAAACCTGTGCAAACCTGTGGGAATTTTTTTCACTCGTGAAAATGAAAGAATGGATTTGCATTTGGGATTTATTTAATTCTAAAATGGACTGTCCTTCCCAATCAGGAGGTGGCCAACCACTTTGACAATCATTGCTCGAAAGAGCCAGAAAAACCTTCATTTCCAGCACTGGTACATGAATCAGCCTGCCTGTAACAATTCAGGGTTTTCTTCTGGGAAGCCTCTCCTCTCCCCATACACCCATTCTGTGGTAGTTGTCCCTTCTCTGTCTATCTTTAGCATGCTGTGCAAACCTCTGTAACTGTACTTATGGGGCAGTGAAAAATCTGTTAACTTTTGTGTCTGTCAAGATCTTTTCAAAGCTTGATTCTGCCTATGTAAAGAAAGAAGTAGTCAAAAAAATTCTAGGCTGATATATAACCAGTCATTTACTATACCTGTCTATTCTTAGCTTCATCACATACTTTTTTCTATCTTCAGTCATTTTGAAAACCATTAATTTTTCCCATTTTGAAAATCATGCTTTAATGATGACAAATTTCACACAGAGTAAGAAATTATGCATAAGGACAGTATGAGTGGCATAAATTCTCTATTAATTCATTCATAATCTAGAATGAGAACACAGTTTCTATTAAAACTTCACATTCTTTTTTGCCATTCTTATTCATAAATGTTACAAAACATTAAACCACTGTGAACCCAAGAAACAGTAAGTGGAAATACAGTAAAAGGCTATGGCAGAAACATAACTATACAGGGAATCAAAAGATCCAGGTGTTAACCTCAGCTTGACTAATAAACACTAGTTAAACTATCTTATCAAGACCTCAGATTCTCCAATTCTAAAATACAAGTTTAAAGTAATTAATGGGAAATAATGAAGGTACTTGTCCCAGAGGTGGCTATAAAGATCAAATAAAGTAATACAAATAATGTATATTGTAAACATTCATACATGCATTCACTATTATAATTATATAACAATAAATAAAGGAATATAGGGTGACCCAAAGGAGAATCATTTGTAGACCAAAGTAAAAATTTTCTCTTGAAAGAGCAAAATTATTTTCACCAGCCAGGTTTAGAGAGTTATGTAGATGCAGGTTCTTGTTAAAGCTTCTGCAATTGACTTTGAGCACGTGTCATGTAAAAAAACTGGGGTGGGTCGGCGCTGTCCCAGCTTCCACAGGTATCCGCCAAAGGATAATCTTAGATTGAGACATGGGGAAGGCATGAGTGCCCTTGAAGGATGGGAGACAAAAGGTCCAAAGCTTTAGTAAGAGGTAATTCTCTTGTGAAGACAACTCATCTCCAAGCGCCTCACATTCCCTCTAATCACTCTTCTTCCACGTGCATTCTTAATCATAATTACCCTATTTAAAATTTTAATCTTATATACTTTACTGTTATTTTTGCTTATTGTATACTGTACTTCCTTATCCAACTTTCAGCTTCTAATTTTTGTGTCACATTTTTATTCTATTAACTCTTACCCCTATTTTCTGGAATTGTAGTTCTAGTCTTTTTTTTCCCCTATTGTTCTCATTTATAGCTACCATTTTAAATGCATTAAATGTTTTCAAATGTTTAATTCAATTTCTGATTTTTATAATATTCTAGTCTTCTTAAACTTTTTCCCTTTGTCACTTCTGCATTCTATTTATTATTATTTTTTATGATATGTGTTTTTGGGGGGAGCAAAAAGTCCGGAAAAGAGCTAAAAGTAGAGAAAGTCATTATAAACCAGAAGGGATGTTAGTTACCTTCCTTGCAACTGCTTTTTCTGCCACTCTGATTCCCCAAAAGATTCCCTGGCCTAGTCCTGGATGGCTCTCCAAAAGATCTTTAGCTCCCAGGGGACAAAGCCAACTAATTCCCTCCCCCAGGGCCATAAGGCTCATTCTGCAAATGGCATCTGGTTTTGCTCCAGTGGTGTCATTTGTTAACTTCTCATGTTATATCCAGGCTTTATACTAGCCATTCTGTCTATTTTAAAATTCGTAATTCCAAAATATAACCCCAAAAGACTTGGGGTTGTTATGACTTAAATGACCTAAAGGAAATGAGGAGACCTTATAACCAGAGGGATGATATAAAAATAAGTGTTTTATAAATATCATTCCAGTTGCTATGTTACAGAACCTACTAGAGAGATATAAAAGTGTCCATAAAGAACTCAATCATTCATTCAACAAATATGTATTAAGCAACTACCATGTGCCTGTACTCTGGTAGGCACTGATACAGCAGGGGGAAAAAATAGGAAAAACCACATACCAGAAATATGTACAGTTAATACTTATTTCAAAAGACTATATTGCATTAGCCAAGCAAGAGCTGGGAGTGTCTTAGACACTGGCAGTGGTTCTGGACATGGAGAACAGTAGATTCACTAAGGTGATACTCAGAAAGTCAAATGGACACTTAGTAATCACTGACTCAAAACAAAACAAAACAGTTGTATGTTATGTTCTTTTCTGTTTCACACAAGGTTTATAAATTTTCAGTTGCTTAAAGTAGAGAACTCTATTTCTTTTCTTTATTTCAGTTCTTCCATGAATTCAGTCTTTCTGTTTGGTTACTGTATTCAATCTCTGATTTCTCTAATATAAGTCAGACTTTTAGAATGATATAACTTCAATATTTTCAGGCAATCAGGCTCTAAAATCCACCAGCCATCACTATTAGGTTCATTCTGAGATCTGAACATCAATAACTCTAAGACACTGTGGCGTTAGAAATAACACAATTTAACCTTCTTGAAGGAAAGCAATATTTTACATTCCAACCAAGAAACTCAAAGAAGAAAGATTATCCAGGAAGAGATGCATAGTACACTGTTGAAAGCATTCAAATCTGTAGCACAAGGAGAAATTAGGGATTAAAAACATAAATTTGGAGCTGTTGTATCAAAGGATTTAACTGAAGTTGTGGAAGTGAATAAAGTCAAATAGGAAACTGTATAATAATAAAATAAAGAGTACTATATATTTTAGTCCTTCTCATAATCAAACTCACAGAGTTGTACTTTGATGATATATCTTTGGGCTTTACAGAAATACACAAAAGAGCCCCTTCAGAAAATCTATTGCTGGAATGTGGTCGAGGACATAGCCCCTTACATAGCACTCATTACTCTCCTGTAAGGCCTGACATGAGAAATCTCTTTTAGAATTTAGTCCAAGGAATGGCATTCCCTTTCCTGAAAAATGGTATTCTTCCTTGTTTTTCAAAATGGATATTCTAAAACTAACTACATTCCACTTTAACTGCCAGGAACCTCAGAAGCAAATTAGGAGCTTAAGTATAGGTCTCTACGTCTTTGCTTTTGGTAGACATCTGTCATTGTAGTGACTTTCTGTGCTGCATCCTGTATCTGCATGAATTCCTGTATCCTTTTATCAACTGCTGCATAACAAACAACTCCCGAACTCAGTAGCTTAAAACAACTATTTCTCATGATTCTGTGAGTTAGCTGTGTGGTTCTTATATGGATCTGGCACGGGCTCACTCATGCAGCTGCATTTACCTGGTAGGTCAGCTCTGGGCAGAGTTCCCTTGGGCCTACTGGGCCTTGAACAAGCCAGATCTCTCCATGTGGCCTTTCATCTTCAGGAGGCTAGACCAGACTTCTTCATGTGGTGACAACAACATTCCAAGAAGGCAAGCTCCAACGTGCAAGCACTTATCAACTGTCTACTTGAATCATATTTGCTTATGTCCCACTGGCCAAAGTAAGTCACATACACAAGCCAGAGTCACTGTGGGAGGGTGTGGATACTGGAAGGCGTGACTCATTGCAGACCACTAGTGTAACTATCTACCATAGCAGCTCCCTAATAGGGCCGTTACTTATTCTTCTTACAAGCCTTCTAATACTTGAATGTTATTCTTTAACAAAGTTTATTTCCTCTCCGCTCCATATCTTATCTTTTTCAGAGCTAAAATATCCCTTATGGGTGTTCTAAGCTCATGCTAGTCCAACATATCAGTGAATGAATGCTTATGTAGGATTCAAGAGTATTTTAAAATTTAAAATGCACCATATGCCACAGCAAATGCTCACTCCTAAATTCTTAAAGCTCTCATAAAAGGAATAAAAATTCCTTTGAATTTAAGTTGCAAAAGCCTTTACAAACATCAGGGCCAATTAGTTCCCCCACCAGGAAGAAATGCATCACTCCACTGGTGATGTCCCACACTCCAGCTCTTGAGGTACTTTGTATCTCTAATCAATATTGAATGTATTATCATAAAGTGTCCAAAATGCCTGAAATCTTAAAGTCAGAAAAAGAACCATTATCTACACTGAGTACTTTTACACAAAGTACTCCAATTAGCAAGACAAGAAGATGCTGAAAAAATATAAAAATGTTAATCTGAAGAACAGTAAATAATATAAACAAAATGGCAAAAAAAAAAATCACCAAAGAAAAGGTGTAAAGATGAAAAGAATTCATTAAACTTGTTTCATCTTATAAGTTGTTACTATTTTTAAGATGCCCTATGATAATTTAAAGATAAGTTGAATAGGCATTAAAAAAATTAAACTGTTAAGGACATGACTATACTTCTTGTGATTAGTTTTAATATGCACTTTTTATCCCATTGGCTTTTTTTAAACACCAACTGCAAAATCAAGACTGTTTTTGTGAAAACGAATGTATTTTGGAAAAAGGTGTGTGCATATGTGACTTGAAGGGTAACTAAACTGATATCAGGTAAGGTAGGTCTCTTTGGACTGCCGAGGTTTGCACTATGACTGGGGCACACATAACTAAAAAAAGTCAAAACAGACCTTCTGGCTGCAGTTATGATGCCAAACAAGATGTTGTTCTGTGAATAGGTGGCAAAACACTTCAGAGATTTTCCACCAGGGGAGACAAAATGTGGAACTTTACTTATGCACAGAAGACTTTTTTTGTTGTTGTTAAATTAGGCCAACAGCAGAGTTATTTTTAGATTACTTACTTCACTTTCTCTTCTTAATGGGCTGGTATACAAAATAGGACAGAAAACGCACCATATGCCACAGCAAATGCTCAAATCCTAAATTCTTAAAGCTCTCATGGAAATAAAAGATATCTCTATCTTAAAATATGAGGTTTGCATTCAGATGCAATTAAGACTATAACTAATCTGACAGATCTTTATCAGTTAACAACAAATAAATCATATACATCTATTTTAAAAAACAATATTTTGGAGTTTTTTTTCCTTTAATCATTTTTAGTAAAATAAATAAGTTGTAAGGGAAGAGATAAAGTGTGAATGAATGCGTTGACTTACATTTATGATTAAAAGTTAACATTTAAATCATACAGCACTTTCAAATTCTACAGTGACTAACATAGTTCTTGATTTCCTAAAGTTACAAAATTTAGATGACTCAGCCACTTGCTCTTTCATAAAATCAACCTAAAGTGTCTTCAGGCAGGCTCAATTTTATAGAAAGATAAACTTTCAAAATTTACTCTTTGTATTTCAACATGATGCATTCTCATTTTATGACTGCAATCATGCTCCACAAAACTATACTATTATTTTGATTTATACTACTATTATAATTATGAAGATGACACAGAATGCATAACATTAAAGACATACATATGTACATAATATATGCTATTGGAATAAAAAAATAACTGATTTAAAAAGAAATTCTCCCCACCCTTATTAATGACATACATAATTCAAACTATACTATGAAATACGAAAAATTATTTTAAAAGAGATTAATAAAGTCAACAAATATCCTTAATATAGCAAAACATTCACCATGTTCTTTGAAATGCCCTGATTTTATTGAAGCAATAAAACTGCAGGACAACAAAAGATCTGACACCTTTTTGGTGTCTAACCCACTACACATAGTTTACAATTAGGAGGAGAAAACAAAGTGCTTATTCCTTTTAAAAAAATCAAGTAAAATATCTAAAGTTTTGATATTATTTTATTATTCTGTTAAATTATAGTATTGTGAGTTCTTCATACGTTAAATGTATAAGTCTATTTTTTCCCTAAAAACAGGGCAGACAAATATTGCTAGATATAGTTCACCATTCTAAGTAACCTAGTTTTAAAAAGATTAAATATAGCAATTAAATGAAACACGTTTAAACCAATATAGATATTTAGGCACATAAAAATTAATTTCTAAATAACACTGGTATGCTGATAAGTTGCAATTTGCCAACAAAACAATTTTAACACATAGCCTAAAGAGACAAATGTATGATGCAAAACCAGGAAACTAAAGAATATTATGATTGTTTTAAATGTTGCTAAACTAATAGTACTAATGAAATTCTGTTTATAAAGACTAACTTACACATACATAATTTTTACATTTAAAAATACACTTAGATAATCTGCATTTTGATATAATCCTAAACACCTTAATTCTGACATGTAACCTCTAAGAATAATCAGGTCTAATGGCAGGAAGAAAAATACTAGGTTGGACACAAAAAAAATAGTTCTTAAAACTTTAAAGAAATCATAATACCTTGCCAATAAAATTATTAACAAAAGCAAAAAACTGAATAACTAAAAATTTAAAAGGCTGCTTTGAGAGAAGCGTAGACTTTGATTGGGAAAGAGAAACAGACAGGTATATGCATTCAGAACCTCACCACACTTTGGGGCACACACTGGTGTTGGTCCTGAAATAAATTCCATGTCTAAACTGCTGTTAAGTAATTCTTCATATAGTCGGGTCAATTAATTTTAAAGAGACCAACGCTGAAGATAAGAAACAAGGAAGAGGCTATGTCCTCTAAATAAAATTATAATGCTAGACTTTTATTGACCATTAAACCTGCTTCATATGCTTTTTTTTCCCCCTCAAGTAAATAATCAAGTTGGCAGTTATATGGAAGAAAACTTTAAAGTAGCAGCAAAATATACTGACATTCTTATCAGGTGATGTGACTATGTCTAAGCAGTTTAGTTTTATTTTTATCTTTCTCTGGTTGCTAAATTCACATTTAAATTACTTAACACCAATTTCACGATATATTTACTTTAGAATTTCACTAAAGTTGACCTCTAACAAAGTACAACGGAAGCCCAATTTTCTATATTTTATGGATAGATATTTCTAGGGCTGGACTAGATCTTGAAAACTACCATTACAGAACTTGTGTATTGGTTTCAATTCATCCGTTATTCCCACTCAAAATGAGGCCCCTCCCGTAACACAATATTGTTAGAAGAGTTACCAAGCACAAACAGTAAGCACCTTTTGAGCACGTGCTTTTTATTAGGGGATCACTAACATATGCTCCCAACATCCACGAGCTAAAGAATACGTATGTACCACTTGCCAAACCTTTCTTCCGCTGAGCACGTATCTACTCAGTAAATAATGATTTCCAGACAAATGGGAAAGGAAATTGTGCTTCTTTGACTAAATTATCTATTGTATTTTCCTAGAACTGAAGGAGAGGGAAGAGACATAAATGTGAAACATCTTCAAAATACTCTTCCTAGTGCTTCCTTAGTGCCTGAAACCTATAAGGAAAAGTCCAATATTTTCAACCTCATTTCCTCAGTGTGCACATGTAAAATGGTGGTCAACGGTACACACAGGCTAGTGTATTACAGGATACAGCAGTACTCTGTGAAGAGCTCACATCATAGAAAACAACGGTCTGGGCCATAAGACACAAAGGAGAGGATCCCAATTCCAACAGAAACTAGTAATTAATTAGCCTTATTATAAACATAGTAAATTACTCCATTTCAGAACCAGAAAAACTGGCTTCCTAAATTTAAAACACAGCCAAGTTAAGAGTAAAATTCTCAGCTTAGCTGTAGGCTCAGGAAGAGGTCCTCAGAACAAGAGAGCAGCAACTCGGTGAAAGTACCTATGATTCCAAATTAAATGATATGCAGATCATGTTATCCATATCCATTACTGAAATACAAGAAAAATATTAACAGGGGAGTCAGATTGATACCCAGAAAGGAGGAATCTTTTAAATTTATTACATAAGACTGCTTACAAAACATATTTCTCCAGAAAATGGGAATTCGTTTAAATGATGAATTTATTAATTAAAAAAATCATGTTTAAAGCCATATATATCAAAGCTTTATACCGTATTGATTATACATATATGATAATATATATATGAAAAAAATACTGTAAAACTGAGACAATCTTAAAATAGGGCAACATCTAGTTTTGCCACATCTAATAGCTTCAAAGAACTTCATGAATAAACAATTGTAGCTTCACTTACAAATACCACAAACAAAATTCAAAATTAATTTTTAAGTTTCAGGTTTCAAGTTTCCAAGGATATACTGGTTCAGGCAGAGACAATATTTGACTTCTGAGCACATCCACAAAATCAGATTTTCCTCTAAAGAATATTCCGGGATCAGCTGTTTGTAACTTAACTGCCTAACCAAAGGGGGCAAGAAATGAGGAACAGGATATATTTGTTTCTGGTAAACTGCCTATTTCCCTTTCTTCCAGGTCCTCAGAATTCATGGAGTCTGGTATGAGGGATGCCCCCTTAGCAGAACGGCTGGCTCCATCCTACACCCTGGTACTGTTTTGTAAGATGAAAAACATACAAAACAAAGCCAACAAACAAAACACCCCTGCAGAAAAAAAAAAAAAGTGGAGGAAGAAGCTAGGAAAAAGCGCAGTCATAAGATCCATAGTTACCGTTGAAGGAAGGGCATCTACTATCTGGCAGCTACTGTGTAGGGAACCTTACAAATGTTATTTTTAATTCACACACAAAAAAACCCACTATATAGAATTTTCATCCATATTTTACAGATGAGAAAATCAAGTTCAGAGATCAAATAACTTGCCCAAGTTCACACAGTCAGCATATGGCCGAGCCTCGGATTTGCTCTCCATCTGTCTAATGCCAAGCCCTGCTCTTGCCATGATGTCAAGCCCACATCTAAGTTAACAAATATTCCTGCCAGGCTTCCACTGTGTGCACCCATGCTACAAAGAACTACAAAAGAAACAGAAGACATCGCCTTCGCCCTCCATGCGGTTAACATCTAAGAGGCATTCTGAAGATTCAGGTGCCCAATTCATGATAGGCAGTGTGGTTTACAGAGAGGGAAGAGCACTAGACCAGGGGGAGGGAGATGACTCACTCTGGGCTGTGCTACTTACTAGCCATACAACCTTGGGTAAATAAGCATTTCTATTATTTCCTCATCTGCAGAGAGCAGAGACTATAACATCTGCCTTAATTATCTCACAGAATTAATTCAAAGATCCAATTAGATAATAAACCTATGGAATGGGAGCGACTGACAAGGGCTTAATTTCCAAAATATACACACAGCTCATACAGCCCAATCTGAAAAAAAAAACAAACAAACAACCCAATCAAAAAATGGGCAGAAAACCTAAATAGACATTCCTCCAAAGAAGACATACAAATGGCCAACAGGCACATGAAAAGATGCTCAACATCCCTAATTATTAGAGAAATGCAAGCCAAAACTACAGTGAGGTATCACTTCACACTGGTCAGAATGGCCATCGTTAAAAAGTCTACAAAAAATAAATGCTGGAGAGGGTGTGGAGATAAAGGAACCCTCCTACACTGTTGGTGGGAATGTAAATTGTTACAGCCACTATGGAGAACAGTACGGAGGTTCCTTAAAAAACTAAAAATAGAGCTACCATATGATCCGGCAATCCTACCCCTGAGCATATATCCGGAGAAAAATGTGGTTTGAAAGGATACATGCACCCTGCATGCATTGTTCACTGCAGCATTGTTTACCATAGCCAAGACATGGAAGCAACCTAAGTGTCCATTGACAGATGAATGGATAAAGATGTGGTATATATATACAACAGAATAGTACTCAGCCATAAAAAAACAATGAAATAATGCCACTTGCAGCAACATGGATGGACCCAGAGATTATCATACTAAGTGAAGTAAGTCAGACAGAGAAAGACAAATATCATATGATATCACTTATACGTAGAATCTAAAAAAAATGATACAAATGAACTTATTTACAAAACAGAAATAGGTTCACAGACATAAGAAACAAACTTATGGTTACCAAAGGGGAAAGAGGGGAGGGAGGGAAAAATTAGGAGTTTGGGATTAAAATACATACTACTATATATAAAATAGATAATCAACAAGGATTTACTGTATAGCACAGGGAACTATACTCGATATCATGTAATAACCTATAATGGAAAAGAATTTAAAAATGTGTGTGCGTGTGTATATATATATATACACACACAGTCATATATATATTCAGTCATATATATATGAACATATATATGACTGAATCACTTTGCTGTACACCTGAAACAAGCACAACATTGTACATCAACTATATTTCAATAAAAAATTTTTTACAAAGAGCCTTATTAGCTACTAAATATTTTAGAAATATGAAATGCTAACACTGCTTTGCAAGTGTCCATAGTCTTGTCACACAGAACTTTGGACAGATATCTGAATTCAGCAATAAAAGGATTAGCTGACTCACTTTTGTGTCCCCTCCCTTTTGTTTTGCTTTAATTTGGCTTGTTTAGAGAGCTAGTGCTGTAAGGGTGAAGGATTAACCAACTGGTTCTGGTTCTGGTTCTGGCTCTTGCTCCCTGCATGGTTCTGAAGGTGGGACCCATGATTAAACCACTTTTCCTTGCTAAAGCTGCACCCAAGCCCGTCCAGGTGCAAGCTCACTGTTAGCCAAAAGGTAAGGTAGCCCTATTTCCCTCTCTTCTCTCCTTCATTTCCTTTTCTCCCTTCTTCATAAGCTATCTTATAAAATTAGAACTCCATGCTCAAGTGTCCATCCACTCTCAAACCCAAAGCTGTACCTCAAATTATAAATTCTTTCTTTCTGTCAACTCAAAAGTATGAGAGACCCATTCCCTGAGGGAGACTGGAGGAACTAGGTTCAGAAACCAGGTGATGAAGAGATTCTCTGAGGAGGTGGAGAATTTGCAAAACAAGAAACAGTCTTTTGCTGACTGGAAAGTTTCCTAAACTAGGCTGTACCAACCACAAGCATTTAAAATAAATGAACTAATTTTCTGTCTTAAATGCTAGTATTCAAACATAATTTCCTATCAACTTATTCACTGAAAATTAATCAATATTTAGAACATTCTTTTTCAATGGGAAGAATTATTCCCAATTTCAAGCAGCCAATTGACAAGCTTTAGAAGGCTATCTAGACTCCAAATATGTTTGATAGAAAAAGAGTTACTGTAATTCTTCAGATAACTCCCAAATCTTCATTTTATTTTGTGTAATTTTAGTCCAACCATTATGATACAGCATAAATGTAGCTCAATGAAGACAAAAGAACAAAAAATTTCATTTTAACTGAAATGTCACAGGAGAAATTTACACACAACTTGGCAAACTTAAATGTCTCAGGCTTTAAACACACACACACACAACACAACTACATCTACCTATCTCTCTCTCTCTCCCTCTCTTTCTCTCTCTTTCTGCTCCCCCCCACCCTTCCACCCCCAAACCTCCTCCCTTCTGTCTCTGTCTTATTTAAAGGAAGCTAACAGTATTCTCTCCTTTCTATAATTTCTTTTCTACATGTGAAACTGTAGACTCCTATTAGATTATAACAGAAACTCAAAATGCTCACTGGATCAATAAAAAAATGGAAGTGAAAACCGTTAGAACTTTACAGGTTATGAATTTATTCTTATAGGAGTAGTTATAAATTTTATATTCTAAATCACAATTTTATTTCTGATAACCAGTGAAATCTGGGTTCTATTTCAACTCCCTATTTTCCAGGAAAAAAAAAGCTTTAGAAATGCCATGTAATATTTTACTCTGGTGTTTCTAAAGCGTGGTCTTCACACCACCTTACCTAAATCTTGTAGAACATCTTCTAAAAAGGCAAATTCCTGATCCCTCTCCAGAATTAGTAATGAATCAGATAATCAAAGTCAGATTGGTCAGCACTGTGACAATTTTCCCCAAATGATTCTTATGACCAGCAAGATTATCACAAATGAGTTTTTTCACTTATTTATATTATGTTTAAGACATTTCAACAGCACCATCTATAACATTTTATAACCTTACTATGTTAAAACATATTAGCTCTCTTTATTTGAATAAATGTTATTTTATAGCAATAAAAGATTATTTCTTCAACTAATAATATATTTGGTTTGTTATAATTTACTTATGCACTTTACAAGGAGAATTCAACTGCCACATCAAAAGACACACTAAATTTACTTTAACTTTTTACCATGACATATTGAAATTTAAATTAAGAACTAGTTAAAATGATTAAATATTATTGTTGGAAAATGTGATTAAAAAACAGAAATAATGGTATAGCTCTTCATGAAAATAGACTATAAATACACATATTCATAGTTTTTCAATTAACTCTTTTTAAAATTTGTATCACTATGTCATCAAACAATATTTTTTAACCTCTCATTGTATTTCTTCATACTCTATTAACATTTTCAAAAAAATAAAAAGAGAACTTCACTCTCTGAGGAAGACCATAATAGTTCATTAGCCCTGCAGATCTCAGCAGCCCCACACCTGACTGCATTAGGTCTCTTTGCACTTTTCATTTTTTAGGTCACAGAAATACTGTAAGTAATGTAATGAAACCACAGGCTTGCCTTTATTTTCTCATACAGCCAAGCCCTGACTCATAAATATTTCATTTATTGTTGTCTTAACTCTAAAAGAGATTTGTCTGTATTTTTCAAGCTCTGTTTTGAAACCTCTCTCTTCTGAAAGCGATTCTGACCATGACTTTGGTAAACTAACACACACTACCTCATAGAAAGAACTCTGATTCAGCACAATGGCAACTACCCAGACCAATGAATCAAAAATTTTTAAGACACAGAACTATAAAATTCACATAATTCTGAAGTTATTTCACAAGGAAATTCAGTATTATATGATAGAAGTATGTTTTCTGAGCCTTAAAATGGTAAGAATACTGTTCACATAAGCGCCTTTAGGTCAAAGAAAGCAAGGAAAATACAAGATGAGTTCAGAGAGGGAGTTTCGGGAGAATGGGTATTATGGGTTAGTTGAGAATGAAAAATCACAAATTGCTTATTCAAGAAGTTGAATAGTGGAAGCAAAAAAGATTAAAATTCCAAGAAAGAAACAGAACTGATATTGTTCAATTTACAACTCTTTCATATGATAAAGTAACAAATGTTACCTCTAAATCAGGCCTCCTGCCGAAAAGAGAGATATGTATTCTGAAGGAAAAAAAAAAAAAAAGAGTCAAATAGTTTACTAAGCTAGCTGAGTATTGTGGATTTGCTCATAGCAAGGAAGAAAAACATCAAGGGAAAGAACTTTACTATTCCTCATTCTTAGTCTTTTTCATCCATCTTCCCATCTCCTCCAGCTGAGATTGTATAATCTACAAAGTTTACATCAAATATAAGAACAGAAACATTCCCTAAAACAGACTCTGCAAGGTTGGCTATCTTAAAAATATAAATAAAGAAATACCAGAACACATAAAAAACCTAAAGAGCCACCATGAGTAAACACAGTAGGAGATCCTCCTTACCCAAAAGCACAGAAGCAAACCTAGTTACATAGTCATTCTGGCTGATCGAGAGCCCTTATGTGATAAGTTTTCAAATTTCTGATTCCAGCCAGATATTTCACTCATCAGATCATACCCTAGGCGCCTGGTCTACCCATATCCTCACTTACCAAGGGGTATATCAAAAGCTCTGGGTCGTGCCAAAGCTTCGTCTCATACTTAAAGTTGCCTCTGCTAGTCATGATGCTTCACGACTCTTCTACCTGTCTGCGGACCTTCAGTACATTTTTGTTTCACCCTGACCGTGGAGAAAATGATGTGAACGTTGTTCTTGGTTCACTACCTAGACCACTGATAACTCAGCTAGTCACTGCACTTTATTATCCAGATTGACACCTAATACTGATAAGGACAAAAATTGAGCATCTAGTGAATCATTGGCTTACTAATAATTTCTTCTCTCTGAAGGCTTAAGAAGCAATAAGGAGAACTACTACTTAACACCAGTGAAAAGGGAAGAACCAAGATGAAAAATTTTGTCACAGAATTCTTAGAAGTCCATGTCAATTTTAAGCTCATAATTCCAAGCCAGTGAACAAAATGTGGCATGGATTTTAGAAACAGAAATTTTAAAAAGATATGTCTATATTTATATGAACAACTCTGTGTGTGTGTGCACGCACTGGGCAAACTATAGTCCACGGGCTAAAACTGGCTCACTGCCTGATTTTGGATGATCTGTGAGGTAAGAACAGTTTTTACAGTTCTAAGTGGCTGAATCAAAATCAAAAGAAGAATATCTTGTGAAACATAAAAATTACATGAAATTCAAACTTTAGTGTCCATAAGTAAAAGTACTGGCACACAGCCACATTCATGCGTTTAGGTGTTATCCATAGCTGCTTTTATACTACAATGGCAGAGTCAAATATTTGTAAAGGGACCAATGGCCCGCAACCTGTATCTACTATCTAGCCCTTTACAGAAAAAAATTACCAAGCCCCTGCTTATATACAATGGCTTGACATGAAACTCAAAAATAAAAAATGGTTTGGGATAAATATCATATCAATTGAAATTATGAAATCTTGAAAGTGAAATTACAAGCTTCCAGTCTCAGAAAACACTAACAAAAAAAAGAAATTAGAAAATATATTAAAAAAACACAGCATTACACAGGGATTATTCAACCTCAGAAGTGATATTACATGGCAAGAAATAGTACAGAAACATGACTCAAAGCTTTAATAAATGTTTGAAATGGGCTAAAGAAAATCCCGCCCCCCCCCCAAAAAAAGCTAGGAACATTTCAAGATATTATTTAGATACGGGGAAAATATTACAGATATGAGCCTACTGTTTGGGGACAATGGTATGTTATCAGATAACTGAGATACGCCAAACTTCTTGATTCTTGGGGTGGTTTTTACCTTCTGCACCAGAAAGAAAAGTGATGAAACTAAAATGGAAAATCAAATATGATTAACAAGAAAATCAAAGCTCAGGAATTAATAAGAGGACTGTGAGTCACTTTAAATAAGTTTAGGTATACAGGACCAATAGATTACAATTTCAAGATATCTTTAAAAAGCGGCTTGTATATGTTATCACAGAACTACAGTTGATAACCTTGACAGAGTTACAAACAACAGAAGAGCAGATGTAATACATAAGAGGGACAAATGTTATTTTACTTTTTGAAGGTAAAAGCATTCTAGGAAATGAAGATCAGTGATCTTGACACTATTCCCCAACATTCTAGAACAGGTTACTAAACAGATGGTTTGTGAGCACTTAAACTTTTTTTTTAAGACCTGCCATGGATTTGTTAAAAATAAGCCATGCTAAACCTCGTTTCCTTTTCTGACATGTTATTAGATGAGCGGATGAGAGAAATGCATTGGCTGTATAATGCCTGGACCAAGAAAAGTATGGAGTAAGTCTCTCATGGCCAACTGGGGTAAGTCCACTTACTATCTGTGTAACTTTGGGGAAATTTCTTAATATCTGGAATTAAGAGGCAGATGTCACGGGATCTGTCAAGTTTCTGCATGTTTTGTGAGCAGAGGCACAGGAAGCCTTTGTTCTAGACTGTCTTTTCATGGATGTTTGTATAGCAAATAGCATTTGAAGACCGATAGTATCTCCCTCTGGAACAAAGGGAAGGTTTGCTTATAGCCCATTATAAAAGATCAGGGTTCCTAAACTTGGAGTTCGTTATCTGCGACACATAGTGTGCAGCATGGACTTGAGCCACTCCGTGGAGCCCCTGTGGGTCTGGGGGGACAAGGAACCAAAAAAAGCATGAGGCTCAGGCTGCTCGCTGTACCAGGAGTAAGACAGTCCTTTGTCTCTGACCTGGAAGTCTTTTGTCTTCTACAATCATCCACAAAACAGTGGCTGGCTAATTTGTCAGCGTACAAGTAGGGTAAAACCTCAGATACTTCACAGTGCTTGACAACCTGTGACTCAGCTTTGCCATTGGTAAAATGGGGAAATAACAGTAAGTCTTCATAAAGGTAGTATGAAGAATAAATTAATTCATACACAAATTGCTTAGAAAAGCACCTACTTTAACTGCTCAAATGTTAGCTATTATTATAATGATAGTTATGATTCATTTCAAATGTATATAGGTAGGTAAATAATCCCATCCAAAGGAGTAATGACAAGTCAAAAAGTCCATACTCACTAAGTTCAGAAAAGGCTCTATTCTTAACCCTGTTCTGCTCAATATTTTCATAATTAATTAAGTAGTGCTATAAAAATGTATGAATCAAAATTATGGATGACACAATTGCTAACACAGATAATAGAATCAGGATATTTAAAAAATCTTGACATGCTGAATACACTAAACTATAAAGAAACAAACTTAACAGATATACAAACCCTATTTTTACAATAAGGTATTCATGTTGTATATTAATTGCAACCTACATGAAATGAATTACAATTCTAATAACAATGTAACACGACTGAAAAAAAAAACAAATTTGCCATTATGTTAGAGAAAAATGGAGATAAATTTTCATTGTGTTCTGTGTTGGTTAGGCTACATTCATGATATGATATTTACCTCTGGATACACGTTAAAGGGAAACTCCAGCAAAGGGAAGCGTACCCAGAGGAGAGTGATCAGAACTGTGAAGGGTGAAATAAATCCATATAAAGTATAACTGAAGAAATCTGACTTCTTTATCCTGAGAAAGGAAAGGTTTATTGAGGATGAAAATTTTTCAGACATCTGCAAAATTATCTGTGTGAAACAGTCTGTGTAAAACCAAAGGGTGGAGTTAGAAAAATGGCTAATTGATTTCAATTCAGTGTAAAGAAGAACTTTCTATCAATTAAAGTTTTCAAATATTGGGTATTAAGATAAGTTCTTCATTCATGGAAGTTTTTGAAAGCCACTAGCCAGGACTATGAAAATGGGGATTGCCTCTCTCAAGTACAGATGTCTTTAAACTGCTCACTTCTTATCTGTAAAAAAGGCAACCCACAGGGAGTTTCTCCAGGCCTCTTGTGTATTTTCACTCCTGTCTTGCCTCCCTGGTTTCTATTCCATTTCAGCCTAGCTGGTCTCTTCAAACAGATGATTTGTTCTTAGCAGCCCACCTGACTTTTTGATTTACCTCTCTGATTATTTCCTTTTTCCATACACTGCAGCCCATAGGCCATCTCACAGTAGCACCTGGGTAACAGACCTTGGCCCCATCTCCCGTCTGCTTTGGAAGGGAGAATAAAAAATTAATTTCATGATCTCAAAGGTTTCTTTCAATTCTAGGACTCTTGGATCCTTCTTACTTCTTTTTCCACATCCACAGATTGGTGGATGATCAGTAATTGATGAATAAATGAATAAGTGAATGAATAAATGAGTATTATTAAGCAATTGATAATGAGCTTCTTTCTTCTTTAAAAACTAGCTACCTGAATGGGTCTCACATCTTTCAACCAGTCAAACAGATGACAAGGAGTGAAAAGACAAGAAGAGCAAACACCTGTGGAAACGAAGGAATGAAGTATGAGAGCAAGAGAAAGATTAGGGGTGGAAACAGCAATGAGGGTAGACAGCTATGGAGAAGACCACAAAATTAACTCTCAGAAATGATTAACTAGTAAAGTCTCTAGTTCATAAGCCAAGTCAATTTATAAGCCAAAATAAAATTTAAGGATATATTAAATTAACATATATTTGAATTAAAAAATGAGAGGAGAATTCTAAACTCCTCAGAAATTATGACAGGAGCAAGCAACTACATTCTTGCAAAGGCAAAAATGATATACACAACAATATTGGTGAATCTCATGCATTAAGCCAGGTGAAAGAAGCCTGCCTCAGAAGGCTACATACTGCATGATGTATAAATATAACACAGAGTTGAATGTAATACATACATATATATATATATAAAATACATATATATACACACACATACACAGTGTAATATTATTCAACCTTGAGAAAGGAGTATATCCTGCCATTTGCAACAACATGGATGGACCCTGAGCACATTATGCTGAGACAAGTCAGAGAGAGGAAGACATGTACTGTATGACACCACATAGAAATGGAATCTAATAAAGTCAAACGTGTAAAAAACAGAGAGCGAAATGGTGGTTACCAAGAGATGGCGATGGGGGGTAAGATTGATGTTGTTTAAGGGTACAAACTTGGAAGCAGTAGTAAATAAGCCACAGAGATCTAATACACAGTATAATGAATATAGACAAAAATATTGCACTATAATTTTGTGAGGTGATAGATATGGCTACAATACCAATCATCTACAATATATAACACGTTGGACAACTTAAATGTAAACAGTGTTACATATCAAATTCATTCAATTAAAAAAACTGTTCCCCTCCCCCCAAAAACAGACTTGAAAAAAACAAAACTCTAGGGATAGAAAATAGATCAGTGGTTACTAGATACTACAGGATGAGAGGAGGGGTTGACTAAAAGCCATATGAAAAAATTTTGGAGCAAGATGGAACTGTTCCAAATCTTAATTGCGGTAGTGATTACACAACTATATATGTTTGCCAAAATATACAGAACTGTACATTAAAAAGAAGCAAATTTTACTGTATGTAAATTATCTTTAAAAACGGAAAAAAATTAAAGAGCTGAAAACAACTCCGTAAAGATAAGCAATTAAAACATGGTTTGTGTTATTAATAAATCACAATAAAATCATAGCAATATTTTCTTAGATCAGTCTCCCAAGGCAAAAAAAATAAAAGCAAAAATAAACAAATGGTACCTAATCAAACTTACAAGCTTTTGCACAGCACAGGAAACCATCAACAAAATGAAAAGACAACCTACGGACTGGGAGAAAATATTTGCAAATGATGTGACCGACAAGGGCTTAATTTCCAAAATATACAAACAGCTCATACAACTCAATATGAAAAAAAACCCAAACAACCCAATGAAACAATGGGCAGAAAACCTAAATAGACATTTCTCAAAGAAGACATACAGATGGCCAACAGGCACATGAAAAGATGCTCAAGGTCACTAATTATTAGAGAAATGCAAATCAAAACTACAATGAGATATCACCTCACACTGGTCAGAATGGCCATCATCAAAAAGTCTACAAATAATAGGGAGTTCCCTGTTTGCCTAATGGTTAGGATTCCGGGCTTTCACTGTTGTGTGGCCCAGGTTCAATCCCTGGTCAGGCAACTGAGATCCTGCAAGCCATGCATGGGGCGACCATATTAAAAAAAATAAAAGCCTACAAACAATAAATAAGATATGGAGAAAAGGGAACCCTCCTTCACTATCGGTGGGAATGTAAATTGGTGCAGTCACTTTGGAAAACTGTAGGGAGTTTCCTTAAAAAACTAAAAATAGAACTACCATATGATCCAGCAATCCCATTCCTGGACATGTATCCAGAAAAGACGAAAACCCTAATTCAAAAAGATACATGCGCCCCAATGTTCATAGCAGTGCTATTTACAACAGCCAAGACATGGAAGCAACCTAAGCGTCCATCAACAGATGAGTGAAGATGTGGTGTTTTTATACACACACACACACATATACACACAATGGAATATTACTCAGCCATAAAAAGAATGAAATATTGCCATTTGCAGCAACATGGATGGACCTAGAAATTATCATACTAAGTGAAGTAAGTAAGGCAGAGAAAGACAAGTATCATATGATATCACTTATATGTGGAATCTAAAATATAATACAAATGAACTTATTTTCAAAACAGAAACAGACTCACAGACATAGAAAACAAACTATGGTTACCAAAGGGGAAAGGGGGAGGGAGGGATAAATTAGGAGTGCGGGATTAACAGATACATACCACTATACATAAAATAAACAAGGATTTACTGTATAGCATAGGGAACTATATTCAATATTTTGTAATAACCTATAATGGAAAAGAATATGAACATATAACTGAATCACTCTGCTATACACCTTAAACACAATATTGCGCATCAACCACAGTTCAATTGAAAAATGGAAAAAATTAAAGGTATTAAAACAACTTGGTAAAGATGAGCAATTAAAATATGGTTTGTATCATTAATAACTCACAGTGAAAGTAACAATTCTGATAGAAAATTATCAGGATCATTTCTACAATACAGTGACCAATATCTTATTTAAGAATGAAACATCAAATGTACAGCCAAATAGCTTTTTGAAAATAAATATATTTTCACTGTCTTATAAATAGGTAACATGTAAAAATAAAATTAATCATTCACATTCTATTTTTAAATGTCCTCTCATAAAAATGTAATTCTAGTAATAAGAAAATAAACATTAAATATTTTATTATGTATGTATTCATATCTTGTTATCATATATTCTCTTACTGTACATTTGCCGTTAAAATTTGATCTTATATAGTCAGAAAAACAAGTTGTCTCTCAAAATAAAAACTAAACTTATAATAACGATGTTCCTTTAATATAGTTATACGAGTAAGCATGTACTTGGTCATATTTTAGAATCTGGCATCGTTTCAGCCAAGTGGGAATGAGATATTTCCAGGACAGAATTAGAGGGATATCAAGGAGAACAGATATGTAAAATCAAATACCTATTAGAAATGACAAACTGCATTGCCTTTCTTCTATTTGTGGAATAGTTTGAGCAATAGACATGTGGGACTAGAGATAGTTTGAAATTACTGAAAATTACAAAAGAGCAAAGAATTGGAAGTGATAAGAGGGCAACTTAAAAGCATACTTTTCTGGAAGTAGAGAAATATTATAAATAGATCAAGAAAATACAGATTTAAAATTATTATATTTGGGACAACACAAGGTGGGTGAGACTGTCAAATGAATTGTATTTTTAGTTACAGGAGTATACATTCTCTGTAACATACAACAAGGTAACATGTATTGAAAAATGAACATTTGCAAGCTTACATCACTGCTAAAAACGACCACAGTTTATAATCCCCTGCCTTCTGAGAAGTAATCTGTAGCTACACTCCTGATCTGTCTACATAGTAGGCTGATGGTCAGAATGAGAAAAGAGACAACACCATGCATGGGACGGCACACTTCACGGGGTATGTACACTTGGTGTAACTGCACGCATTGCATGATTGGGGGACGGGACAGCAAAACAGTGAAGGAATAACCTAGACGAGGCTCTAAAGACTTTTCAGCATTTCCCAGGAGAAGAAAAAAAGATGTCTCAAGAAACGTGGGACCAAGCTTCCTATGCGGTGCACTGTATAAAACCTCGGGTCACTCCCTTTAAGCCAAACTACAGCCAAGACACGCAGC
The DNA here is from genome assembly GCF_028564815.1 of Eubalaena glacialis. Classification (NCBI taxonomy): domain Eukaryota; kingdom Metazoa; phylum Chordata; class Mammalia; order Artiodactyla; family Balaenidae; genus Eubalaena; species Eubalaena glacialis. The sequence continues at coordinate 92,838,408 of NC_083723.1, read as the reverse complement.
ACCCCTACAGCTGGGAGTTATGCTTCCTTTTAATGTAGCACAATGCACAGACTGGAGCACGAGGCGACCCAGCGTTTCAGGTGTGTGCGTAAGGTCCATTAAAAAGGAGAGCTCTAATTTTAGAAAGACAAAGTTTATCAAACAGCTCATTCAACTCCACATTTTATTTCTGGATTGGTGCCACCAACAGCTAAATATAGAAATGAGCACAGGACCAAGGCAAAATTGTGAAGAAATTAATATTTATGGGATGTTAATGGTATGCGCTTCAGGGAAGAGGATGCCAGGCGGTTATTTATTTTTCTCAACCCTAACATGACCAACTCCGCATGCACTCACTTCTCCTCTCCTTGTTTCATCATCCTGGTTAAATAAGGGGAGGCTCCATTCCTGACTGAGAAAGAGGGGAGTGATGTGAAAATCCCAAGCGGGCTAAGACAACTGAAGAAAAATACTCTCACATTTTAACTGAGCCTCCTGAGCTTCATAAACAAAGTTATCTACGGTAATTTTTTGTTGGTTTTAATTGTTTTGATTTTAGGAATTATCTTTTTCTCCCAGTCACTCTTACATGTGTGTTTACATGGTAGTAAGAGAGAACCTGTTCACAGCTTCAAATTTGATTCCATGTATTTCATAAAAGGTTTCAGTTGAAAGTAACCTAAAAACTAATCCAGTCTCTTTTTAATTTTGGAGGAAATGACTCACCCAATATTGCACAATAATTAAAGTCAGACCAAGGACCAGAATTCAGGTCTCCTGGCACTTAATGTGGAACTCTGAACAGTAAACCAAGCGGGCTGTTTTACTATCTGAGATAATAATTACGCTTTCCAGAAGGAGTCATTTTCATTCACATTCTAATATGCATTATTATTATCAGACAAGGCCTTTAATACAAAATTTCCTACTTGGAACAAGGAAAGGAGAATACACTGGGACTTGGAATAGCCAGATGGCAACATAGAGGGCACTGGGTACCTAAGGACCAGGATAAAAAAGGCAGAAAGCATAGGTTAGCAATTTTTTAAAAAGGGAAAAGTGGGGTAATTATGTAATAAAGCCCCACTTTGCCTTGCTTCAGCTTTCCAAGGACCACATTTTCACTCGTGATATAATAGGAGATCAGAAGTATTCTGAAAGATCTCATAATTCAGTCAGGAGGAGGGAAGAGAAAGAGAAAAATGAGATGAAGTAGGCAAAGAGAGACCTCCTTCATTACCAATAGAAAAGATTATAGACTCCTTTCTCTTTCTCAAGGTATTTAGAACAAGACCGCCGAGCAAGCTAATGCAAATTTTAAATATGGACGTAGTATGTGAGAGAGCTCTATAGGACATTAGGTTTATGAGAACATAATCTGTGTATGTGGGTGGTGTTATATGGAGAGTTGTACCACTTATTCAGGCCTTAGCTGAAGATGTCCCAAAGCAATGTGAGCAAACTAAAGAGTGGGATTTTAAATTTGGAAAGATGGACTTTCCAGCAAATCATAAATCCACAACCTGCTCTGTTTAAAGATAGATACTGAAAGGATGAAAGAAAAGACACGTTGTAAACTATGATGTGTGTGCCAATGCAAAAAAAGTGAAGCCACCTAAATCTAAAGGTTTCACAAAAGACCTTGACTTGACCCATTTTCCTCCCTCTTTCCTCACAGAAGATCCCCAGAATTACTTGGAATGCCCGTGTTGTACTCATAGTGTAGCCATTAGAAACATCTACATACATGACTTATGCTAGTCATATTAAGATATAATGATGAGTTATATGATTAAATGTCAGTTAAACGGTGCTAAGCATTATTACATTGAAGCACTCAACTACTGAACATTTGTCGTCCAAAAGCACGAACATCCACTCACAACTTTCAAGTTAAATGTCATATTGTTTCTCAGATCAAGAGTAAAAAAGAGACACAGAAAAATGAAATTGAAGCATACCCACCTGAGATGAGAGCCATGTCTTGGCCAATATAATAGTAATATGGTATAAAATTAGTGTAAGATGAAAAAGTAAGGTGAAAAGGAATTTCAATGATACACACACAAAATGGAGCAATGATACAGACAGAAGTAACTTCCTGGACCTCCACAAAGTCATGCATTCCTCAATTCAATATTGAGGGATATATATATATAGGAATTGAGAAATATATATAGAGAGAGCTCCTACCAAGTACAAGGCATGTTCTAAGCACTGGGTTAGAACAGTGCCCAAAAGAAAATCTTTGGATCCATGGAATATACAATCTCATTGAAGGAACAGATGATAAATAAAGAAACAATCTTTTTAAAGTCAGCTGATAGTGCTATGGGGGAAAATAACGTATGGTAAAGGTGACAGAGCATGATCAATAAGGATTTAGGATAATAGGGCAGTCAGAGAAGGCTTCTTTTATAAGGATACGTTTGAGCAGAGACCTGAAGTTAGTGAAGATACCTGAGGGTAGAGCATTCCAGACAGAGAGAATAGAGAGGAAAACTCTGGGTTGGGAATCAGCTGATCCCATTTTGAGGAATGTCAAGCAAGTCAGTGTCTAGAGTTGACTGAATAAGAGGAAAATGATAGAAAATACTGTCAGGTAGCAGGTGTCAAATAATATGGACTTATGTAAGGTCTTTGTCTTTTATTCTGAGAGACATAGAAGCTGTTGGAAGGTTTATACAAAAGAGTGACATAATCAAACAGATATATCTTCAAAAGATCACTCTGCTACATGGAGAATAAACTGTGGTGCCTGGAGGGAGAAGAAGGGGGATAAATAAGCAGCTACTGCAACAATTCAAGGAGTTGCTGATGGTCTATCTGATCAGACTGGTTGGGGGTATACTAACTAGATATATAAAACAAGATTTGGGGGGACCATTTAGCTCAACTAAAGACAGACTGAGAAAGGGGAAAAAATGAAGACAAAAAGGAAGTGAAGAGTTAGCTGCAGGCACACAGATATAGCTCAACCAAATCCTGGAACATAAATTTGGGTGAAGTAATGGTGAGGAATAGCTTTTAAGGATGTTGGGGACCTTTTTTTTTTAAATGAGATGATTTTATGACAGTCTACATATGCTAAGATGTTAAGATATTTGGATTAATGTACTATAAGTTTCTCCACACTATCTGCCAGCAAGAAATTTTATAAACGCTTTCTCTGAAATATGCCTACCACAGATTTTTTCTTACCCCCTAAAATACACTTTAAGAAACTTTTTTTTTCTTAAATGGAGAAAAAGTTGCAAAATGATGGTTGTGGTTCTGTATGTGTACCAAAATGATACAAAACAAAAATAATGCAAAAAAAAATATTTCACAGAAAATGCCATCATAAAAGTTGAGAAGAAAAGAAATAAATGAATACCAGGAAAACTTTAGGTTCTTTGTAGTAGCATCCTTTCTTTGAGGAATTTAAAGTTAATTTCCTTAACCTGTTTTTTAAAATTTTATGATATTCTCATGGTACAAATCTTTTAGACTTATGTTAGAAAGAGCTTTAAAAAGAAACACTAAAAACTTAAATAAATTTCAAATCAACATTATCTTCCACAAAGTATATTTTAAGGTTTCCAAGATAGAAATCAAAGGAAACTGAGGAACATTAATAAACTAAAAATGCTGAGAGCTTTTAAACCCCTGGGGATTCATCTGCTTCACAGCAATGTGCTTTTTCAACATTTAAATTTTACTGGCTCCTGCTAACGAAAATAATTTGCCACAGCAGAAAGGAATGAAGATGTCAGCTCCATATGACATATTTATCAATATAATGGTAAGGTATGTTCTCGAGACCCTTGGTGGATTGTAGACAGAAAGAAGTGTACAACTGACTGGGAAGTTGAATTCAATCAACAGAGTATATTAAAGTTAAAGAGCACATATCTCAAATATCACGGAATTCAAAAGGTTGAACCTTCACTCCACAGATAATTTATGGAGAAAATGGATTTTTAATAAAATTTTACACAAATCATATTAATTGAGGGAATTTTAGAATTCAAATTGTTCATGGTAAGGAAGCTAAACAAATGAACGAATACAAGTCAATTTAGAGAAAGTAAACCAAGTTCACAATCACTAAATGAAAAAGTATTAGGATTCAGTGTGAACTATAAGCTATAAATTGTTAAAATATAATGTTGCTTTAAAATTAAATAGGGGTGATACAAGTATACCTCATTTCAGAGCACAGGTATATTCTGTTAATTTGGCTGCTGGGCAAAATTCTGTATAGATAAACACAAATTCCTAGTCACTCCAATTATAAAATTGAGATTATGCGCCTAAAAATAATTAGGTCAATACTTAATAATATCACATTTGAGAAAACAGCAAATCACTGAAGCGTCTATTTAGAGAAAAAATAGTTTAAATGAATACCATTACTGAAAATAAGTCACCACATACATATAGGTTTACTTTTTCATTTTAACATTAATAGTGTTGGAACATAACAAATCTAAATATTCTCTAAGGACCTCTCTTCAGCATCTCAATATTCTAATGTTAACCTCTTAGCTATAATATCTCTTTATATGTCACCAAAGTTACTCTCTTTTTCTGTTCGTTTTGTTTGAAAAATTGCAGGCAGGGGATAGATGAAAACACTGTACAGAGCAAAAGAGTATATACAAAAATACATCGAAGGTAATGACAGGGCAGAAGGAAATAAGCAAGTGGATGTAAGTACCATTTATTTTAATAGGTAGGAACACCTACAAGGAAAGGCTATTCTACTTATTAGTATTTATGGAATTCAATAGTAGTGAATTTTCATATAACCAATGCTGGGCTTAAAAACAAAGTAATGTTATTTTTAATCAACCCTCCTATTCTTAGTTAAGGTGTTAAAAAACAAAATAGTTATGGGACAAATGAAGAAGCTAAAGTTTGGAACAACTCCATAAGAAAGCACTGAAAATGACCTAAGCCTCATGAAAAAACAAACCTAAAGAACTTAAATTATTTTCACCTGATAACACTCTGTAAGTGATATGACTGAAGTCCAAGTATATTAAGAGATAAGTAGTTGGACCTAAGAAAATATGCATGTCATCTAAAAAAAAGAAGAGATGTAAACTATGGCATATAAAACTCAAATTAGGCATTAGGTTATTTGTGCATCATAAGCACCGGAATATGTTTAAGGAAAGTTTCAAGCACCTTTCAGAAGGCTTAAGAAGATAAACAACAATCTTTCTGGGTTGGATTTGACCAAGTTTGTTAGAACTCTATGAATTAAGCACTACATAAATAAGGTTACTTTCAAAATCTATGCAAATCTTAAAATACACTAATTAGGGGGCCTAATTTAAGAAATAAACTTTCTTTTATCAAAGGGCAGTATGAATCTGGGCACTGGTTAGAACATTTTAGATCCATTCATTTATCACTAAGATCACTACCATCTATCACAAAGTTAAAGAAAAAAACAAACAAACAAAAAAAACTGTGCCATGAATTAGTATTCAGTGACTGTAATGCAACTGATATTATTTCGGAATTCAACTGTGATTTGCAATTTTATTTAGCAACACTCATGCCAAGAGAACTTCTTAGTGATATTCTCTTACAAGTCAATGGTCTCTCTTTTTTTTTTTAATTTTTATTGGAGTATAGTTGCTTTACAATACTGTGTTAGTTTCTACTGTACAGCAAAGTGAATCAGCTATACGTATACATATATCCCCTCTTTTTTGGATTTCCTTCCCATTTAAGTCACCACAGAGTGATGAGTAGAGTTCCCTGTGCTATACAGTAGGTTCTCATTAGTAATCTATTTTATACATAGTATCAACAGTTTATATATGTCAATCCCAATGTCCCAATTCATCCCACCCTGCCATTTCCCCCTTGGTTTCTTTTTGATTTAATTGAGAGAGACAGAAAATACATAACCACTTCCAACATTCAGTTTTCTATCAGTATTATAACAGTTGACACAACATGAGACTGTCCACACAGAAACAAGGGTGATGAGGCAGAGCGGCTAAAAATCTTTAAATATAACACAAACAATATCTTTCATGTAATTAAGTACCATATCCCTCACATTTTCTCTTGAAATAAAAATGTCTGGTAAATTTGGCTATGTTCAATATATTATTATATGCTCTAAGAGTCTCAATCAAGCCATGAAGATATTTTCACATATTTAAATATACTTTTCATAAAGTACAATTCTAATAGTTATGCAAAGAGAGTTGTTTTGTGTTTCTGAGTTTTTGCTTGTACAAAAGGAATATAACTTCTCATTACAGGTTTTCTGTAATTTTAATGTTCACCTTTTTTCCTATTTTTTGGTGTGTCACATACAATTTCCCCGATTTTAGGATTCTAGAATAGCACAAAGATTTATTTTAATTTATTTTTAAAGCAAAACCACTGTACTACCATCAATGCAAAGAAATAAAACTCCAATGACAGTTTACTCAGATATAACTATTCATAAATCTATTCATATCATAACGTAATTATAGGTCTCTTTTCACTCGAAAACAATATTCAGTTCTAGAATTTCCATCATCTGAATCCTAAAGTATAAGTTGAGGAATTTTGAAAGATAGTTTAAAATAGCTCATAACTGTTATTTGTATACATTTCCCTTTGATTGCTCTATTTTAATATTCATCGTAGTGTAATAGTAACATCTAATAAACTATGTATAAAAAAGAAAAAACTTGTACTCACATTTAAATTGAATGTTAAAAATTATTCCCTTAATTTTTTTTTTGTATTCTTGTACTTAAAAGTGAAATTTAAGATGATCTTTTAAAATTTAGTGTCTTCTGTCACTTACCAACAGGGATGTATCATCAGGTTTCTAGTCTCCTCTTTAAAAGTCAGTAACTTTACCACAGTTAAACCTTTCTTTCACTTAAGTTTTAGATAACAATGAAATAGTGGGTTTCTTAGAGAAGTACTGAACTGAACAACTACTGAAAGTGGGTCTAGTTTAGTAATAAAAATGGAAGGATGGATGGAAGGAAGGAATGAAACAACTTTTAAAAGCTCTAAAGCTGAAATGAAATTTTATGACCCTAATGACCATAGTGTATATGACTTTATACCCACTTTATTAATACATATACAAATAAATCAAAATTGTAAATTATTGTTTAGCAGTATTAAATAAACACTACATTTTAAAATTCCAGGACACTGAGAATATACTTATCCATAACTCACAATGACAGAAAAGATAAACAGGCCTTTTGACAACATAAAACATTTCCTGAGGTACACCACAATGCGAAATTGAAGACGAAAATATCTGAAAGCTCATCTTTGAGTCTTGACCTCTAGCATAGACGTGCTATTAAACACACCCCTCCTGTCTCCACTGAAGCCTAACCAAACTATTTGAGTTAGGAGAGTGTACAAAGATGTGCCTTCCAGGCAAACTTTTGTTTTCTAAAAGTTAATCTCCCGAAATACTTCCAGTTGGAAATCGTCCACTTGAGCTACTTGACACCAGGGCGTCACTTTCTCCCCTTGGCTTACCTGCTACTACTTAATTATTCTTCTAAGCAGGCTCTGGACAAGTTGGGGAGGTAGCTCTTTCAGCACTTCTGAATCCATGACGACTACAAATGTACACACCTAACACACTCCCACAGGTCTTTCACACGTCGCGAAAGCCTGACCACCTGGGAGCAGACAGGACTCGAGGAACAATCCTCAAAATCAAGAAACTGACTGGATTTCAACATGTGGTGAGAGAAAATGGGCGGGGCGGGGGGGGATAGGAGCACTACAGACAGCAGCTGTCCATTAAGTGGTTTCAAACTGTTGGTTAAAAAGCTGAATAAACAAATACACAGATGGGTCTAGTTCCTTGGGGATTCCGGAGTCTGAGGAGCCCCCCAACCGGGTGTCCAGTGGGGCCTCTCTTGCCGAGTCCGCGTGCAAAGCGCGCACTGGTTCCGCTCTCAAATGCCCCACACTCGCACGTGCCTTTCCCTCCCGTTGCTCCTAATGAGTTTCACCCGCGCGCCAGGTGCCCTGAGAGACTTACCTAAGGGATCTCAGGGTCTGAGGATAGGAGGGCAACTTTCCGTCCCTGCTCTAGCCCGACCCGAACGCTCGGGGCAAGCGAGGGTCCACGCAGACGCTAGCCCCTAGGTCGGGCTGCCCGAGCGTCCGGGCGCTTTGCGGCCCGAGGGGCGGGGAGAGGCGCGCGGGAGACGTGCGGGCGGCGGGCGCGGCCACCTAGTGGGTCCGGCCCGCGCCGCCGCCGCCGCACGTGCGCCGCCGCGAGCGCTGAGGGACGTCGGGACACGCGCTCCCCCGGGGTCAAAGTCAACCCGGCGCGCCCGCCCTCCGCTCGCCCGGGGCCTCCGCGGATTTACAGGTAAAAGCCAACCGAGAACACCTCCCTTTCTCCGAAAGGTGTCTGCGCCCCTCCCTCGTGCCCTCCCTGAAGAACCGGGAGGCGCGATTTCACCCCCAAACCCACCCTCAGAGTGGGGAGACCTTTCCAAAGCTGAATAAAAATAAGAGCAGGACAGACCCCGGGTGAAGCGGCTCCTGCTAACCGTGGACAGGGGAAAGAGCGCGATCGGGGGCAGCAGTCGAGATGCACGATCATCCTGAAGCGTCACTAGGGGCCAGGAGTTTCTTCGCTGGAGAAGCAGGACTGTCCCCTCTCCGCCTCCCATTCCAGAGCAGTACTTGTGAAATGTACGCTGAAGTGTCTAACTTTGAGACCAGAAGCGTGCACTTGCCCCACTGAGTAAATAAAGGTCAGCAGTAGTTGGATCAGTAAAGTTGGTCCAACCGCCAGATGTTCTCACTCTCGTTTCTCCTCTCCGGGGGTGGGGGGGGGGGGAAGGAGGGGTAGGAAGGAAGAGGAAGAGATAACAAACAAGAGAAATAAAAGAGTAAACGAACACAACTGGCGTCTCCGCACACATATTCCTCCAGCCGCGGTCTCGCCAGACGAGGCAACACTGGGCACATACAAAACTAAAAACCGTCCGTGAGGCAACAGCTACCTCCCCTCTCTCGACTCCCCCTTCCCCACATCACAAAGCAAAATGAAAAAGAACGAGCGGTGATGTTGGGTCCGGAACGCGACCCGGATGCCGAGCCGAAATTTGACACATGTCACACCCGCCCCGCCGCGCCGCACCGAGCGCAGCGACTGGGGCGAAACTTTGCCGCCGCCGCCGCCGCCCTGGGAGGAGCGCGGAGCAGAGTAAAGACGCACGCAGCCCGGCCCCGGGTGGAGGTGGCTGGGACGGGCTGGGGGGCGGAGGTGAAGCGCGCCACAGTGAGGGCAAAGAAACTTACCGCGACCGAGGACGCCTGGGCAGCGTCCCGGGAGGTGGCACCCGCGGCGCCGAGGCAGAAGCTCCCAAACAACACACCCACGCGCGATTCCTGGCAGCTGCTGCCGCGAGTGGGGGCGCGCCCGGGGTAGGGGCTGGAGGAAGCCGCAGCTGGCGGACGCAGCCGCCGCATAAATAACCCGGACCGGCGCTCAAGGGCGGGCTGCGCGGGGCTCAAGCCGGGGCGGTGCGGCCGCCGCAGAGCTGCACGCGCCGGCGTGTCTCGCGCTTTCTCGGAGGCTCGCGCTGTCTCGCGCTGCCGCTCCCCCCACCCGGATCTGTGTGTGTGTGTGTGTGTGTGTGTGTGTATGTGTGTGTGTATGTGTGTGTGTCTATGTGTGTGAGTGTGCGCTGGCGGGCGCGCGCACCCGGCCGCGCGCGCGTGTTGTTGGCAATGCAAACTGTACACACGCTACGCGCCGAGCCGCCTCTTCTCGGAGGGGCGGGCGGAGGGAAGGGACGCCTCCGAGGATTCTGAAGTACTGTTGGGCCACTTGTTTATTTTTGTTTTACTTTGCGTTGTTATCGTTGACTGTTGTTGTTGATCCCCAAAGTGGTTTGGAACCAACTGGTTAGGATGCCTGTCACCCCCATCCACCTATCTCCTCCCCCGGCTCCCCCAACTTCTTTAAGGGAGGGGGAAGCGCGGAATAGAATGTTGTTCCGATTTGCAAGGGAGCCTCCTGGCTGACGTCAGGTCCACCTGCTCTGTAAACAACTCGCCGGAGAACTTGTTTGTTCTGCGCCGGTTCCTCCCCCACCCCCACCCTTCTCCCCACCTCCTGCTCCGCCTCCTCCCGCTCGGCCCAGACGGCGAGTCGAGGAAGGGGGTTGGGGAGGGAGAGAACAAAACCGTATGCTGTATTGGCAAAGCCGAGTTGTGTCTGCTGCTCCTTGGCAGTCCCCAAAGTACGTCCTCTCAGCAGACGGAGCTGCTGGCAAATGAAACAGGGGATTCCAAGCGAAGTGCAGGAAGCCTCGAAGGGATCCGAAGCCCTCGGTGGCAAGGAGTGAAAGTACTCGATAGTCAGAAAGGGAGACCCAAGCGTGCGTTAAAACGCTGATTGGCCTTTCTTTTCACGGTGTGTGCCTCCGCGGCCTGGGGTGGAGAGAGGCCGAGTGTCTTTCTCACTCTTCATTGTTGTGGCTCCTGTCTCACTTGGGCCCGGGAGTTCTCGGGCTTCCTCGTGGTCGCCCAGCCCTGGTCACCGGCTTGGGGCCGGGCTGCGGGCCGGCCGGGGCGGAACTTGGAAGGAAGGGGCCGCCGAGCTAGGACTCTTAGGGTCTGCGGCTTTCGAGACGGGCCCTATCAGTGACTGAGGGGAGCCAAGCAACCGAAATGAAAGGAAAGAAGAAACTGCCAGAACTGCCGTGCGCACTTCAAAGCCGAGGCGCCGGCGTGGGGAGTGCGCGGGCCTAGCTTCCAGAGACCGGGTCTCCGCTCCTGTCCGTGGGGTGTGACCCGGCCAGGTCCCACGCGGGACCGAGGGGGTGACAAGGGAAAGGCCGAGGGAGGACGAGACGGGCCCGGGTGGGACATGTGACCCGAGGGGAGGGGGTGTACCGTAGCCCCTATTCCACCGCCGCTCTTGGCAGGCCGTTCCTCCCCGCAGGCCCCCACCTGCCCCTCCCTTGCCCGCGGGCCGCGCAACCCTCCACTGGCCGCGTCCCCCTCGCGCCGCGGCGGAGCCCGCCGCTCTGCCAGCAAATCAGTCGCGAAGCGTGGCGTTCCGAAAGGTGCTGAAACTTTCCTCCAAATAGCTGCAGACGAGAGGCCGTGGCGAACAGACCCCGGCCCCCGGCTTCTTCCCGGCCAACTTTAACATCTCCAGTGGCAGAAGAGGGGAGGGGGGTGACTGGGGAGACGGGCGAGCAGGACCAACTTATGCCTTTGAGTCTTTCTTTTCCTCAAAGAGCAGCGCGCCCTTTCTCTAAAGGGCAGAAGCGAACTCACACACACACACTTGGCACCAACTCTTCCCTCCAGAACCCGCAGTTCTCCCGCGGAGGAAGCAGCCCTGGCACCCACATCTATAAACACACCGTCGGGTTTTCTAGTGAAACCAATTAAGTCAATAAGCCACGGGGCTGGTCCTGGGAAGACGGCCCCTGCCAGGAGGACAAGGGAAGAGGTAGAGTTGGGCTTTGAATTGCGGTGCTTTCTGTGAGCTTTCAAAACTCCAGGCAGTCCGTAAGTGCTCTGCCTGTGGATTGTGTCGTCACTCTTTTTTAAATTGTCTTTTTTCGAAATGCTGGCTGAATAGTGGACAAATAAACCGAATTTTTTTAAAGATGGGAGCGAGGAGAGAAGGAGGGAGCAGTCATTTAAATTATAATACAAAACGCCAGATGTAAATGACCCCACCTCGCCCTTCTGAAAGGTGGAGATCATTTTATGATAAGTAATTTGCGTTTATACTTCACAAGCAACCCTAAATAAAAAGCGGATTTTCTGAATTAACCTGAAACCATTTTGGAAAAGAGAAGAACAAACGGCGTCGAAATCGTTGGAGATCCGAGGATGTATCTTTCCACTGGGTTTGTGAGTAAAGGCAACAGAACAGTCAAAAGGTCTACAGCTCCTCACTGTTTTTCCTTCTTCTTCCTCCCCCGCATACACCGACCCCACTTACTTCCCTTTCTCTCTAGGGGTCCGACGGAGGAAGTGAGCGGGAAAGGTTTATTATAAATGAGTCTGGGCAACTTGGAAGAGAAGTTCAAGTTCCCAACGAGGAGAAAAGAAAGAGGGTTATGCTCTCGAGACTTGGAGAGGAGCGGATTTAGTTAGCCTTTCACTTTTCTGTACACAAAGACACGTTTTGGTGAAATTCACAGCCACTGACGTTTCTTTCCTGTGAGTCCAAATAGCCAGGCGCCAAGAGGTGCAAACGGATATCTCAGTTGGAGGAGCATATCTTTCTCTACCGGCCGCGTACCCTGGCAGGGATCTTTCTAAGCGGGGCTGAGCCCGCAGCCCTCTTGGGCGCCCTGCCTAGCTTCGCCCCTGTTATCTCCTCTTCGCCTGCTGCCATTCCCGGGCCACCCACTCTTCCCCCAGGGAAGACGCCCCGGGAGTTGAGAAAGCAGATCCTGCCAGGAGCGGCTGCCTTTGGCGGACCCCTCGCCCGCAGCCAATGGGCTGGGCCCGGGTTCGAGAGGTGAAGGTTCAGGCCCGGGGCTTGCGGCTCGCTCCCCCTCTGCCGTCGCCTCCCTCCCAGCCAGCGCCCCCGGCCACACTGCAGACCCAGCCCTGCTACCAGGGGCTGCCATGGTCGCACGTAGTTTGTTGATGGGTGGTCATAAAATATATTTATTTGCAATTCCTTTCCCTCGCCCACCACCCCCGCCCCGACATGGCCCCGAACACTGCAGGCTTTGTTCGCCTCGCTGCTGCTGGAGCCTGCCGGGGTTTAGCGCTCTATGCTAAGAGACTCCAAAAAAAGTTGAAGTATAATAATAGGAAAACCGGGTTTCCGCAGCCGAGGGAAATGCTGAAAGGGCAAACAGCGAACGAATAGTTTTCTTTTGCACAAGTCACTGGTCAGCCCACTGGATCAAGGCAGCCTTGAAACGAAACACTGCATATGAGAGAGAGGAGGGAAGCCAAATTCTGTCCCTGTAGTCGCTGCGCAGGGTCGTAGCCACAGTCAACCCACAGTTCAAGTCTCCTTTGCAGCACGTGGGTCTGCAGAAGTCATTTAAAGAGGTTCCAGGGGAAAGTTAAACAGGGCTACTGGGAAATTGGGGAGTTTCACCAAGTGGCCCTCGAAGTTCTCTCACTAAAATTTATTTGATTTCAAGTTTATTTTACGATGGAACCGCAAATCAACAAATTCCAAGCCATTGCTCTATTACGGTCCAAGCAAAAGATAAATTCGTTTGAAATGGTCCCAGCCAGCGCATCTTCAGCGAACTAAACCACCCCAAACGAGACTAAAGCCAGGATGAAGGGAAGCAACTGATGCGAAATGACATGTATTAGAAACGTTGGTTAATGCTTCTCCGAGTGAACCGCTTGGATTTTTAGTTATTTGTTGTAAGAATATAATTATTCACACACTTAGGTCTGTTTTCTCCAGAACTTTCAGTTAAACAACAATTACATTTTTCTTCTTCAGAGTCGTTTCATTGGTGTAATTGTGACTAATACTTAAAAATGTAACTGACTGGAGAAAGATTGCTAGCAGAGAGGGAAAGGGGAATGGTTTTTTAAATCATTTTTTTTCCTATTAGAGATATCATCTTCAAAGTTGTATTACTCACTTCAAATAGACTAACAAAAGTCTTCTTTAAATGCAAGGTAAAACATTTTTCTTTTCACGTAGAAGAACGGGCACGTATCAGGTTCCTATTTTTCACATCCACTACAGTTTTCTGAAGGTGAGCAACTAAACAGACTCCTTTTAGACATTCTCCTATCCTTACTCCCCTCCCAGACACATTTTTAGGAAAAAGAGAACATTCCAGTTTCACCGAAGTCAAATCAAGGATAATCTATGTTACGACGTTAAATTGAATGTAGAGGTTGCAAAATTGGTGGAGTTACACCACCATCTGTCGTTAAGCTTCGGGACTACAAAATTTGGGACCTATAATAAATCTTAATGAGCTTTCCCAACTTTTTTTTTTTTTTTTTTTAATCGCAGACTACTCTTTCTGTTTGTGTTTTTATAACACATGCCCTAAAATTACCTGGATCCTGAATGAACGAATATGTCTTCATAAGCCCAATGCTTCTACCTGGGTTCTCTAGTCATCTCATCTTCAGAAAAACAAACAAAAAACAAAACAAAAATTAAAAAAACAAAACCAAAAACCCTTCATCTGCCAACCTCCAGATACAGATTTTTCAAATCAGCTGTGGGACTGCAGATTTTCACCCCTCCCGCCTTCCTTGCTTCTAATAGGCTGTTGATAGGAAAAATGGAGCCTAAACTGCAGGGTCCACCCTCATCCTGGAGTGAATAATAGGCTCTTAATTCTCTCTTGAATGTAACCTAGTTCTCTGGTAGTATATCTAATCTTGAAACGTGTAAACACAGCATATCTCTGCTAAGAGGCTGACTGTGAGTGTCTTTAAAAACTGATTGAAAGGCAGTTAATATCAGGTTCCAGTTCTGGTTGACCTTGCTGTGGAGACAAAGATCAATTGCTCTGGGCTAGAATCTTACCAAGGAAGCCTTTATCCAAATGAACACAGAAAGGGGACAATTCCTGGATAAAGAATTCCAATGCTGACTCAAAAGCCTCCATTAAGCAATGAAAACTCTTTTTCCCACAACACTCCAATGACACATATTTATATTACATCTATTTTTTAAAGTCTCTTCAAATATCTCAGTATCTATAATACTGCACCCCTTTCCATGTTAGGGATTTGATTACCAAATTTCTATTTTCCAGAAAAGAATTTAAAACAAAATGTAAATGTACTTCACTAGAAATAATAGTATGAAGCTGAATCATACTAAATTGCCTATATTTGACCAAATTTGACCCACACAAATGAAAATTTCATATGCTTAAATTAATAGAACCCAGATTTTTTCTGAGACATATTCTGTCTCTGTAAGAATAAGCATTAGTTAAATTGCCCAATCCCTGATATTTACTTCCTGCCACATTGATTCAAATATGTTGAATTGCCTGGTGCAAGGGCCCTTTGCTTGTTGATGTTTCTACAATTAAATTAGCCTTAGAGTTTGTATGTCTCTGAGTTACTGTGAAATTTTAGAGCTGAAGAAAACTTCAAGATATTCTAGTACACTCTCTTCATTTTAAAAATCATAAAGCAAAGGTCCAGAGGTGAAAGCAGGATCAAACAGCTAGTTAATAAAACTCTGATTATTATTATTTAACTATTTCATGTTTCTAAACATTCAATGACCCTCCTTCCTTACTCCACAAAAGACATTTTTGTCACACACCCCCATCTTTTTATGTTTTCTTCATATCCATCAAAACTGACATGGCTCAGTGGTACCTTTCTTTGGATATCAGTACAGTATTACAGATGGTTAGCTGTCATGTCATGTCCACTGTAATACACAGGAGAAAAAAAGTCTGATGACTTGTTTCTCTTGAAAGTCAGAGTCTATAAGATTTCTTCAATAATGTAAAGAGGTTCATCACTGTTGATTGCAAGTGTTCATCATAGAAAAACTGATGGCAGGAAGTGCTAACACAAACCACTGTTTATGATGTTTTTCAGGGTTAATAATCTTCAGGAACTCCTAGGGGAGCAAAAACCACTCCTAGGGGGCCTTCACTACATTCTTAAGAAATAAAGGCTATGAGACAAAATATAACCTTGATTTTGTTTAAGCTATGAGCAAAAAAAAACTATATCAAGATCCTGCATCACTGTAGATTTTTATTTAGTTTAACAACTACATGGCTCCAATAACCATCATAGCTTATCCAAACAATGTACTGAAGTGGTTAATTGTCACAAATCATATAAAAGTTCATTTGTTCTCTCCTCCTTCCCCTTCTGCTCCTCCTTTGGGTTCTCCTTCTGTATCTCCCCCTCCTTTTCCTCCTTCATTTTCTTCCCTCTGCTGTGATCTTTGTTACCACCCTCACAATAACAACTTCCAAAATTCCCCATAGATGTTTCTCTTCTACGCTCTAGGTTTATTCAATTGCTTAATGATAGCACCATCTGAATTGTGAAAAGCTACCAACTTGCCCTCTTCACTCCTTGGCCAGCTACTCCTTATGCCGTCTGATTAATGGTTAATGACACCTTAATCCACCCAGTTCCCAAAGCCAGAAGATGCCACCTCCTCCATCTTCTTATATCCAAGCAGCGTTAGGTTTTGTTCACTGTTACCTATTTAATCTTCCATTGTCCTCTTCCATTGATCCCCATTTCTTACCTGGTCATTCTCTGTAACTTTCTCATCACCACCTTCCTGCTTTCAGTTCATCCTCCTCACTTCTTTCTAAAACATACTTAATATGTATATGTACAGCTGATTCACTTTGTTATACAGCAGAAACTAACACACCATTGTAAAGCAATTATACTCCAATAAAGATGTTAAAAAAAAAACTATAAGAAAAAAAACAAAACAAAACAAAATACCTAAAACACATGTCACTTAGAATTATGCCAAGCTTCTCTATAGCTAATGGAATTTAATCTTAAATTCTATAGTATGACATAGCAAATATGTCTGGCAAGTATGAGATATCTAATAATTTTTTTGGAATGGATGAATGAATGAATGCCCCAGACAAATATATTTTAGATGTTAAGTATATTCTGTCAGACGTTGTCGGATATATTTTTAGCTGTGTATCACTTTCAGCAAATTTTAAGTCTACTTTGCTACCCAATCATTTGGTTAAAATAGTAAAGTAATAACCAAAGATTTTCATTATTTTTATATGAAAGAACTTACCAGACAGATATAAAAGTATATTCAACCTTGTATTCAAATTCCCAACTGTACTGTTTAATGGCTCAACAAATATTTACATACTAAGCACTGTGGTAGGTATTCTGAGATCTAAAGATATATGAGATTAGGTCTCTGCCCAGAGCTTATATTCTAGTAAGACAGATAAGATATATAAAAGTTTATTTCAATAAAACATAAATTTCAATATAGCATAAGACAGAGGTATATACAGGATACAGTGAAACCAGGGAAAATACTTCTTAAGGCTATTTTTTTGTTTGTGATGAAAACTTAAGAAATAAATATATCTTTTCATCAAAAATTTATAATCAAATAGCAGCTTCAGAAAACATAATTTTTGGATAAAATTGCAAAGCTGTGGTAAAAACATGGTTAAATCAAAGACAATGGAGGGTTTAACAATTGTGACGAGGTATCAGGCAATCCCTTGAATTATCTCATAGTACTCTTAAATACAGAATGCACTTTTATGGAAAGACCACTTCTAATTTGTCATGATTTCACTCCAGGAAAAGAGTTTTATAATAGAAAAGAAAGAAAAAGCAAAAGAAAGTAAAAAGAACTGAAAAGAAAGTAAGAGAACATAAATATTTGGAGTTTAGAAGGGATTCACGTGTTTACCTCTCTTATCAGCCTCTAACTCTGAAGTGAGGAAAGCACCTGATCCTGGGCCAATATGGTTCCCTGGGGACAGTCATAGGAAATTGCTGATTGGTGGGGGAAATCTGTTTCCCCCACCAATCACCTTTTTCTGCCTCATCAAGGTGCATGCTGGTTTCCTTATGTGCCTCTTTTTTTAACACCACTCTCACCTCATTAAATATAGTATTAGCCAATACTTTCCCAGTTATATACTACCTCCTCTCTAAGTTCTTCCCTCCACCCACACATTTCTGATTCTTTTTCATTTTAACTCAGGAAAACATTTCTCACTAATTCTGTCTCTATCTTTTTTTTTCTTTCTCCCTCTCTTCCAAGAAAACACACAAGTGCACATACATACACACACACACACACACAATCATGGTAACATGCTTAAAAGCAGAACTAGTGATATAAGAAATCAAAGAACAGGGAAATTAACATGAAAATAGAAAAAAAACTAGTACTATTAGCTTCTAAAACCTTGAAAGTCCCCATATAAAGGAGCAGTGAAACAGACACTGTTATACCCCTCTGTGAGTTAAATCAATACAATCCAATTGGAAAGCAATTTGGCAACTTGTGTTGAGGCTTTTTAAACTAGTCCCATAGCTAGACAGCAATCCAAAAGAAATGATCTGAAATACAGATGGAAAAGCTTCATGCAAAAGCTGTTTATCATAGAATTATTTACAATAGTGCATATTTGGAAACAATACAAAAAGTCAACAATATATAATGTAGTCTAACCACTAAAACAATATTATGAGATGTTTTAACAACACATAAAATGTTTTAGTTATATCATTTGGTGGAACAATAGTATATAAAAATACAAAAAAAGGCCAGAAAGAAACATACCATTTTGATACTGCTCTCTAGGCTGGCCCGCAATGATCCCTCCCCTCCCGAGAGTCACACTCCTGTGTAGTCCCCTCCCGCATTGTTTCAGGCTCCATCTACCTGGTATAAGTGATGGTATGTCACAGTTGAGCTTGGGTTATAAAAGACTATGTGACTTCTGTCTAGGGCTCTGGATCTGTCCCTTAGGTCACTTGCTCAGGCAAGCTGCCATGCTGCCAGCAGCCCTGTGGAGAGGCCTATATGGTGAGCAAGTGCTGTCTTCGGCCAACAGCCAGGGATGAAGTGAGGCCTGCCAAGAACCATGAGAGTGAACTTGGAAGCAGATTCTTCTTTCCCAATTAGGACTTCTTGAAATGACTGCAACCCTGGCCAACAGCTTGATTACAACCTCATGAGTGAAACTGAACAAGAACCACTCGGTTCAACCACTCCTGGATTCCTGACCTTCAAAAACTAGGAGCTAAAAAAATGTTTGTTGACATAAAACTGTTAAGTTTTTTTTTGGGGGGGGGGATTTGTTACACAGTAATAGATGGCTAATATAAACAAGATAAGAAAGGTTATATTTAAATAATAGAATATCAGGTGATTTTTTTTCCTTTCTATTTTTCATATTTTCAAATCCTCTGCAGTGAAGATTTATTACTTTATAATTGGGAAAAATACTTTATTAAATAACTATTTTAAAAATTATGTTTGAAAAGATAGTGCCCTAAAGTACTTTTTAGAATTGCTACAAATTTAGTTCCCCCAATCAACATTCTCTAAGAAAACTGGATTTATCTCAAACATAGGACATAAATATAAAATTACATTTCAATTTTCCTTTGTACTTTATTTACTGAAGAGAGATATAGAGTAGTATTTTACATTTTGTTAATACAAATAAACAGCATATCCACATATGATAAGTATCTTTCATGATTTAGCAGGGTATCTGAACACCATTTACAACACTGTTTCTGAGAAAATGCATTCCAAGTTTTATACAACTCACTTACAACGTAATCTATTTTAACTTGGTATCTTCCTATACAGTTGGCTCTTCATAAGTAACCTTGGGTTCCACATCCTCAGCTTCAACCAACCGTGGATTGAAAATATTTGAAAAAAAACTCCAGAAAGTTTCAAAAAGCAAAACTTGCACTTGCCTCTCAACTATTTACATAGCATTTACACTGTATTTACAACTATTTACATAGCATTTACATGGTATTAAGTAATATAGAGATGATTTAAAGTATACTAGAGAATTGCGTAGGTTATATGCTAATATTACACCATTTTATATAAGGAACTTGAGCACCCTTGGATCTTGGTATGTGCAAGCGGTCCTGAAATCAATCCCCCTCAGGGACTGAGGGACATCTGTACATGCCAATCAAAAAATCACACAGGTAAAAGACCTTTTAAGCTTTGATTATAGTGAACAGCATAAATGTTAAAGTACTTTCAGTCTTATTCCAGGTAAATGAATAAAAACAAACTGTGAACTGATAAAGTTAAGACTAGATGCTCACTTCATATTTGATCATAAGAAACAATGATTGTCTCTTGAGGTTTTCCTAATTAGGTTATAGCACAGTTACAGCAGTTGAGTAGAGGTCAATGCAAGTTTTAAATTAGTTTAGCAAAAATTAGCAAGTCAATAAGCATGTTTTTATCAAATTACAATAAACATGCTAAAACAAATGGATTGCCTAATCTGTTAATAATTACGCCTTTTCTCTTCATATTATAAAAACCTCAAATAACAATTTTATGCTCAGTTGATTTATCAAAAAGTTTAAGTCATTAAAAACCATAAAAGTCATTTTTGGATTTTTATAATATTTTTTATATAATCAATTTTTGATTATATCTAGATTGTCTTATGGATTTAAATGTTGATAAAATAGGTACATTAAATAATGTTCATAACATAGGAATATGCAATGTGGGTATACTATTTAGTTATGTTGATAATAACCATGAACATCAAGTACATTGTTGAGTTTACTTCAGGAAACTATTAAACAGAATATTATCATTGTGTTCATGATCATAAATACATATAGTTCCTCCCATAAGAATATATCATAAGTATTAGACAGATAATTTTCTGCTAAAGCAAGATTTCATTTCCTTATCCAAAGATTCTCACATTTTCTGACTTATTTTTTGAAGTTAAAAAATCTTTTCATTACTTCTATGATCCTTTGTCCATCATGTTGTTGATTCATCTTCTATAACAATTCTCTTTTCCACCTCTTCACTAAATTCTGTGAATCAGGATCAAAGACAAAGATGTCTGAACTGGTGAAAGAAATGTATGATATTTTAACCAATTGAAGAAAACTCCTTGATACCATCCATGTTTTTTTCAAATAACTAGGTCATTAAGGATCATAAATCATAAAGAATCTTTGCTAGAAAAAAATCGAGTATCCATTAAGCAAAAAGTCCATGCCCATTAGTCTATGATCCTATATGGAATCAAATTCAGGTAATTTATTTTCAGATAAGAGATATGAAAACTCTATGTTGGGACATAATACTGAGGAAAAGACACGAAAATGAACCACCGAAGGCAACTTGACCTCTAAAATAGGGTTAGTAAGATGAGCTCTACCTCACAGATTTTAGCAGGGAAATGTGGTGAGCAAATGTAAGACTTTCAAAGAAAAGGAAGTTCATACAGCTGTTTGTGAGAATTAGATAAACTGTGGTCATAAAATATAGACCCTTTTACTTCCTGAATTCAACTCAGTTCATTTCAGCAAATATTTATTGAGTCTACATTATTTGTCTGTCAATATTAACATCTTAGAATCATAATCTTTAGGTTAGATAAGGGCTTAGAGGTCACCTAATCCAAGATTCTTCCCAAGGAAGGAATTTGGATTTGGATTTTTGTAACAAAGTGGTATTTCTTGGAGACTTTTTATTAAGAACAGTCAGGAAATAGAGTCCAGAGGTGGCTGGCTTCCCAAGTTCTTTCCAAAAATTCTTGCATTTCAATGAATAAATGTCTTCAGTGCATTTCTTGATTGCATGTTGAACAATTTACCTCTTGACATTTGTAGCCTAAACTGAAGCTAAACATACTTATTTCTTGGAAATAAGTATGCTTCCTGCTTCCCCCAGGCAAACGTAGACTCCCTCCTGTCAGTTTCCTAAAGGTTTACTTCTTCCTAGAGGTTTATCCTGGAGCTAACTCTTCATCCCTCTAAAATAAAGTCTGGAGTCAGACTCCCCTTAGGTGATCTTGCTTTTGCATTGCTTCTTCATTGTTGGCTTTGGATATAGCATAGGATACATACTTTGGTTGCCTTGCTTAGCAACCATCCTTAACTTTACACTGATTATTTGAGGGAAGTCCTTAATTCCACCATAATCAAGTCCATCAAGGATTCGATACCTCATCTTTGACGAGGAATCATCAAAGATGCTTCTAATGTCAAGAGCTGACTCAGCTGGAAGAGAAGACGAACGCTGCGCACATTTGTTGGAACAGGCCTACTAGTCCAGTTCTTTCCTATGGCAGAACCTCAAGAAGTGCCTCCCTGAAAATATTCTGGGCTGCAGACCTTTGCAGTGGGTGCTTAAGTTTCCTTACCTTGCTCATTCTAAAGCAGTGCTTTTCCCAAGGTACTCATTGGCAAGAGGAAATCATCTTGAGGTGGATATACAGAACAATCAGGTACATTTGCTTCTCCACATATAAGTTAGTTGCTAAACATAAGATGAAATCTAAGGGGCTTGTAAGATGCATGATCTGAGTGGAGATTTGGTGGGGCAGCCTCAGTTAAAAGTGTTTTAGGGAATTCCCCGCAGTCCAGTGGTTAGGACTCCTCCCTCTCACTGCAAGGGCCCGGGTTCAATCCCTGTTGGGGAACTAAAATCCCACAAGCCATTCAGCATGGCCAATAAAAAAGTGTTTTACACAAATCCTGTCTTTACCATTCATAACCACTAAACAGAATAGGTGACACTATTATTTTGCCAACTACAGTCAGCCCTCCCAACCTGCGCGTATGGTGGGCTGACTGTACTATGCTACTTTATATAAGTGACTTGAGCATCCTTGGATTTTGGTATCTGCTGCGTCCTGGAACCAAACTTCCCTGGGTACTATATTGAGGGATGACTGTGTAGACTTAGATTTCTAAAATACAAACTGAGAAAAACATGTAAAAAGAGAGATGACTGAACATATTAAATCTTGAATATTGTTTTTTGAATAATAATGATAGAAACAAAAAATAATCACCACGAAAAATGGTTCACCTCAATTAGAGAGATTTGAGATTAACATATAATAGGCATAAAAAATGCACTGAAAAAGTATTAATTGATTTTATGTTGCAAATTTTAAAATCACATAAGTATATTACTAATACATTTTCATTTTTCTTCTGTGTATTCTGACATTTTCTATAAACTTAATTTTTCTATTTTCAGTTTTTGATTATTGATTCTGGTTTTGGTAGATTTCTGACTTTTGTGAAAGGTAATAAATTTATGGGTGTTTATTGATGTTTAAATGATAACACAGCTAACTTTGGTAACACTTATTTAAAGTAACCCGGTTACTTATTAGATTGGCCTTTCTTAGGATAGGTTTGAATTTTTTTTTGGTTTCTTTTTTTTTTAATCGAAGTACAGTTGATTTACAATGTTGTGTTAGTTTCAGGGGTACAGCAGAGTGATTCAGTTATACATATATATCTATCCATTCTTTTTCAGATTTTTTTTCCCTTATAGGTTATTACAAAATATTGAGTATAGTTCCCTGTGCTATACAGTAGGTCCTTGCTGGTTATCTATTTTATACATAGCAGTGTGTACATGTTAATCCCAAACTCCTAATTTATCCCTCCCCCCCTTTCCCCTTTGGTAACCATAAGTTTGTTTTCTGTCTCGTTTTTTATATGTTTTGTATATAAGTTCATTTGTTATCATTCTTTTTCTTTTTTAGATTCCATATATAAGTGATATCATATGATATTTGTCTTTGTCTGGCTTATTTCACTTAGCATGATAATCTCTAGGTCCATCCATGTTGCTGCAAATGGTATTATTTCATTCTTTTTTATGGATGAGTAACATTCCACTGTATATATGTACCATATCTTCTGTATCCATTCATCTGTTGATTGACGTTTAGGTTGCTTCCATGTCTTGGCTGTGGTAAATAGTGTTGTAATGAACAATGGGCTGCATGTATCTTTTCGAATTATGGGTTTCTGCAGATATGCCCAGGAATGGGATTGCTGGATCATATGGTACATCTATTTTTAGATTTTAAGGAACCCCCATACTGTTCTCCATAGTGGCTGTACCAATTTACATCCCCACCAAGTATGTAGGAAGGTTCCCTTTTCTCCACATCCTCCCCAGCATCTATTATTTGTAGATATTTTGATGATGGCCATTCTTACCGGTGCGAGGTCATACCTCATTGTAGCTTTGGCTTGCATTTCTCTAATGATTAGGGATGGTGAGCATCTTTTCATATGCTTGTTGGCCATTTGTATGTCTTCTTTGGAGAAATGTCTATTTAGGTTTTCTGCCCATTTTTTGATTGGGTTGTTTGTCTTTTTGATTTGTGTTGTTGTATTGAGCTATATGAGCTGTCTGTATATTTTGGAGCTTAAGCCCTGGTCAGTCCCATTGTTTGCAAATATTTTCTCCCATTCTGTAGGTTGTTTTTTCATTTTGTTTATAGTTTCCTTTCATATGCAAAAGCTTTTAAGTTTAATTAGGCCCCATGTGTTTATTTTTGTTTTTATCTCTAGGAGATGGATCCAAAGAGATATTTATTTACTAGGTAGACATTTGAAGAATACCTCGAAAATGGAAGCGAGCTATTTCTTGGACAGAATCACCCATATAAACCAAAATGATAGCTTATTATACTAAAAATATATGTGTAAATTGGACTTCCTCAAAACTTAAAGAAAACCTTTGTTCTTCAAAAAACCTGTTAGAAAGGCATGAAAAGATAAGCTATAAACTGGGAGGAAGTATTGGCAACCACATATCTGAAAAGAGATTTGTATCTAGAGCATATAAACTATCCTCAAAACTTAAAAGCGAAAAAAAGAAAGGGAGGGAGGGAGGGAGGAAGGAAGGAAGGAAGGAAAGAAGGAAGGAAGGAAGGGGAAAAGAAAGATATACTAAAAGAAACAAAGGAAGAAAGCAAGCAACAATTCAACTAGAAAACTGACAAAAGACATGAGGAGACAATTTATCAGAGAGGATATACAAATGACAAATAAGCACATGAAAAGATGTTTAACATTTACATCTGTAGATGGCTATTACACACCTTTTAGAACTGATAAAAATTTTAAAAATAGTGGCAATGTCAAATGCTGACAAGGATGTGAAGAAACTGGATTTCTCAAACATTGCTGGTGGGAATGTAAAATGGTACAGCCACCCTGGAAAATAGTTTCTTAAAAAAGTAAACATAAACTTATCATACAACCCAGCAATTGCACTACTGGGCATTTATCCCAGAGAAATGAAAATTTAGGTCCACCAAAAACCTGTACAAGAATGTTTATAGCAGCTTTATTTGTAATATCCCCAAACTTGGAACAATCAAAATATCCATCAATAACTGAATGGCTAAACAAACTGTTACATCAATACCATGGGATGCATGGAATTAAAAGGAAGAACTATTGATGTACACAACTTGGATAGATCAAGGGCATTTTGCTGAGTGAAAAAGAGTCACATAGTGTATGATTCCATTTATGTAACACTCTCAGAATAATCAAATTATAGAAATGGAAAACAGATTAGTAGTTAACAGGGCTTAGGGATCATGGGGTGAGGGGCATGGTTGTGATTATAGAGGGGTAGCACGAGAGATCACTGTGATGGAACAGTACTGTATCTTGATTGCTGTGGTGGTTACACAAATATATATGTGATAAAATGTCATAGAACTATACACATACATTGTACCAATGTCCGTTTCCTAGTTTTAATGTTACACTATAGTTATATAAGACGTAACCATTGGGGGAAACTGGGTGAAGAGAACACAGAACCTCTCTGTAATATTTTAAAATCTTCCTGTAACTATGTAATTATTTCAAAACAAAACGTTTTTAAAAAGTAAATATGTAGAACCGACAAAGAAAGCCAAGAATTAAAAGGGAAGACAATGGATTGTATTAATAACAAAGTCATAGCATGAAACAGTCTATTTGTTTATGTTCGTGAATAGTATTTAAGAAAAAAAAATCCTCATTCTTTTATTAAACACAGTTATGCCTATTTCTTCATGCCTAAATAGGTAATAGGTTAGTTAGGTTAGATTTTCCTGTTCTAGAACTTCATATGAGCTGACTCATATAATAGTGTTTTGTGTCTGTTTTCTTTCACTAGAATAAAGATTTTGAGGTTCATCCATGTTACGTGTGTCAATAGTTCATTCCTTTTCATTGCTGAGCAGTATTCTATTGAAGATATATACTACAATTTCTTACTCATGCATTTTTTGATGACTGTGTGGGTTGCTTCCAATAACAGCAACAGCAACAACTATAGTTACAAACCCCCAAACAAAAAGAAAACCCTTGTGTCATTTAGGAATTCTTTTGCCTTTAAGTAATAGCATATTTAATCAACATATGGACATTTATTGTGCCTTAAACAAACAAACAAACAAACAAAAAAAACTCTGAAGATGCATACTTCCAGGGTTGGTCTAGCAGCTTAAACATGTTACAAGTGACTAGATTATTTTAATTTTTTGTTCTATCATCCTTGGTGTGTTGATTCTTCTCCTTATGCTTGTGACCTTATGCTTGCAAGTTGACTTAAATTCCTGTTCACAGCAAGAAAGAGAGGAACAGGGCAGTTCCAGCATGTTCTCTCCTATGTCTTTTTATAAGAAAGAAAAACTTTGCCAAAGCTCCCCAGCAGACTCCCCCTCATGTCTCACAGCTCTGAACCGTTGCATCACTGGCTCAAGAACAGCTGGGAAAGAGGGCAAAATTCTAATGATCAGCTTCCCTGAAACAATCGTATTTCATCACTTGGGATGGAGTCCATTGTCAACCCAGACAAATTAGGGTTCTGTTAGCAGAGAGACAGAGGAATGGCTGATAGATATGGATCTAATAGTGTCTGCCATAATACCTTCCCTTGATCTCTTTTTACTAATTTATATTTTTTTTCCTCAGGTGATGGTTCTTCTTAACTTCTATCACCTCAAATATTTTTAAAGAAATGCAATTCTTCCAATGGCACTTGTATAGATATATACTATAGAATTTTTATTTGTTTGTTTTAAAAGAGACTGTAGATGAACAAAAGTCTACATTTAGGGCAAAATATAGTCACCAAAATATTTGTCTCTAATTGTGATATCCTGTTCATATTGAAGAGATGCTCTAGAAATACGATGATACCATTCCAATTTTACCATGTCCATGTCCCAGGAGGAAACGTTCCCAATTTTCTGTTCAACTTTTCCATACTTAGACCAACCATTTGTATATGAATCAAAATGTTATATTTAATATATACCAGCTGTACAAAAGTAACCTTGAATTTAAGATATGATAAGACCAAAAAGAAAAGCTTTTATCACAACTTCCTATGTACATTTTCATCAACTCACATGGTGCACATCTGGGTCTTTGATAGCTATGTGTTTAAAAAAAAATCTAACAGATTCAAAATAATTTTAAAATCCTGTGTTTTTCTCTAGTCAGTCATTTTAAAAGATTAATATTATTAGCATAATCATAAAGCTATCTATGAACGTAATTTGAAGATAGAGATGAAAGTGAATTCATAAAATCTAAATGTTTTACATTAAAAAAATAATAACCTCATTGAAAAAGAAAACATAAAGAAACTAATAATTATTGAACACTTAAGATATTCCAAGCAATAAACCTGGTGCTTTGTACACTGCCTGTGATTTAGTCCTCTCCAAATATCATGAGAAAACTAAGACGCAGAGGAGTTAAGTAATTTGTCCTAGGTCACATTAAAAAAATAAATCCAGTTCTGTGGATTTATTATCCAGATTTTTTAAATTAATGAAGAACGAACAACCAACCAACCAAACATCCCAAGAAGCCAAATCAGTGCAAACCTTGATAATATTAGAGAACTCTTTATTTATGTTGGATAAAATAGAATCTAGGAAACCCAAGAAAACATAAAATTTAAATGTGGTGTATTTCTCCCACTTTATCATTATTGCCATCAGCAGTTTCTAATGATCTAACCTCTAGCAATGCTCACCTTCTCTTCCACCAAAGGCACATGCCAGATGAATTTAGAAAGGTTTAATTGAAGAAGATTTGTTCAATAATCAAGCAATTAAAATGGGTAGGAAAAACACAGAGTACTAGAAAAGCAATGTGAGAAATTCACTAGACTTTGAATCCAGTGAAAATGTAAAACTAACCTAAAACAAAAATGTCATACAATTTGGGCAGAGAAAGCACTTGAAGAATCATCAAAGGATTTAACACTAGTGAATTTTATGAGGTGCTGTCAGGCAAAAAGGAACTATGATAAAAGAATAGACAATAAGAGTGAGAAAAAGGGTGAGGGGGAGTGAAAGTATATGCGGAAAGAAAAAAAAGAATAAAGGGACTGGACTGTGTGTATAATAATGGAAAAATGAGACTCTTTTCATACAGATGGTGATCAGTGGCCAGAGCTTTGAATACAAAGAAAAGAAGTGTGATGATGCAATTATAAAAGAAAGTTAATGGATAAGTGAGAAAAGCCTTACCATGGTCAGAGTAACAGGAGGACAAAGCCACCTTGGAGGAGGCCTTTAGGCCAAGTGCATAGCCAAGGAGCAGGTCTGTGCTGTGCAAACTGAACAGCAAGTAACCTCTGAGGCAGAAGTCAGTGTTTGTGTTTGTGTGAGTGTGTGTGTGTGTGTGTGTGTGTTTTGGGGTGGCGGATGGGGGTGTCTTAAGGCATAAGAGAAACAGAACACATTTTCCTGGAACCTCAATTTTACTTTCTGGTAAACAATCAAAATATCATTGCTAATTATCCTATGGTATAGAATGTCAAATTCACAAGAATTTTTAAGATAAATTATTTTTCCCAACTTTATTTAGATATAATTGACATATGACATTGGGTAAGTTTAAGGTATATAATTTTGATTTGATACACTTACATATTGCCAAATGCTTACCATAGTAGGGTTAGTTAACACTTCCATCACTTTAAATAATTACCATTTCTTTTTTGTGGTGAGAACATTTAAGATTCACTCTTCTAGCAACTTTCAAATATGCAATACAGTATTATTAACTATAGTCACTATGTTGTACATTAGATCCTCATGACTTACTTGATAACTGGAAGTTTGTACCTTTTGATCCCCTTCACCCATTTCACCCACCCTTCCACTGCCCACTCCCTTCCCATCTGGCAACCACCAATCTGTTCTCTTTATTTATGACTCTGTTTTGTTATGTTTGTTCATTTGTTTTGTTTTTTAGATTCCACATATAAATGAAATGATATGGTATTTGTCTTCCTCTGTCTAACTTATTTCACTTAGCATAATACCATCTAGGTCCATCTATGTTATCACGAACGGGAAGATTTCATTCTTTCTTTTATGGCTGAGTAATATTCTTTAATCATTCATCTATCAATGCCCACTTAGGTTGCCTCCATAGCTTGGCTATTGTGAATAATGCTGCAATGAACATACGGGTGCAAATATCTTTGTGAATTACTGTTTTTGTTTTCTTCAGATAAATACCCAGAAGTGGAATTGCAGATCGTACGGTAGTTCTATTTTAAATTTCTTGAGGGACCTCCATACTGTTTTCCATAGCAGCTGTACTAATTTACGTTCCCACCAATAGTGCACTAAGGTTCCCTTTTCTCCACATCCTTGCCAGAACTTGTTATGTGTTGTCTTTTTGGTGATGGCCATTATGACAGGTGTGAGGTGATATCTCATTGTGGTTTTGATTTGCATTTTCCTGATGATTAGTGAACATATAGTTTTTTGATTGAAAAGAAATATGATCTCACAGATAAGACACTGATTCACATTATGCATTTTAAAACCCAAAGAGGCTGGGACAGAACCACTATCACGTTCAGAATTCTTCAACAGCTCTGCATAGATGCAGAATGAAATTAAAAATCCTTTTCTTAGCACAAAAAGCCATTGTGCCTGCTGTTTACCCTTGTCTACTCTTGTCCCTTCTCCTTACTTGCCCCCTGAGACTTTCCTTTTTCAAAATTACAGTCTTGGGGTTTCCAGAATTTGTCATGCCCATAGTGTCTCCTCTGCCTAGACTGTACCTTTCTCCTTGTTAACCTGGGGGAAGTTTTACTTGTTCCTTCCAAGCTCTCACTGCACTTTGTCTATATCCCATTAAGGAAAATATCTCCATGTATTTCTCCAAATAGTTTTCTCTTCATGAGATTCTAAGCTCCTAGAGCGTAGGGACCAATTCTTTTCTTTCACTAGAGGCCTCACAGAAAGTATATCACATATGGACAGAACCTAATAAATATGTATGGAATAAATGTACTTTAATAAATGAATTAGGCCATCTAACACAATATTTGGATATAGGTATGAGATAAAACTTATTAAATAAAACTTTACTGCAGACAAAAGCCACAATTCATTGAAGTAATATGCTGGAAGAAAGGGATATAGAGTTAAAAGAAAATTACACAGTACTAATCATATGTCACATTTTTTCCCAGAATGCTTTAGGGAAATGTTTTAAAAACTTTAAAGGAGCTCTTCCCTTCAAATCAAATCCCACTGAGAAGTGTAAATGAATGAAACTGAACAATACAAATTTTCTCCAATACATGTGGGTGAGGCAGTTTTAGGGTTCTAGCGAGAAAAGCAAATGAGAGACGCACTGTCAAAGACACAGAATATTAGTAACTTACTTTTACATGGGACTTTTCAGCTTATAAATTGGTTTGACATTGTGTCATTTGAGCCTCACAACAACAGTGTTGAAGTTGGCAGGGTAGATACTATCCCAATTAACTAAGTCAAGGAAAGCTTAAATGACTTGCCCAAGTCTTGCCAAGAATTGCTCTCACTGCAGTTATATACTGTAGCTACTCATTAAAACCAGGTCCTAGGATATACAGCTGATCCTCTCGTGTAGAGTTTCCATTTGAATACACAAATACACACACACACACACACACACACACATAAATGTCATGATAACCCTGGAAAGCTCCCAGTGGCATTCCTCAAGAATAGTAGTTGCATATCCCCTGGGCTCCCAGCTCTTTCTTCTTTGCCCTACTGGTATGGAATATGCCCAGACAAGCTGTTTTCCAGTCTTGTTGATTCTAGGGCAACAGAATTTTTACAGTTTTGTTTTTTTTTTTTTAACGTAAGGTCTACACAATCCAGATATCCCTCTATAAATGCCTAGATGGAATCTTTCACTTGGAGTTTTATACATATAAGAAACTGTTTGTTCAAAACCACAGATCCTACAATGTAACATGGGAATTTCACACATTTAAAAAATATAGAAATTCATAAACAACAAAAAAATTAAGAATTCCAAGGAATTAGGGCCAACTACACAATTGGAGGGTGCTATCTCTAAAACCACCCTCATTTCTGACACCAATTACAAGATCAGAGTGTTCCCCAAACCACTCTCAAGTTTGATAATTCTCTAAAAGTACTCATAGAACTCATTGAAAACTATTACACTCACAGTTAGAGCTCATCACAGGAAAAGGATATGAATTAATAGGATTAAAATCAGCCAAAGGAAGGGACACATAGAGCAGAGTCCAGTAAGGTTCCAAACATGAAGCTTGCATTGTCCTCTCCCCATGGAGAAGGATGTGTTACTTTCTCAGCATTGATGTGTGACAATATGCATGAAGTACTGCCAACCAGGAAAGCTCAGCCAAGTTTGGGTATTCAAAATTGGTATTAGGACTTCATTCTGTAAGTATTATGGATCGACCGACTTCCCACATGGTTACTCTCATTCTCCCGGTTGACTGACACTGGGTGATCCAAAGTCCTCACCCTAAGTTACACTGCTGGTCTGTCTGGCATGTCCAGCCTGTTTCCTAGGACAGTTGAGTGTGGCTGGTCACACCCTAAGTCTAGTGTGACCAGTCCCCACACTCAACAAGGACACTTCTATCAGGTATGACATAGATTACTTCCTAGAAACTGAAGGCTAAGTCCAGACCTCTCCTTGGGCAAGACCAAATTCTTTACTACCTAGGCCACAACCAGTCTTTGGTCAAGGCTCTCCTACAGCAAAACAATCAAGTTTGAGCATCTCCATTTAATACAGCATTTATGACAGAGAAATGGTATCAATATAAATATGCCTAACATTTGGAGGAGATAGTGTAGGGGTAGCAATAGATTTTAAGAAAAAACTAATCCATCTTATAAAGCCATCACATTCATTTTCATATTTTTGTCTTTTGATCTACCACTGTTTGTATCTTGTGATAAATTTGTGTAGAACTATTTAGCATGTAGATTAGCTGATGGTTAACTAAATGTAGTTCTTTATCAGGCCAGTCATTTTCCAGCAGTATTATATCCTGAGGAGATTCTAACTGAGTTTCCCAATATATTTGATCATCAATATCATATTATAATCCTACCAACAGTGCTAGTGTTAAAACGTATCACATTATGGTAGTAGATATAACCTGAAAAAAACAGTAAAAAAATATTGGCATATTACTATATTCTCACTTGTCATTAATAATTAGTCCAGTCTATAATTATATTATATGACCAAAACATCTCCCAGAGTGATGCTACTCAGGTTTGCAGGCTTCTAGTCAACCTTGTAAGTTTCCAAAATAGTTTCCAAAAGCAGGAGTAGCTTCATTCTTTCGGATACGTGGCATAACTAAACTAAGAGACATTATCATCTCTTGCTATGGGTCTCTTGAGTAGGCAATATTGGATTTCCCTCATTGTAAAACCCACATATTCCTTCTCTTATCATTAGCTACTATTCCTCCTTCTCTACATTTATACCTACACTTTTTCATCTTCGGAAGGGATGTTAGGTTGAGCCACTGTGCTGGTCCAGATTGCAGTAGCAATACTAGTCAAGCCAATGCCTCCTGTTCAGTCCACTTCTGTTCATATAGAGTTGCACAGGTAGAGAACTAGTGTGCATCTTGACCACTAGGCAATATAACTGCATTGACTGTCAACCTAATTTTGCCAGATTGGATGAAGGCACATTTCACCCCATCAGACCCTAGGAATTCTAACATAAACTTTAAAAGGTTTAGTTCCAGTTTCTTACTTGCTGGTTCCAATCACCTTCCCATCTTGGAATAAGATTCTTCTGATGGGCATCACAATATCCTACTTTAATGCATACCCTTAAATTCCCATTGTCAGGAAAAGTCTTATCCCACCAGAGGAAGGAACTGAAAATGGATCATCATTTTCTGAGAGACCTGATGCTTCCTGTGTAATACCATTAAAGGTCCCCTAAGCAACTCCATCTCTAGTCATGTATTTTACTCACTTTGGATTACTTAAAATTGTAGTGCAGTGGTTCTCAAACTTTATCAAAATCATCTGGAGAGAGTCTGATTCAGTGGGTCTGTAGTGCAAACCAGGAATTTTCACATCTAAGTTCCCAGGAGTCACTAATGCTACTGGTCTGCAAACCACTCTTTGAGAATAACTGTTAAACCCCATGATTTTAGAAATCATCTGTTTATTTCTGTTTCCTTTCAGGAATATAAGCTTTTTAATTACAGGAAAAGTTTTATTCATCAATATGTTCCCATGACCTAGCAGAGCATTTAGTAAAGAATCAATAAATATTTGTTGATTAAATGAATGATAATGCCGTTTCTAGCTTCATGCTACTTATATTGATACTGCTTCTATTGGTGAAATCATTTGCATATTTGAGGACAGCAACATGACTTTGTTTTTCATACATGTAGTTTAGTGTTTTAATATATAAATATCAACAATAAAACATTATTATACTTTAATAACATCAGCATGATATATTGCTAATGGTCTTTGCAGAAATATTTTTTTACTAAATCACTACGTATATATGTTTGTGTATGTGTGTCCACGTGCTGGGTTTAGAAGAATACCATTTTTCTTTTATTATATGCGAATTGATAGTATAAAATTGTTACATGAAATATGTGGCAGTTGTATACCTTGCAGGCAAAATTAATGAAAAAGAAAAATTTATAGAATCTAGGCTACTTTGAAAGTGTGATGAAACATGTCCTCACAAATTAAAGTTTGGAGAATGGTAGAAAGTACAAAAATCATTGATAGTCTTTCTGAAGATTGCTCCCCATTCTGTCTTCTGCTCATTAATTGTTAATATTCATTTAGATTCTAGTTGGCCTCTTTAATGCCAGGTTCCCAAACTCAAGTGGAACTAAAGGCAAACTACCTTAATTTTCTCTTTTACATCCCTCTTAAAGTTTTTAAACAAGCACTACTAATTTTAAGAAATTAGCAAACCAAGTACCCTGGGGGCCATGATTTAGTCCAATCTCATTAGCTAAGTGAGGCCTAACCTCAGTGTCGCCCATCTTACTTAGGAGATGTAATTAAGAGGCCAAGGAAGGGAACAGTGTGGGTGAAGCTATGCCAGGACTTACAAGTGAAATGATGAGAAACTACAGCAACTAGGATAATTTAAAGTTGCAGAAGAGAAGGTAAGTAAATAAAATTAATGCTATAAATGATGTAGCAAAAGCTGATGAGTCTCTTCTTTGAATCAATCCAATGACATGTCAAAACTAGTCACTGGATGTTATTAGTGGCATATAAATGTAAAACCAATAAAAAGAGGTACTTCACCATCCAGCACAAAACCAAACTATGAAATTCTTAACCACTAAAAATTTAGTGTTAAATTCCAGTTAGATTTTTTAAATTACTTAGAAATTCATTTTAGTTTGATTTAAAAACTCATAACAGACATAAAACTAAGGTTTAAGGGCATGTGTTAAGTTTTGTCAACTGAAAAGAACCACTTACTCAACTGAAGATGTGCGGCTTTTTGATAATTTTACCTAATGTGGAAACACCAGGCATTACTGATAGATAAAAGCAATGTGAAATGTGAAATATCCTGTTTGTGTCCTGTTTGAGGAGATATTTACAAAATGAGTCAAAACAAAAATCCCTGTTATTGCAAGAGATTTTTTTCAACCTTGCTGAGCCTAAAATATTAGTCTTGATTTCATTTTGGAAAATGAAAACCACACCAAATGTATTCAGTTGCAATCTGGTCCTAGTCAAAGCTGTGAACTAGGTGAAGTTTTCCTTTGAGGCTAGCCCACTTCCCTTTGGTGTCTAACGCAGTACTCTCACTCTATTTCAGGGTTGCCCATTTATGGAACAGGCTTCCAAATCCTGCAGGGTCCAGATCTCTAATAGGTGATGATTTGCTAATCCTGTGAAGTAAACTGTGCTAATAATTGGGTAGGGTGCCACAGACTATGACTTCCTAATTCAGTTAGTGAAAATTGCAGTCTCTTAGGATTATAGGAGACCTTAGAGGCTACTCTCCACACAGTGCAAGAATCCCACCTAAGGGACCTCTTCAGTAACAGTTCCTGTTATAGGAAGTACACTACTTCACCAGGTGAGGCAGTTTTAGATGTTAAAAAGTTATGTTTTATATTAAGCTAAGATCAAGAGGTATCAGGATGTAGAGAAAAGAACATTTGCTATGGAGAAGGCCCAAGGCCAAATTCCAGCTTCACCATTCACTATCTGTATGAATCTGAGCATGTTTTTGTTTTGGTTTTTAACTTCACTGACCTCAGTGTCCTGATAAAGAGGAATAAAAGAAAAATCTCAAAGAATCATGATAATATTAATTACTAATTATTTGTAAGACATCATCTAGTGCTGGGTACAAAGTGATGATCCAATAAATCTTATACTAATTTAATCTTTTCTCCTATTATCCCTAGTCTAGTTCTTCCTATATGAAACATAAAATTGTTCTGTTCCTTTTATTTCATGACAACTTTCAAAATGTCTAAACCTAAGTGTCATATTTCTTCTTTTACTCTTTTCTTTTTCGGTCTAAATATCACCATTTCCTTCAGCCATTCCTTGCATGGCCATGTTCTTCCAATCCCTCACTATTCTATTTCCTTCATGTAAGTGCATATTGTACTTCATAAATATCTTTATGGAATGATGGTGCCTGTAATCGGGGACGGTTCTCTAGAGATGGGTTATATAAAATAATTTTTGAGATGTTTATTCTCCATTCCCTACACCATCTTATCTTTATCAGTCCCTTTGCCCTGCTTCATAGCACCTTATCCTTACTGGGAATATTTTCTTTATTAATGAGCTAATTAATTCAATAAGTATATGTTTGTTCATTATTTCTCCCTCTTATCTGAACATGTCACATGATGGCAGGAATCTAGTCTTTTTGTTCACCCTTTTATAACTGGTACTTAGTACAGTCTCTGGCACATGAAAGATGCTAATGAATATTTGATAAATAATAAATTCAAAAGCAGTTTGAGAAATTATTCTAGGTAGAGATGATGGTAACTGTATCCATGGAATTGACAACTCACAAATCTTGCATAAAAAAGTAATTGCTTAGAATTTAAAAAATTTTTATGGCAAAAATGTATATATGATAGGAAAAAGAGAACAATGGAGGGAAATGATTCTGTCCTTGATTCCACTGATCAGGCCTTCCTTTTGGTTAGGTTCCAAGCGGCTGCTCCCCAGGCATGGACACTACCCTCCACGTAGACACAGAGGAATTCCCTCTGCAAACAGAGCAGTGTACTTGCCTACAATTGAGGGAATCCTCTTCCAAACGCCAACTTTGGTTGGCAGATAAAAAGGAAATTCTTGTGCCCTGGCATGCCTTAGGTAAGCAGAGTTGTGGCCATATGTCCTCTGTGAAATGAAGATTGCAATAAAAAATACTGTAGAGAGGTACTTTGTAGTTTAACGAGGTAATTGTTCAGGTACTATTTAAGGGGATAATTTAATATATAATAGTCTATGAATACTTAAACTATCAGAGAAAATCATTTTTTGGTATCTCATTTTAAAATGAGTGTCAAGCTTAAAATATTACATCGACTCAGTGAAAATGTCTAATTCAAATGTATTCAGTTGCATCTGGTATTAGTCTATTCTTTTGTTACATATAGAAATAGGAGCTTCTTTCAAATATTATTTAGTAATATATTAAAACAATTTGTATCATCAAAAAAACACCAAAGGGGTGGTTCTAAACTATTTATAGAAAAATATATTGATATTTTTGGAAGGAAACATTTGACAATACCTTGTTTTCCATTTATATTTTGCAAATGAAGTAGGCTTGGTGATTCATTGGGTTAATAACGAAAGCAAATAAAAGGTTAACTTTTAATTTTAACACATTACGTCAAAATTTTATATGCTTAAGGAATAGTTAGTTCAGGTGTAGCCAAGTCAAATTGTCTAAGGACTTTGGAGGAAATAAAGCTGAGAAACTCAGGCCACCTGAGGGCAATTGGGAGCAGGCTCATCCCATCTAGGTGATATAGCCGCTGCTTGGTGTCAATGCATTGTGCCACTAAGAAATATAGGCTTAGCGTTGCCAGATCTTACGATTTTTTAAAGAGAAGCTGTAAATCTGTATTTTTACCTAAACTCCTTAATACTTAAACATTGGTAAAATATATGAAATGTAAAATAAATCACTATATTACCTGAATATGTTATGTCTGGGTCATATCTAGTAATGTATGAAGTTAGAAAATGATAAAGTTTCTATTTTACCAATAAAGAGAAATTTTCTCTCCAGTATTCAGAAATAGGGAAAATAAAACAATCAAATATAATTTCCCACCAGATCAGGAAAAGAAAAAAACCCCACAAACCTGAAATTGATAAATTTCAGTGTTTGTAAGCACACAGAAAACTATGCATTTTCATTACAGTGTTGTTGAGAGTATAAAAGGTAAAAATCTTTTGGAAGACCAGTTGAGTGGTAGCTATCAAAAATATTTAAATTACGTATATGTGTATATATGCGTATGTGTGTATACATATACATACATATATTTTATATATACTCTTGGACTAAGCAAGTCCATTTCTAGGAATCTATTTTAAAGAAAGACTCACGTATGTGTACAGTAGTAATATGTACAAGGATGTCACTTTCAGAATTGTTTATAATAGCAAAAGTGAAGATATCCTATATATTTGTTGAGTAGGTGAGGGATTCAATAAATGTGGTGTATCTAAATTATGAAATATTGGACAACAGCTAAAAAAAGGCAGAAGACCCATATCTACTTATAAGGAAAGCGTAAGATATATAATTATTAAAAAAATTGGAAGAATGGGTATAGAATAATTATGATTATATGAAAATAATATTTCTATGTGTATATATACATGTGTGTTAGATATTTAAAAGAGCACTGGAAGAACTGGCATAGTATAATTATGTTTTCATAAGATATTTGTATGTGTATTTGTGTTAGTTCTTAGCAAAAGGACTGAAAGGGCATAAAGCAGAATTTTAACATACGTTGTCTTTCAGACAAGACATTGGAATGGAGAGGTGAGAGGGAACTTTGACCTTTTATAACTATTGCTTAAATCTTTTCCAATAAGGATATATTCATTAATTGTTACCTAAATAAAAGGAATAGTAAAGACAAAACAAAATTAAGCCAGTAAAATGGGATTATCATAGTGATGAAAGATAATAATAAGAAAAATAAATCATTGCTTATTGGTTAAAACTATTAATTAAGAGGATATGGAAGCTATGCTATCATATACAGATCTCTATACTGAAATGATTTAAAACACAGGTTCTTTCATGTGACTGGGTTCAAATCTAAGCCAGTCAGCTGAGTGACTTTGTCCAAGATTTGTGTATATAACAAATTCCTACTTATAGCACCTTACCAATAATAATTGATAATGGATATAAAATACTTAGCATAGTTCCTACTACATTGAGTAAATTCTCTAAAAATAATGGCCATTATTATTCATTGGAGATTAACGTTATGAAACTAAATCCAGAGGATTTACTTAAAAATCTCTGGATACATTTTTCAGAGGTACTGGTCAGCTACTGCCATCTTGTTAGCTGTAATGCCTCCACCCTTTATTCAATCAAAATAATTGGTTTTTTCTTAGTTTCTTTTGAAATTAACTAAGTTTCAGGTGTACAACATTATAATTCAATATCTGTATACACTACTAAGTGATCACCACCACAAGTCTAGCTGACCTCCATGTCCGCGCAGTTGACCCCCTTCATCCATTTCACCCACATATCAACCCCTTTCCCTTCTGGTAACCACTAATCAGATCTTTGTACCTACAAGTTTGTTTTTATTTTATTTGTTCATTTGTTTTACTTTTGTGGATTCTACACGAGTGAAATCATATGGTATTTGTCTTTCTCATTCTGACTTATTTTACTTAGCATAATACCTTCAAAGTCCATCCATGTTGTCTCAAATGGCAACATTTTTTTTGGCTGAGTAGTATTTCATTGTACATATGTACCACATCTTCTTTGCCCATTCATTTGAAAACATTTTAATGGTATATTTTTAATCAGAAATCCATGCTATTTTTGTAGTGGGTCAATAGCAGTACACAGGTATCTGGCTATGGGAAAGTTATGTATTCAAGATGATGTATTTGTGAAATTCCCCCTCCCTCTTTTAGCTGCTGTTTTGGTATTAGATAGTTCTATACATTATACGCAAAATACGGTAGCAAAATATAGTCTACCTCTGAGACCGTTGACTTTGCAACAGAACAAATTTCATCAGCTACTTCCACGCATCCTTATAAACATGCAAGGTCATAATACCACCTCCAATAATGCAGCTCTAGAGAGAAGTCATTGTTTGGCCATTGAAACCAGTAGTGATTATTAATCAGTTTTTCTGTCAGTGTCAGTGTCAGCCTTATGTGGAAAACGGATGACACCCAATCTGAAACTTAACTGGATAACTTAATAAACATTAGGCAGAAGTGTTCAAGGGTGTATTTTGTCAATACAACATTTCCATCACTCCTGGAGAAGCATATGCCGAAAGATCACTCTGGCTGAAGATAATCAGAAAACCAAATATAAAACTATTTTTGATTCAGAAAAGAGAAAACCACAAGTAATGACAGATACTGAAAGGAGAGATAATAAAAGCGACCAAAACGGGAGGGACCTCAGAGTAGATCTGGCAC
Source organism: Eubalaena glacialis (assembly GCF_028564815.1). Classification (NCBI taxonomy): domain Eukaryota; kingdom Metazoa; phylum Chordata; class Mammalia; order Artiodactyla; family Balaenidae; genus Eubalaena; species Eubalaena glacialis. The sequence continues at coordinate 92,798,884 of NC_083723.1, read as the reverse complement.
TCTTTTGTTGTACAATAACTTAAGAGCCTTTTAATAAATGAAATTAAAATAAACATTGCTTTTATTTATACAAATATATTTTTTTCCATTTTAAAGTGATAATCTTTCCAAAAGTCATCTCACTGACAGTTTAAAAATTCTGTTTACTATTCCTACTTCTGATGAGAACAGAGTTTTATCATTAAAACCAAGAAATGTGTAGGTATTCACATTTCATTTCTCCCACTGCAGTTTCCCCAGCCATTTTTTTTTAATCTATTTTTTTATTGACAAATGTAGAGCCTTTAAATTAACTAATGTTTGGAAGTAGGCAATCACAAGTCCCATATATGCTAGACTCTGGTCAGGAAAATATAATCTTTAATTTAACCACTTTTCTTTTGCAGGTCATGGAAGAATTTGACATGCATGCCTCTGGAAAAGGCACAGATTTGAAATAGAATACCTGCTAAGCCCTTGTTTTCTTCTAATCAGTAGTTTCTGATTGAGAAAATTAGACATGCACACAATATATGTGTGTTACATGTTAAGCATACTCAAGCTAATTTATTTGTTATTCATATTGAATTTAGTTCCCAGATCTCTCAGTTGTTTAAAACCCAGGCAAGTTTGTAATCTTGAGACACTTACGTCTGTCTTTATTTTATATTCTACCAAAGCAACAACTTATTTGGAGAGATATTGTATAATTCCAATGTAAAACTAGTAATTCAATATTACTGTTTTATATTTGCTACAATTATCCACTTTATAACAGTATAGTTTTTTATAATTGGCTACAGTGTCTTGCAGTTTATAACATAGTATCTTAATCATACTCAACATTCAAGAAATGTCTGCTAAATGTAACCATAATGAACTGTGGTACATTTAAGCTAGTTCTGCTATTCTGTTAATTTCATTTTTTTTTTTTTAGTAATTTTTGTTATAGATATCTACTGCTGAAGGATTATTTCCACTAGTTGTGAAAACTGAAAGAACCCTGTGTTTTGGTAGTCTCTTTTTCTCCACAAATAAACACTATTTATAGACTCTAAATTAAGGACCCACATTTTCAAGGAAATTCTGTATTGTGCAAAATGAGTTCTTTTAAAGCCAGAAAATGACATTGAGTGTAGAATCCAGGACCTCTAACTTTGAGTTCATCATCGCATCTTAGGAACTACCTGGTAAAATGCCTTAACTGCCAGGATAGGAAATGAGGATGTCATATAACTTACTTACAAGTCCTAGGCCATGGAGAGCTTTATAAATTAAAATGAACACCCAGAATGACTGTTGGAAGCCAGAGCTATGCACAGAGCATCCGTATAATGTGCTCTGTGTGGTTGGCATTGCTAAACAGACAAGCTGTCACATTCTGTACTAGCTGAATATTCCAGGGCTCTTCCTCTGTCAACCAAGGTAGAGGACATGGCAGTAGTCAAACCTCGAGGTGACAAAAACCTAAAGTAGTGTGGTGAGCCCTGTATTACAGAGAGAAATTTACACGTGTAGATGGGAAGAAGCATCTCTTGCCACAGCACCTATATCATAATCCAAACGCCTCCTTGGACTGAGAACATCACTATTAAAATAAAGGCACGTTGTGTAATGACAGGAAAAGAGATTTCAGTAAAAGAGATCTTAAAAACAAAAATAAAACCTATAAAAAGGATCATCTTACATGCTTTTAAGCAGATTTTTTAAAAAAATATTTATAATACTGCAATAATTTAATGGGAGAAAAGAGTAACATATTTTGAAGTTCAACAAAGAATGTTACCATGAATTTATTAACAGACTACACGAATATACTTCAACTTATTTTTTAAATTATGTTCTATTTACTTAGGAAAAAACTGTGTTGTATTTCTTATTCTATAAAATCCCAAATTATTTGTATTTAATTTTTTAAAATATTGTCTTCATAAGCAAAGAAAGAATGATAATCCTTTAAAGGCCTGTGTATGGTTTTAGGATACAATCTATGAATTATGGCTATTTGGTGCCACCTAGTGGTAGAGGGCTTTTAAAATCAGTTTAAGTTTAAATTTAGAAAATTTGTAATGAAAAATAATTCACAGATGGCTAGACTGTCTCCTAAGAGAGATAAAAGTTAAGACAAAGTATATTTGGCATTCATAGACATTAACTGAGATGGTCTCTTACCCTCAACACTGGAGAAACATTTGATTTGACTGATTCAGAATGCTTTCTGACTAAAAAGAGATTTGGGGTTGACAGGTTTTTACGTTATTTTTATTGTTTTATTCTTTGTTGCTCGGTTGATTGGTTGGTTTCTAAGGTCAAGGATAGATCTAGGATTGATATAAACTTAGAGATGGTGTACCATCTCAGATTTAATTATTATTAATTAAACATTATCAATATAGGAAATGACATAATCATACCATTCTGTGGACAAAGTGAAAATAACATATGCCTATAGCATACAGAACGTATAAAAGTGCCAGATTGTTTTTCACAATTCGGGAATAGGCATTCCCATTATTTTAGTGGTCACATAGACATACCTCCTGCCCAAGTACCTTCTTCTTTAGAGAAGCTGATCTACTCACAGCATCCAGAAGGAGAGGATGCACAAGTGCCCATCCCTGGGGTACAGTTGATTGGCCTGAGTGGATACTGGGAAAAAACTGAAATAACTGAATTCTTTCTTCCGACCTTTGGGATGGGGACACTGAGAGGCTATATCAAATGAATGAAAGTAAGCGTTTAATGTGAAAATTCCTGATAAACCAAGGATGAGGCTACTACAATGGAATGTCAAAGTCATTTTCAAGTTACAGAATCCACAAAGAAACAGAATAGGCCAGTCTTCAGAGAAATTAAGAGTAGTCAAGCCATATGGAGGGAAAAACAAAGATGAAGAAGGACTCTGTAATTTATGAGAGAAAGGAGCAGTCTTACTCTTGGCTTTCAGTTCCATTCCTCCTGTGCTCAAGCTTTTAGCTTGTGTCTTGTCCTTGTTGTCCCTGGCGACACCTTCACATAACTTCCTTCTTACTTGATCTAGGAATTTTTGATCCTTTCAACCAAATGACCCTACATTACGGAGTGGGATATTCCAATTCTGAAATACTTCAAATTTGGTGAAATGTATTTCACCAGATGGGAATGATGTCTTTCCCAAAACGTCTGCGAATATTGGCTGTCACCAGGAAATTATAGAATATTTGACTGAAATTTTAATTTTATACCGAATTTCCAGATCTTTAATTGTGGCTTTGATAATATTTTAAGACATGTGTTTTTTCTCCTGTATTTCCCTTTCCTTTCCTCCTGTTTAGCAAATACCTAACTTGTTGCCTCATAGGAGAGGTATTTGGGTATAGGGAGTGTGTGTAAACATTGATGTTCCTGGCTGAGGTTTCCAGAAGCTCTAGGCTGGGGCTGTTTGTTATGGGGGTTTGGATTTAGGATTGTTATATGGCATAAGCCCATGTCTTGGAGAAACAAAAGTGAGAGAGAATTTCTCTAGTCTCTAAATACAAAAGATACACAGTCTCGATGAATCTAAAGTAATTTCCTAACTATTTTGATTTTTCAGAGAGAACTAATAAAAATCTAAAAGATATGTCCTGCTGTGATAATTTCTTTATTGCCTAGGGCTGTTTTACTGAGGGGTGGAGGTGAGTGGGTGGTGAAGGGATTTCCTGCTTAGATTTGCTGGGGATGGAGCAGAACCTAACGACTGATACTGGGAAGTGGAAAAGAAAGAGGTTTGTAGGACTAGAAAACAGAGGGGCAGTTAAGCCTTATTTCTTGAAAACATTGCTGAGGGAGGGGATGGGGTATGGTGACAAGACCCCAGGAAGGAAATGGCTGTATATTTGGTCTAGGCAGAAGGAACCATAAAAGCCACAAAAATCTTTCCTGTCTCCATAATACCTCAAAAGGAGCAGCAAAGAGCTCTGGGATGTGCAGGGCCATGTGGCAGAGAGACCTGTAGTGATGACCAAGACCAGTTGGTCCCTTTTCCCCCATCCTTGACCCTGTGTAAGATCCTAGAAGTGGATCCAGATCCTAGAAGTGGATTCTGGAATCCTAGGAGGATTCCAGAGAGGGCTGAGGTTAAGTCTTCAAGATCCAAGCAGAACAGGGGCTAGAAGCTAAAATGAAGTTGTTCCATAAACAATCGTCCTTGTACTCCTCACGCACGAGTTGAGATTCCACTACGTAAGGCTAGAATATAAAGTGTTCCGCTGCTCTTTCATATCGACCAGTATTTACATTAGTTTTACAAACACGTTAAGAAAGGTTTTATTTTCTACTTTATTGGTATCTCCAAAAATTGTCTGCTTCAGTATCACTCAAGTGCTTATGAAAACAAATACAGACTCCCAGGCTGCACCCCAGATGCCCTCACCCCCTCCCCCGCCAGGGTCAGGGCTTAGGGGAAACTTTTTGAAAAAGTGCCCCAGATCCTTCTGATTTGTAACCAACTTGGGAACCAACACTCCAGCTGATTAAATTGTTAAAAATCACTCCATGGTTAAATCAGTCTTTATTACTCAAACCTCTTGTGGTTAACTACAGTTAATTTGGAGGACTTTTATACTGGAGAAAAATTTGTTATCTTCACTAAATTTACTTTAAAATCACTGTGTAAATGATGTATGCATAATTTAAATGTTAAAGATAACTGTTATATGGTTATATGGACTTCTCTGACATAAATCACTTTCTGGACAAGAGAAACGCTATTTGAAATACCTAAATAGAGCAGATGTGGATTTCTCCTTAGTTGTGAGCTCCTCCTTTTAACCTAACATTGACCATGTCCCAACCTTGAGATCTGAAGGGCAGGAAAGATGGAGTATTACCAGTGGCCCCAGCCCTTCCCACTACTTACCTTTCAGTGCTATGGGTACGAATTGAACCACAAAAATGATTTTAGGGGTACTATTGGATCAAGAGTATCTTTGGCACTAAAATGTCACCATACATACCTGAATTTTTCACCATAAATTGCTAATTTAAGATAAATTTTTTTCCCCCAGCAGAGTACAAGTTAGGAAGAGAAAAAAGGTGGAGAGAACAGATAACCTAACACCCCCAGGCCCTCACAATTAGCACGGTGATAGAGATTCATTTTTGCACAGAACTATTCAAGTCATGGAGTATAAAGTAAAAACTAGAGCATAAGAATATTTCTCAGACCAAAGTAAAGGGGTAAGTGGGTCCTAATATAAGCCACTGCCCTGGCAGAGTGGGAGGGTAGTACTGTCAGCGTTTGCACAGCCCAGGCACAGCACTAGGCTAACAGGATAGGACAGAGATGACAAACAGGGCAGAACTAAGTCTTTCAAAGCTTTGCTTCCAACCACAGGGCCTGAGTCTTCTCATGCTTGTATTTAGAATATATACAAGGTGCCCAATGTAGATCTACTGAATTAAACTGGATGTAGGAACTCCCAGGAGAGCTCACCTCCCTGTGCCTGAGGTAAACAGAAAGTACCAGTAGTTCTGGGACTCTGCCCCTGGCTTCCAATACTCATCCAACAGCCTTTGCTTGCTTTTATGTGGCAGTGTAGTTCATGGTCACATCCTTTCACTGAGAATCTAGTCATCATCTAAGCACTTGAGATACAAAATTGAAAAATCCAGTTAAAGCAAGCACAACTAAAAAAGTCCAATGTAACTTCATACATGCCATGCCAGAGGGATACACAAAGTACTTTGGGTGCATAATGAAAAGACACTAAGCCAATTTGAGATTTTGGGGAAATTCCCCAGAGAAGATGTCAAAAAGAGTTAATTTTGAAATTGATCTGGTAAAGAATGGGAGAAGGGCATTCTAGGAGATGGACCTCCGTGACTCTGGGGGTAGAAATACAACACTATATGGTGTATGTAAGGAACACTCAATCTAACACAGATGACAAGCATTGAGGGCTCAAGGAACTGGTGGTAAGAGTAGAGAAGATGGATTTGAGAAAAATTTCAAAGGTAGAATTGATAGGCTTTAGCCTATCACTGGATATTGGGGGTAGGGGAACTCAAGATGTCTCATGATTCTGCCTTTACTGATCGGGTAGAAGGTGCTCTTATAGAGACAGGAAATATGTTATGACAAGAGAGAGATTTAAGGCAAAGATAATAAGGCATATTAGATGAATTGCACTTAAGGTTCCTGTAGGACATTTATTTGACTACAAAAAAACAAGCAATTGAATATGTAGGTCTGAAGTTCCAAACAGATGTCAGGGCTTCAGACACACATTTGGAGAATTTAAACATACAGATTTTAAAGGTATTTAAAAACATGAGAAAGAATGAGTTCATTCAAAGAGGTTTAGAAAGAGAAGAGCAGGGCAAAGTGGAAACATCTCTGCTTATGGGAGAGTGGCTGCAGGGTGAGTCACAGACTGCTTGAAAGTGTAACTCTTGATTCATTTGGTCACTATTGCCTTGGTTGACTCTATCTTGGTCTGTACTTGGTAATTGTCTGCCTGCTTCTCCTGAACTCACTGGCCTCCCAGACCTTGGGTATAACCCAGGCATCCTCTTGTTGCTCCTGTTCATTAGAGATGTCCTGACATCTCTAATGAACAAAGAAGCTGACAGAATCTCAGCTTCTTTGGCTCCATACTACTTGTAAAGTCTTTATCAAACCACTGGCTTCAATCTGTTGACTTCCTATACTTGTACAGTCTTCCAGGTGCCTAGGCCTCCCTGACAAACACAGGGAAATACACACGGTAGAATGCAGTGGTCTGTAAATTTTTTTTTCTTTTTAATCAGTGGCATCAATGTTTCAAATGAGCTCTAATAGATGAGAGATAAATCAGGGTTGTTCTAATTAAAGCTGAGTGTATGTCCCAGAACAAGGCTCACTCAGATCCCCTTTTATTTCTATAGCAGCCTCTTAGGCATCTCCTTAGGACCCTAGGGTTTTATAGGACACAGAAAATCACTGCTGTAGGTAAACAGTATGCACTTTATGAAACAAATTTATGACAAACTGCTTAGGCTTTCTCAGTCTTATGTTCCTCAGCTATAAAATATAATTACTTCACGGGCTTGTTAGCATCAGATGAGATAATGTGTCAGTGCAAAGCTCAAAGGGCATGGGAGCCTCAATAAATGTTAATTTTCTTGCTTGCACCATATCTTGGCCCTGGTGGACAATTTATGGAATCAAAATAAAATGATAGAGTCTCACAGTGGGAAGGGGTTGAAAGCTATCTAGTCCAGCCACCCTGGGGAGTTCCTTTCAAAATGTCCACATCAGATGGTCCTTTAGTAACTGTCTGAAGATTGCTCAGAGACTGAAAACTTTATTTTTTTTAGTGATGGATTCTTCTTCACTGATGTACACCTAAGACTGAGTCAAATATGTGACCCATTCTTTTAAATGTTGTTCTTTAGAACTGCACATATAATGGTAGTCATTCAAGTTTTAAAGCCAGATTATCAAGTATTATGTAAATTGTGATGCTGTTTTGGTTAAAAGATATATAAACATACTCACATATGTATATATTATGTGTATAGACATCTGCTAGATTTATATAAAATTTTAATAGCTGTTAACTGTGCATTGGTATTATAGAAACATTTCTTCCTAATAAAAATTCTATACTAAATCATTTTTCTCTCTCATTAGCACACATTTTCAAATATAATATAGTCTTTTATCTATTTATTTATTTGGTCTTTTTTTTTTTTTTTTTGGTTGCATTGGGTCTTCATTGCTGCGCGCAGGCTTTCTCTAGTTGCGGTGAGGGGGGGCTACTCTTCATTGCGGTGCGCGGGCTTCTCATTGTGGTGGCTTCTCTTGTTGTGGAGCATGGGTTCTAGGCACGTAGGCTTCAGTAGCTGTGGCACGTGAGCTCAGTAGTTGTGGCTCGCGGGGTCTAGAGCACAGGCTCAGTAGTTGTGGTGCACGAGCTTAGCTGCTCCGCAGCATTATTTATTTGGTCTTGATCTTCATAACAATTTTTAATGAAAGACGGGGAGATGTTATTTTTGTTCTGCATACACACACATACCTGGAACCCAGAAGAATGAAATGATTTTCTGAGAGTTATTTTCTGAGGTTTGTTGAGAATGGTGGAACAAAATTTAAGCTCAGATTTTCTAACTATTATTCTTCCCACCACACCTTTTGTTTTGGCTTGGTCTTTTTTTAATCTAAACGTCTCAGTTTCCTCAGCTCTGTCACTTCTGACATAACTCTCAGACTTCCTATAATTCAGGTCATTCTTCCCTGAATGCATTCCCGCCTGTTAATTTTCTAATTAAGATGTGTATTTGGAAGTGTGTGTAATATTCAAGAGTAATCTGAAAAAACACGTAATAGACTGGATTACCTTCCTTGCTTAGCACATCACACATGGATTAAATTAAGATACAATACTTTTATTAAATATGCATGCCTTTCAGCAAATTTTAACATAACATTTTATATTTCCATTACGAATGTCATATATATTCACTGTACGATGTTTGCTAAGTACAGAAAAAGCAAGAAATCACTCATATATCACCCATAGTTCGTCTACCCCAAAATAACTTCTCTAAATATTCTGTGTCTTTTCCCACCAGAAAGGAAGAGCTTTGTAGGCAGAACTTTGATTTATTTTGTTCGGTGTTTACTCTGTGCCTAGAGTAATGCCTGGCATATATTATTAGGCATTCAATTAAAATTTGTTGAAGTAATGAATAAAATATTGAAGTGTATACATTATTTTTGAGTACATATTAGGATCCACTAAGTTTTGTATCCTAACATTTTTCAGTTCATATTGTTATTAATAGTATTAGTATTTTTATGTCATCATAAAGTCCAACTCTCACCATAATGACTGCATAATACTCTATTGAGTGAATATTCTGTCCTTATTTTGGACACTTAGAGTGTTTTTAATATTTTGCTGCAATGACAACATTATCACAAACATCTCTTTGTGCATATTTTTATAATTTTTGAGAAATCTTTTGCAGGTATTTCCAAAGTGAAATTATTTGTCCAAAGGTGTGAGAAGTTCAAAACAAACATTCTTCCTCCCTCCCCACAGTTATACAAAATCTGAGTACATACTGAATTTATGGTCATCTACTGTCATTTGGCTCCCAGCTCTTTTCCACTTCACAATCTACATAGACACTAACCGACAAGTTTTAGGAGTGTTGCTGATGCAGGTATGAATTCACGTTACTGTAACATCCTTGTCTATATCTCCTCTCACTTCTCAATACCAACCACTTCTTCCCTTCTGGTCAGAATAAAGTAGCAGTTCCACCTTTTGCTTCTACTACCTTCTGAGAGATGAAACTGTCAGCAAGACAAGTCAAGAATTTGTCTGACGCTCAGCTTTTTAGTCTAATGAGATTTCTAGCAGATGTCTTTATAGTGGAAGTGCCCCATTACTGTTATATCTTTTCTCTGTGACAGATTTTTAATTTGAGCTTTGTTATCTTTACTGTGCTTCTTCTTCCCATGTAGGAACTTGCTATATCTGTTATTCGTATTTTTCAATAACTTGACAGTTTTTAACTTAATTTTTATTTTATCATATGAATTCATGCATAATTTTAAAAGTCACATTGTATTATAAGGTTTCTCACCAACAACAGCAGTCCTCGGCTCACTCCTACCTACCACCAATCCTATTTTTTCAGAGGCATCCACTGTCATCTCTCTTAGCTGTGTTATCTGCTACTTTCTTCCACATTTCTGAATAATGTGCTAAGACATCTATTTAAAATATTTTAAATTCAGATTGACTTACTGTTATGAAATTAGCTATCTTATGCACTCCCCACCCCCACTGATATGTAATTCCTCTCCACTCCACCTCTCAAGTATAATTATAACATGATTTTTGGCTAGAATCAGTAGTTGATATTTTTGCTAGTATGGCTATGTAACTGTTATTCACAGTTAATTATATTCTTGTACATGTTATATTGTCCCCTTTTGTTGTTTGTTTAGTTTTACATCATTAATCACTAACTTATCCTCAAACCATTTGGAGCTATAAAACTTGTCTATGTGATCAAACATACCAGATAGACTTTTTTCTTCCTTCCCTTGGTGGCATCCCTCGTGGGGCCCTCTAGCCTCCTGCCGCAGTCTAAACTATTCACTTGCTAGTCTTGCTTCACATCTGTCACCCAGAGCTGCCTTTGTCCCTCTCTTGCCTAGAATTCCATGTTTTTTCTTTCTTCTTGAATTACTCCCTTCATCAGTTTCCTAGAAGAGGGTGTACAGTATAGGAAGTTTTTGTGATCCTGCATATTGTTTATCTGACCCTTATACTTGATAAATGGTTTGGCTTTTTACATAATGCTCTATTGGAGATAACATCCTCTCAGAATTTTTTAAATGGCTCCATTGTGATCCAGTTCCAGGGTTGCTACTGAGAAATCTGACATATTTCTCTTCCTACCCTCTGTATTTGTCCTGTATTTTCTCTCTCCATGCAAGGTCTAAAATCTTTATTTTACTTCTAGTGTTCGGACATTTCATCCTTTTTTGGTATGGCAAGTCAGCCGCCCGCTCAGCTGCTTCTGGCACTCTGCATCTTTAATGTCCCCAGAAAGTAAACCTCCTGTATTCTGGGTGGGGAAGGAGCAGTCATCTAGCTTGAGAAACAAGCACGGGGGCGGGGTGTATGGAGGAGAAGGATGGCTTCCTTTAATTTTATTCATTCATTTGTTGATTCATTCTTTTTCTGTTTGTTCAGTCATTCTTTATGCATTCAACAAACACTTATTAAATAATAAAAATGTGTGAAGCATGGGGCCTGGCAATGGTGATACAGGGGAACATGCTTTCTCCTCTCAAAGAGTTTATAGCCTTGGTCCTTTTACCTCTAATTAGCATCCTGATTGTGATGTTTTTCTGTTCTTTCAGTTGAATATTACATCTTAATATATACCTATGTTTTAACAGTAGTTTTGACTTTCCTCCAACCAATTAGTGTATCTTTTTGTCCCCCATAATGTTATTCAACAAACATTTATTGGTAGCCCACTCTGGGCATACTCGGTGATTGGGGCCAGGGATACACAGGTGGGTAAGGATGGAGTCTCTGCCTGTACATTACTCTTCTGCTCTTTGTTTGCCTCTCTTGTGCCCCAGAGGCCGAGAGAACACTGAGAGATTTCCTTTCCTCAGGGCTCCTGAAAGTAAGTAGAGAACACATCTTTTCTCTTAGATTCATAATCTTAGGTGGAATTTTATTATCTCACTCCAATCCCAGTACTCCACCTGAGGGAGTCTCTCTCTTCCTTCTCTGATAAGATGTGTATGAAGTTTGGTGGTTGCACTCAGAAGGTGGAAGGCAGGATTGATGCTACTGGAAAGAAATCTCCTTAGACAGTTTTATTAAACTTAAAAAGACAAAAATTTGATAACTTAGCTCTCTGTTACCCCTTGACATAATGGAGGTTGGGTTCAACCATGAGAACGGGCAATGTCCCAGGGCAAAAATGAAGTGTGGAAAGGAACATTCAATTAATAACATTCCACGTTTTTCTTCTCACAGTCACTCTCTCCATTTCTTTGGTAGTAGGATTGACAAATGTCTTGTCAGTTACTTTACCAGCTCTGACCTTTACGATTAAACAACATGACAAAATTTTCCCTGACTCTTGCATTTTCATGCTCTGTTACATGCACATAAGTTTTGGGGATTCTTGAATTCTTCTACTTGTCTATTAAAATTTAGAAAGCTTTCTCAAAGAATTTTCTTAACGTCTTTCAAAGGAATATTTGAGATAGGATGATCTCATACCACGTTTAAAATTATTTACTACATCTGCCAACATCTGTATTTCTTGTAGTTTGTTTCTTTTTTATAGGACTAACAGTTCAGAAAATTTATAATTTCATCCTTGCGCGTAAATAAATTACAATTTGAAAGTAAATAATTAACATGATTTAATATATGTTAGGCATGTAGAATAATGCCTGACACATGGTAAGCACTATACAAGTGTTTGCTCTTATTCTTATATTCATTTATTCATTCTGTGTCTTTTATATGCCAGGAATTATACTAAATGTTGGGGATACAGAGTTGTATAAGACTCTATCTTTTCTACCTCCAAGGAGTTCAGTTTAAAATAGATGTAGAAACATGGCAATTAAGCTTTTGCAACAAGAGATTTAAGTAAAATATTCCATACTTTATAATTGATGATAGATATATTATTTACAATGTAAGATGTGACTAAGCATTGTAAATTA